>NC_090738.1:128566200-128598700 GCF_036898095.1 Palaemon carinicauda | reverse complement strand
ACCTATTTGCGTGATGTAATAGATTGTTCAAGGGAACGTGCTCTCTTTATGCTTTATAAGTCAGAACAAGAAACTTCAGCTGAGCTCGTGAGACATGACACATTTGACAGAGAGATGTCCCCATTAAAAGAACAAGAAACTTCAGCAGAGCTCGTGAGACATGACACATTTGACAGAATGTCCCCATTAAAAATTTGCAGCAAAACGGGAGTACCAGTGTATAGATCAGAGGATATTCTGCGCTTAGTGGGCAATCCGGTTAAATACTGCCGTGACATGTTTACACTAAAAGGGATATATTCAGAATACTACATGAAACTTATTGATGAATCACTTAAACACCACGAGATTCCGAATCTCCTTCGACTACAACATTTGGCGGTTCCAAAAGTAATGGGCATCTCGAGTGACCGGAATATGATCATCGTTAAACGTCACCAGATGACGATGTATGAGTGGTTGGTGACTAAGAGGCCATCTTGGAAGGAGGTTCTCTCCTTCATGATAAAACTGGCCGGAATCGTGGAAGACTTCCACGCAGAAGGTATTTGCCACAACACTTTCTCAACGTTTGGAATCTGGGTAGACCTTTCACGCACAGGAAAAGTTCAAAAGATAATTATGAGGGACTTGGCTTGCTCGAGAGAGATCGGTACCAAGTTTTACAAGAAATGGGGAGGAGATCGCATGCACATGCCAATGAAGATCTTTTATAGAGGGAATTGTACCCCCAACACGGACGCCTGGTTCTTGGGCCACTTTGTCAACATCGTATCACGTTCTTTTTCTGGGGTAAGCTCTCTCTTCAGGGATTTCATGCTTTGGTTTTACAGATGCAATGGAGACGAGACCGTTTGCTGCATGGAAATGCTGGTCCACGTGTTGCAGCTGGAAATGGACGGTTTCCATGACTGGCGACTGAAAGAGATTTTGTTATATTTGCCTCTACATTGGACATGGGAGTTAAGGGAACCATTCGCGTCTATTGAGAAGTGGAGAGAGACGGCACCGAGGAAGGTTGAGAACATTCTTCCTGATGATCATACTGAGAGGAGAGGTGACAGGGATACTAAGAAATCAACGTCTACAGAACTGAGGAGTGAAATTCAAGTATTGCAAGAAATAATTCTGAATCAAAAGAAGGATTTATCTTCTATGATGGAAAGGAATTTCATGATAGAGAAGGAATTAGAAAGAGAAAGAAACGCCAAGCATTGCCTTGAGGAACGTCGAAGAATGTTAAAGGATGTCTGCGATTTCTACCTAATGGAAAGGAACCTTGAAAAAGATGTAAATGGTAGGTTGAATGCTAAAATATCAAAGCTAAACCGCAATCTTCTTCAGAGGGAACAAGAGGTGGCGTCTTTGAGGCAGCAACTTGACCGAGACAAATGCGAGCACGATGAACTGAGGAACAAAATGGATTTGGAGAAACTATCCTTGGAGAAAAAATTCCAGGAAGTCCAGGAAGAAAACGATCTACTGAGAAAGGAAGTAGCTAGACTCAGGGAGTGGCAACTACAGAAAGAAGAAGAAGATAAGCTCAGAAAACAGGTTTTCGAAGAGCAATGGAAGAAAAGAGACGAGGAGCTGGAGCGCCTTCAAAAAGAGCTCGAGCGGGAAAGGAAAATGAACGATTGCCTCATAGAGCTGAATGAGCGCCGTAAAAATGAGACTAGGATTCCTGTCCTTACATGGTCGGACAGAAGAATTATAGAAAAATCTGAGACTAAATTGGAAGGAGATTGTGACTTTGAAAAATTGGTCGAGGGATGGGAAAAGGGTTCTGGGCTTATACCTTGGAACAGAAAAATTCATAAACTGGTGAAGAAATTAAAAGAAGTAGAAAGAAGGAGGATAAACAAGGATGGAAGAAAAATGGACCAAACAGATGTTGACAAGAAAACTCTGGAAGACAGGGAATTAGGGGGCCCTCCAGCTCAAAAACAATTGGTTTTCTTTGGAAGTGTTAACAGGGGTTCAAAGGGAGAAACAAAACGAGCTCCTTTAAATTGTTGGCTGAAAGAGGACGTGAATAAAAGTGACCAGAAGAATGGGGAACAAATGGCCAAAGACCTTAAAAGCGATAGTCGAACATTGCCGAAAAATAAAGGCTATAAACTCATTTCTAAGCTTAAAAAAGAAATTCTTAGTCTGAAAAGGGATTTGCCAGATACCAGACAGGAGAATTATTCAATAAAAGGGAACATAAATAGAGAAGGGAAAGGTAAGTCTGACCTTACGAGGCAGTTAGAAACTACAGAAAAGGTCACGGATGAGCTAAACAGTATATTAGGAAAGCTGAGATAAGATCTTTATGAGACATTTATGGCAGCCATCTGGATTAAGACCATTGAAATACAGGCAATCAATGCCAAATGGATTCCGGTTTTCCAGATCAGGAAATAATCAAAGAGATAGACTCGGCAGAGGGAAGAAGCCACACTTGTTCTAGTATGCATTCTTCCTTGACAAAGATTCACCTGTACTGTTTCTTTGTCAGGTGATGCATGCAGAAAAAACAAGTCTGACTTCTTTTAGTATGGTGTGTCCTTTAGATAAGATTCCTTTGCACTGGAATAGTGGAACAAAAGTCCCTGGACTAGGGTATGTCAGTCACCTGGATTATGAACCATTGAGATGCAGGCAGTTAATGCCAAGTGGATTCCAGCCTTCCAAATCTAAAGGGAATAATCTACAAGACAGATTCCGCAGAGGGAAGAAGCCACACTTGTTCTTGGATGCATACTTCCTTGACAAAGATTCACCTGTACTGTTTCTTTGCCAGGTGATTGTATGCAGAAAAAACTAGTCTGTCTTTATCCAGTATGCTGTGTCACTTGCAGAAGATTCCTTTGCACTGGAATAGTGGAGCATAAGTGCCTGGGTAGGTTATGGCAGCCATCTGGATTAAGACCATTGAAATACCGGCAATCAATGCCAAATGGATTCTGGTTTTCCAGATCAGGAAATAATCAAAGAGATAGACTAAGCAGAGGGAAGAAGCCACACTTGTTCTAGTATGCATTCTTCCTTGACAAAGATTCACCTGTACTGTTTCTTTGTCAGGTCATGCATGCAGAAAAAACAAGTCTGACTTCTTTTAGTATGGTGTGTCCTTTAGATAAGATTCCTTTGCACTGGAATAGTGGAACAAAAGTCCCTGGACTAGGGTATGGCAGTCATGGATTATGAGCCACTGAGATACAGGCAGTTAATGCCAAGTGGATTCCAGCCTTCCAAATCTAAAGGGATTAATCTACAAGATAGATTCAGCAGAGGGAAGAAGCCACACTTGTTCTTGGATACATACTTCCTTGACAAAGATTCACCTGTACTGTTTCTTTGACAGGTGATTGTATGCAGAAAAAAACTAGTCTGTCTTTTTCCTGTATGCTATGTCACTTGCAGAAGATTCCTTTGCACTAGAATAGTGGAGCATAAGTGCCTGGGTAGGTTATGGCAGCCATCTGGATTAAGACCATTGAAATACAGGCAATCAATGCCAAATGGATTCCGGTTTTCCAGATCTAAGGAAATAATCAAAGAGATAGACTCAGCAGAGGGAAGAAGCCACACTTGTTCTAATATGCATTCTTCCTTGGCAAAGATTCACCTGTACTGTTTCTTTGTCAGGTGATGCATGCAGAAAAAACAAGTCTGACTTCTTTTAGTATGCTGTGTCCTTTAGATAAGATTCCTTTGCACTGAAATAGTGGAACAAAAGTCCCTGGACTAGGGTATGGCAGTCACCTGGATTATGAGCCATTGAGATACAGGCAGTTAATGCCAAGTGGATTCCAGCCTTCCAAATCTAAAGAGAATAATCTACAAGACATATTCAGCAGAGGGAAGAAGCCATACTTGTTCTTGAATGCATACTCCCTTGACAAAGATTCACCTGTACTGTTTCATTGCCAGGTGATTGTATGCAGAAAAAACTAGTCTGTCTTTTTCCAGTATGTTGTGTCACTTGCAGAAGATTCCTTTGCACTGGAATAGTGAAGCATAAGTGCCTGGGTAGGTTATGGCAGTCATCTGGATTAAGTCCATTGAAATATAGGCAATCAATTCCAAATGGATTCCGACTTTCAAGATGTGAGGAAATAATCAACAAAATAGACTCAGCAGAGGGAAAAAGCCACATTTGTTCTTGTATACATTCTTCCTCGACAAAGATTCACTTGTACTGTTTCTTTGCTAGGTGATTGTATGCAGAAAAAAAACTAGTCTGTGTTTATCCAGTATGCTGTGTCACTTGCAGAAGATTCCTTTGCACTGGAATAGTGGAGCATAAGTGCCTGGGTAGGTTATGGCAGCCATCTGGATTAAGACCATTGAAATACAGGCAATCAATGCCAAGTGGATTCCAGCCTTCCAAATCTAAAGGGAATAATCTAAAAGACAGATTCAGCAGAGGGAAGAAGCCACACTTATTCTTGGATGCATACTTCCTTGACAAAGATTCACCTGTACTGTTTCTTTGCCAGGTGATTGTATGCAGAAAAAAACAAGTCTGTCTTTTTCCAGTATGCTGTGTCCCTTGCAGAAGATTCCTTTGCACTGGAATAGTGGGGCATAAGTGCCTGGGTAGGTTATGGCAGCCATCTGGATTAAGAACATTGAAATACAGGCAATCAATGCCAAATGGATTCCGGGTTTCCAGATCTGAGGAAATAATCAACAAGATAGTCTCAGCAGAGGGTAGAAGCCACATTTGTTCTAGTATGCATTTTTCCTTGACAAAGATTCACCTGTACTGTTTCTTTGTCAGGTGATGCATGCAGAAAAAACAAGTCTGACTTCTTTTAGTATGCTGTGTCCTTTATATAAGATTCCTTTGCACTGGAATAGTGGAACAAAAGTCCCTGGACTAGGGTATGGTAGTCACCTGGATTAAGAGCCATTGAGATACAGGCAGTTAATGCCAAGTGGATTCCAGACTTCCAAATCTAAAGGGAATAATCTACAAGACAGATTCAGCAGAGGGAAGAAGCCACACTAGTTCTTGGATGCATACTTCCTTGACAAAGATTCACCTGTACTGTTTCTTTGCCAGGTGATTGTATGCAGAAAAAACTATTCTGTCTTTTACCAGTATGCTGTGTCACTTACAGAAGATTCCTTTGCACTAGAATAGTGGAGCATAAGTGCCTGGGTAGGTTATGGCAGCCATCTGGATTAAGACCATTGAAATACAGGCAATCAATGCCAAATGGATTCTGGTTTTCCAGATCTGAGGAAATAATCAAAGATATAGACTTAGCAGAGGGAAGAATCCACACTTGTTCTTGGATGCATACTTCCTTGACAAAGATTCACCTGTACTGTTTCTTTGCCAGGTGATTGTATGCAGAAAAAAACTAGTCTGTCTTTATCCAGTATGCTGTGTCACTTGCAGAAGAGTCCTTTGCACTGGAATAGTGGAGCATAAGTTCCTGGGTAGGTTATGGCAGCCATCTGGATTAAGACCATTGAAATACAGGCAATCAATGCCAAATGGATTCCGGTCTTCCAGATCTGAGGAAATAATCAACAAGATAGACTCAGCAGAGGGTAGAAGCCACATTTGTTCTAGTATGCATTTTTCCTTGACAAAGATTCACCTGTACTGTTTCTTTGTCAGGTGATGCATGCAGAAAAAACAAGTCGGACTTCTTTTAGTATGCTGTGTCCTTTATATAAGATTCCTTTGCACTGGAATAGTGGAACAAAAGTCCCTGGACTAGGGTATGGCAGTCACCTGGATTAAGAGCCATTGAGATACAGGCAGTTAATACCAAGTGGATTCCAGCCTTCCAAATCTAAAGGGAATAATCTACAAGACAGATTCAGCAGAGGGAAGAAGCCACACTTGTTCTTGGATGCATACTTCCTTGACAAAGATTCACTTGTACTGTTTCTTTGCCAGGTGATTGTATGCAGAAAAAACTAGTCTGTCTTTTACCAGTATGCTGTGTCACTTACAGAAGATTCCTTTGCACTAGAATAGTGGAGCATAAGTGCCTGGGTACGTTATGGCAGCCATCTGGATTAAGACCATTGAAATACAGGCAATCAATGCCAAATGGATTCCGGTTTTCCAGATCGGAGGAAATAATCAAAGAGATAGACTTAGCAGAGGGAAGAATCCACACTTGTTCTTGGATGCATACTTCCTTGACAAAGATTCACCTGTACTGTTTCTTTGCCAGGTGATTGTATGCAGAAAAAACTAGTCTGTCTTTATCCAGTATGTTGTGTCACTTGCAGAAGATTCCTTTGCACTGGAATAGTGGAGCATAAGTGCCTGGGTAGGTAATGCAGCCATCTGGATTAAGACCATTGAAATACAGGCAATCAATGCCAAATGGATTCCGGTTTTCAAGATCTGAAGAAATAATCAACAAGATAGACTCAGCAGAGGGAAGAAGCCACACTTGTTCTAGTATGCATTCTTCCTTGACAAAGATTCACCTGTACTGTTTCTTTGTCAGGTGATTGTATGCAGAAAAAACGTCTTGACTTTTTTTAGTATGCTGTGTCCTTTAGATAAGATTCCTTTACACTGGAATAGTGGAATAAAAGTCCCTGGATTATGAGCCATTGAGATACAGGCAGTTAATGCCAAGTGGATTCCAGCTTTCCAAATCTAAAGGGAATAATCTACAAGAGAGATTCAGCAGAGGGAAGAAGCCACACTTGTTCTTGGATGCATACTTCCTTGACAAAGATTCACCTGTACTGTTTCTTTGTCAGGTGATTGTATGCAGAAAAAACTAGTCTGTCTTTATCCAGTATGCTGTGTCACTTGCAGAAGATTCCTTTGCACTGGAATAGTGGAGCATTAGTGCCTGGGTAGGTAATGCAGCCATCTGGATTAAAACCATTGAAATACAGGCAATCAATGCCAAATGGATTCCGGTTTTCCAGATCTGAAGAAATAATCAACAAGATAGTCTAAGCAGAGGGAAGAAGCCACACGTTCTAGTAGGCCTATGCATTCTTCCTTGACAAAGATTCACCTGTACTGTTTCTTTGTCAGGTGATTGTATGCAGAAAAAATGTGTGACTTTTTTTAGTATGCTGTGTCCTTTAGATAAGATTCCTTTACACTGGAATAGTGGAACTAAAGTCCCTGGACTAGGGTATGGCAGTCACCTGGATTATGAGCCATTGAGATACAGGCAGTTAATGCAAAGTGGATTCCAGCCTTCCAAATCTAAAGGGAATAATCTACAAGACAGATTCAGCAGAGGGAAGAAGCCACAATTGTTCTTGGATGCATACTTCCTTGACAAAGATTTACCTCTACTGTTTCTTTGTCAGGTGATTGTATGCAGAAAAAAACTAGTCTATCTTTTTCCAGTATGCTGTGTCACTTGCAGAAGATTCCTTTAAACTTTAATAGTGGAGCATAAGTGCCTGGGTAGGTTATGGTAACCATCTGGATTTAGTCCATTGAAATATAGGCAATCAATGCCAAATGGATTCAGACTTTCAAGATCTGAGGAAATAATCAACAAAATAGACTCAGCAGAGGGAAAAAGCCACCTTTGTTCTTGTATACATTTACAAAGATTCACTTGTACTGTTTCTTCGTCAGGTGGGCAGATACAGAAGAATCAATTCTGACTTCTTTTAGTATGCCGTGTCCCTTGGAGAAGACTCCTTTGTACTGGCACAGTGAAACAGATGTGCCTGGACTAGGGTATCGCAGTTAAGATTAAAAACCATTGAGAGAATTGCAGTCAATACCAAGTCGATTACAGTCTTCCATATCTTAAGGGATAATCTAAAGATAGATTCAGCAGAGTGAAGAAACCAAACTTTTGCTTGGATGCAGTGTTTCTTGATAAAGATTAACCTTTACTGTTTCTTTATCAGGTGGACAAATGCAGAAGAAAGAAGTCTGACTACTTCTAGTATGATGTGTCCCTTGGAGAAGACTCCTTTATACTGGAACAGTGAAACATGTGTGACTGGACTAGGGTGTTGCAGGTATGAATACTAAGAACCATTGAGAGAATGGCAGTCAATACCAAGTGGATTCCAGTCTTCCATATCTAAAGGGATAATCTAAAGATAGATTCAGCAGAGGGAAGAAACCAAACTTGTTCTTGGATGCAGTGTTCCTTGATAAAGATTCACTTGTAATGTTTCTTGGTCAGGTGATGCATGCAGAAAAAACGTCTGACTTCTTTTAGTATGCTGTGTCCTTTAGATAAGATTCCTTTGCACTGGAATAGTGGAAAAAAAGTCCCTGGACTAGGGTATGGCAGTCTCCTGGATTATGAGCCATTGAGATACAGGCAGTTAATGCCAAGTGAATTCCAGCCTTCCAAATCTAAAGGGAATAATCTACAAGACAGATTCAGCAGAGGGAAGAAGCCACACTTGTTCTTGGATGCATACTTCCTTGACAAAGAATCACCTGTACTGTTTCTTTGCCAGGTGATTGTATGCAGAAAAAAACAAGTCTGTCTTTTTCCAGTATGCTCTGTCACTTGCAGAAGATTCCTTTGCACTGGAATAGTGGGGCATAAGTGCCTGGGTAGGTTATGGCAGCCATCTGGATTAAGACCATTGAAATACAGGCAATCAATGCCAAATGGATTCCGGTCTTCCAGATCTGAGGAAATAATCAAGGAGATAGACTCAGCAGAGGGAAGAAGCCACACTTGTTCTAGTATGCATTCTTCCTTGACAAAGATTCACCTGTACTGTTTCTTTGTCAGGTGATGCATGCAGAAAAAACAAGTCTGACTTCTTTTAGTATGCTGTGTCCTTTATATAAGATTCCTTTGCACTGGAATAGTGGAACAAAAGTCCCTGGACTAGGGTATGGCAGTCACCTGGATTATGAGCCATTGAGATACAGGCAGTTAATGCCAAGTGGATTCCAGCCTTCCAAATCTAAAGGGAATATTCTACAAGACAGATTCAGCAGAGGGAAGAAGCCACACTTGTTCTTGGATGCATACTTCCTTGACAAAGAATCACCTGTACTGTTTCTTTGCCAGGTGATTGTATGCAGAAAAAAACAAGTCTGTCTTTTTCCAGTATGCTGTGTCACTTGCAGAAGATTCCTTTGCACTGGAATAGTGGGGCATAAGTGCCTGGGTAGGTTATGGCAGCCATCTGGATTAAGACTATTGAAATACAGGCAATCAATGCCAAATGGATTCCGGTTTTCCAGATCTGAAGAAATAATCAACAAGATAGACTCAGCAGAGGGAAGAAGCCGCACTTGTTCTTGGATGCATACTTCCTTGACCAAGATTCACCTGTACTGTTTCTTTGCCAGGTGATTGTATGCAGAAAAAACTAGTCTGTCTTTTTCCAGTATGTTGTGTCACTTGCAGAAGATTCCTTTGCACTGAAATAATGGAGCATAAGTGCCTGGGAAGGTTATGGCAGCCATCTGGATTAAGTCCATTGAAATATAGGCAATCAATTCCAAATGGATTTCGACTTTCAAGATGTGAGGAAATAATCAACAAAATAGACTCAGCAGAGGGAAAAAGCCACATTTGTTCTTGTATACATTCTTCCTTGACAAAGATTCACTTGTACTGTTTCTTTGCCAGGTGATTGTATGCAGGAAAAAAAACTAGTCTGTTTTTATCCAGTATGCTGTGTCACTTGCAGAAGATTCCTTTGCACTGGAATAGTGAAGCATAAGTGCCTGGGTAGGTTATGGCAGCCATCTGGATTAAGACCATTGAAATACAGGCAATCAATGTCAAATGGATTCCGGTTTTCCAGATCTGAGGAAATAATCAACAAGATAGACTCAGCAGAGGGAAGATGCCAAACTTGTTCTTGGATGCATTCTTCCTTGACAAAGATTCACCTGTACTGTTTCTTTGTCAGGTGATGCATGCAGAAAAAACAAGTCTTACTTCTTTTAGTATGCTCTGTCCTTTAGATAAGATTCCTTTGCACTGGAATAGTGAAACAAAAGTCCCTGGACTAGGGTATGGCAGTCACCTGTATTATGAGCCATTGAGATACAGGCAGTTAATGCCAAGTGGATTCCAGCCTTCCAAATCTAAAGGGAATAATCTACAAGACAGATTCAGCAGAGGGAAGAAGCCACACTTGTTCTTGGATGCATACTTCCTTGACAAAGATTCACCTGTACTGTTTCTTTGCCAGGTGATTGTATGCAGAAAAAACTAGTCTGTTTTTCCAGTATGTTGTGTCACTTGCAGAAGATTCCTTTGCACTGGAATAATGGAGCATAAGTGCCTGGGTAAGTTATGGCAGCCATCTGTATTAAGACCATTGAAATACAGGAAATCAATGCCAAATGGATTCTGGTTTTCCAGATCTGAGGAAATAATCAACAAGATAGACTCAGCAGAGGGAAGAAGCCACACTTGTTCTAGTATGCATTTTTCCTTGACAAAGATTCACCTGTACCATTTCTTTGTCAGGTGATGCATGCAGAAAAAACAAGTCTGACTTCTTTTAGTATGCTGTGTCCTTTATATAAGATTCCTTAGCACTGGAATAGTGGAACTAAAGTCCCTGGACTAGGGTATGGCAGTCACCTGGATTATGAGCCATTGAGATACAGGCAGTTAATGCCAAGTGGATTCCAGCCTTCCAAATCTAAAGAGAATAATCTACAAGACATATTCAGCAGAGGGAAAAAGCCACACTTGTTCTTGGATGCATACTTCCTTGACAAAGATTCACCTGTACTGTTTCTTTGCCAGGTGATTGTATGCAGAAAAAACTAGTCTGTCTTTTTCCAGTATGTTGTGTCACTTGCAGAAGATTCCTTTGCACTGAAATAATGGAGCATAAGTGCCTGGGAAGGTTATGGCAGCCATCTGGATTAAGTCCATTGAAATATAGGCAATCAATTCCAAATGGATTCCGACTTTCAAGATGTGAGGAAATAATCAAGAAAATAGACTCAGCAGAGGGAAAAAGCCACATTTGTTCTTGTATACATTCTTCCTTGACAAAGATTCACTTGTACTGTTTCTTTGCCAGGTGATTGTATGCAAAAAAAAAAAAACTAGTCTGTCTTTATCCAGTATGCTGTGTCACTTGCAGAAGATTCTTTTGCACTGGAATAGTGGAGCATAAGTGCCTGGGTAGGTTATGGCAGCCATCTGGATTAAGACCATTGAAATACAGGCAATCAATGCCAAGTGGATTCCAGCCTTCCAAATCTAAAGGGAATAATCTAAAAGACAGATTCAGCAGAGGGAAGAAGCCACACTTATTCTTGGATGCATACTTCCTTGACAAAGATTCACCTGTACTGTTTCTTTGCCAGGTGATTGTATGCAGAAAAAAACAAGTCTGTCTTTTTCCAGTATGCTGTGTCCCTTGCAAAAGATTCCTTTGCACTGGAATAGTGGGGCATAAGTGCCTGGGTAGGTTATGGCAGCCATCTGGATTAAGACCATTGAAATACAGGCAATCAATGCCAAATGGATTCCGGTTTTCCAGATCTGAGGAAATAATCAACAAGATAGTCTCAGCAGAGGGTAGAAGCCACATTTGTTCTAGTATGCATTTTTCCTTGACAAAGATTCACCTGTACTGTTTCTTTGTCAGGTGATGCATGCAGAAAAAACAAGTCTGACTTCTTTTAGTATGCTGTGTCCTTTATATAAGATTCCTTTGCACTGGAATAGTGGAACAAAAGTCCCTGGACTAGGGTATGGTAGTCACCTGGATTAAGAGCCATTGATATACAGGCAGTTAATGCCAAGTGGATTCCAGCCTTCCAAATCTAAAGGGAATAATCTACAAGACAGATTCAGCAGAGGGAAGAAGCCACACTAGTTCTTGGATGCATACTTCCTTGACAAAGATTCACCTGTACTGTTTCTTTGCCAGGTGATTGTATGCAGAAAAAACTATTCTGTCTTTTACCAGTATGCTGTGTCACTTACAGAAGATTCCTTTGCACTAGAATAGTGGAGCATAAGTGCCTGGGTAGGTTATGGCAGCCATCTGGATTAAGACCATTGAAATACAGGCAATCAATGCCAAATGGATTCTGGTTTTCCAGATCTGAGGAAATAATCAAAGATATAGACTTAGCAGAGGGAAGAATCCACACTTGTTCTTGGATGCATACTTCCTTGACAAAGATTCACCTGTACTGTTTCTTTGCCAGGTGATTGTATGCAGAAAAAAACTAGTCTGTCTTTATCCAGTATGCTGTGTCACTTGCAGAAGAGTCCTTTGCACTGGAATAGTGGAGCATAAGTTCCTGGGTAGGTTATGGCAGCCATCTGGATTAAGACCATTGAAATACAGGCAATCAATGCCAAATGGATTCCGGTCTTCCAGATCTGAGAAAATAATCAGCAAGATAGACTCAGCAGAGGGTAGAAGCCACATTTGTTCTAGTATGCATTTTTCCTTGACAAAGATTCACCTGTACTGTTTCTTTGTCAGGTGATGCATGCAGAAAAAACAAGTCGGACTTCTTTTAGTATGCTGTGTCCTTTATATAAGATTCCTTTGCACTGGAATAGTGGAACAAAAGTCCCTGGACTAGGGTATGGCAGTCACCTGGATTAAGAGCCATTGAGATACAGGCAGTTAATGCCAAGTGGATTCCAGCCTTCCAAATCTAAAGGGAATAATCTACAAGACAGATTCAGCAGAGGGAAGAAGCCACACTTGTTCTTGGATGCATACTTCCTTGACAAAGATTCACTTGTACTGTTTCTTTGCCAGGTGATTGTATGCAGAAAAAACTAGTCTGTCTTTTACCAGTATGCTGTGTCACTTACAGAAGATTCCTTTGCACTAGAATAGTGGAGCATAAGTGCCTGGGTACGTTATGGCAGCCATCTGGATTAAGACCATTGAAATACAGGCAATCAATGCCAAATGGATTCCGGTTTTCCAGATCTGAGGAAATAATCAAAGAGATAGACTTAGCAGAGGGAAGAATCCACACTTGTTCTGGGATGCATACTTCCTTGACAAAGATTCACCTGTACTGTTTCTTTGCCAGGTGATTGTATACAGAAAAAACTAGTCTGTCTTTATCCAGTATGCTGTGTCACTTTCAGAAGAGTCCTTTACACTGGAATAGTGGAGCATAAGTTCCTGGGTAGGTTTTGGAGCCACCTGGATTAAGACCATTGAAATACAGGCAATCAATGCCAAATGGATTCCGGTTTTCCAGATCGGAGGAAATAATCAAAGAGATAGACTTAGCAGAGGGAAGAATCCACACTTGTTCTGGGATGCATACTTCCTTGACAAAGATTCACCTGTACTGTTTCTTTGTCAGGTGATTGAATGCAGAAAAAAACTAGTCTGTCTTTATCCAGTATGATGTGTCACTTGCAGAAGATTCTTTTGCACTGGAATAGTGGAACAAAAGTGCCTGGGTAGGTTATGGCAGCCATCTGGATTAAGACCATTGAAATACAGGCAATCAATGCCAAATGGATTCCGGTTTTCAAGATCTGAAGAAATAATCAACAAGATAGACTCAGCAGAGGGAAGAAGCCACACTTTTTCTAGTATGCATTCTTCCTTGACAAAGATTCACCTGTACTGTTTCTTTGTCAGGTGATTGTATGCAGAAAAAACGTCTGACTTTTTTTAGTATGCTGTGTCCTTTAGATAAGATTCCTTTACACTGGAATAGTGGAATAAAAGTCCCTGGATTATGAGCCATTGAGATACAGGCAGGTAATGCCAAGTGGATTCCAGCTTTCCAAATCTAAAGGGAATAATCTACAAGAGAGATTCAGCAGAGGGAAGAAGCCACACTTGTTCTTGGATGCATACTTCCTTGACAAAGATTCACCTGTACTGTTTCTTTGCCAGGTGATTGTATACAGAAAAAACTAGTCTGTCTTTATCCAGTATGCTGTGTCACTTGCAGAAAATTCCTTTGCACTGGAATAGTGGAGCATAAGTGCCTGGGTAGGTAATGCAGCCATCTGGATTAAGACCATTGAAATACAGGCAATCAATGCCAAATGGATTCCGGTTTTCCAGATCTGAGGAAATAATCAACAAGATAGTCTAAGCAGAGGGAAGAAGCCACACGTTCTAGTAGGCCTATGCATTCTTCCTTGACAAAGATTCACCTGTACTGTTTCTTTGTCAGGTGATTGTATGCAGAAAAAACGTGTGACTTTTTTTAGTATGCTGTGTCCTTTAGATAAGATTCCTTTACACTGGAATAGTGGAACAAAAGTCCCTGGACTAGGGTATGGCAGTCACCTGGATTATGAGCCATTGAGATACAGGCAGTTAATGCAAAGTGGATTCCAGCCTTCCAAATCTAAAGGGAATAATCTACAAGACAGATTCAGCAGAGGGAAGAAGCCACAATTGTTCTTGGATGCATACTTCCTTGACAAAGATTCACTTGTACTGTTTCTTTGCCTGGTGATTGTATGCAGAAAAAAACTGGTCTGTCTTTTTCCATTATGCTGTGTCACTTGCAGAAGATTCCTTTGCACTGGAATAGTGGAGCTTAAGTGCCTGGGTAGGTTATGGCAGCCATCTGGATTAAGACCATTGAAATACAGGCAATCAATGTCAAATGGATTCCGGTTTTCCAGATCTGAGGAAATAATCAAAGAGATAGACTCAGCAGAGGGAAGAAGCCACACTTGTTCTTGGATGCATTCTTCCTTGACAAAGATTTACCTCTACTGTTTCTTTGTCAGGTGATTGTATGCAGAAAAAAACTAGTCTATCTTTTTCCAGTATGCTGTGTCACTTGCAGAAGATTCCTTTGCACTTTAATAGTGGAGCGTAAGTGCCTGGGTAGGTTATGGCAGCCATCTGGATTTAGTCCATTGAAATATAGGCAATCAATGCCAAATGGATTCAGACTTTCAAGATCTGAGGAAATAATCAACAAAATAGACTCAGCAGAGGGAAAAAGCCACCTTTGTTCTTGTATACATTTACAAAGATTCACTTGTACTGTTTCTTCGTCAGGTGGGCAGATACAGAAGAATCAATTCTGACTTCTTTTAGTATGCCATGTCCCTTGGAGAAGACTCCTTTGTACTGGAACAGTGAAACAGATGTGCCTGGACTAGGGTATCGCAGTTAAGATTAAAAACCATTGAGAGAATTGCAGTCAATACCAAGTCGATTACAGTCTTCCATATCTTAAGGGATAATCTAAAGATAGATTCAGCAGAGGGAAGAAACCAAACTTTTGCTTGGATGCAGTGTTTCTTGATAAAGATTAACCTTTACTGTTTCTTTATCAGGTGGACAAATGCAGAAGAAAGAAGTCTGACTACTTCTAGTATGCTGTGTCCCTTGGAGAAGACTCCTTTATACTGGAACAGTGAAACATGTGTGACTGGACTAGGGTGTTGCAGGTATGAATACTAAGAACCATTGAGAGAATGGCAGTCAATACCAAGTGGATTCCAGTCTTCCATATCTAAAGGGATAATCTAAAGATAGATTCAGCAGAGGGAAGAAACCAAACTTGTTCTTGGATGCAGTGTTCCTTGATAAAGATTCACCTGTACTGTTTCTTTGTCAGGTGATGCATGCAGAAAAAACAAGTCTGACTTCTTTTAGTATGCTGTGTCCTTTAGATAAGATTCCTTTGCACTGGAATAGTGGAAAAAAAAGTTCCTGGACTAGGGTATGGCAGTCACCTGGATTATGAGCCATTGAGATACAGGCAGTTAATGCCAAGTGAATTCCAGCCATCCAAATCTAAAGGGAATAATCTACAAGACAGATTCAGAAGAGGGAAGAAGCCACACTTGTTCTTGGATGCATACTTCCTTGACAAAGAATCACCTGTACTGTTTCTTTGCCAGGTGATTGTATGCAGAAAAAAACAAGTCTGTCTTTTTCCAGTATGCTGTGTCACTTGCAGAAGATTCCTTTGCACTGGAATAGTGGGGCATAAGTGCCTGGGTAGGTTATGGCAGCCATCTGGATTAAGACCATTGAAATACAGGCAATCAATGCCAAATGGATTCCGGTCTTCCAGATCTGAGGAAATAATCAAGGAGATAGACTCAGCAGAGGGAAGAAGCCACACTTGTTCTAGTATGCATTCTTCCTTGACAAAGATTCACCTGTACTGTTTCTTTGTCAGGTGATGCATGCAGAAAAAACAAGTCTGACTTCTTTTAGTATGCTGTGTCCTTTATATAAGATTCCTTTGCACTGGAATAGTGGAACAAAAGTCCCTGGACTAGGGTATGGCAGTCACCTGGATTATGAGCCATTGAGATACAGGCAGTTAATGCCAAGTGGATTCCAGCCTTCCAAATCTAAAGGGAATATTCTACAAGACAGATTCAGCAGAGGGAAGAAGCCACACTTGTTCTTGGATGCATACTTCCTTGACAAAGAATCACCTGTACTGTTTCTTTGCCAGGTGATTGTATGCAGAAAAAAACAAGTCTGTCTTTTTCCAGTATGCTGTGTCACTTGCAGAAGATTCCTTTGCACTGGAATAGTGGGGCATAAGTGCCTGGGTAGGTTATGGCAGCCATCTGGATTAAGACCATTGAAATACAGGCAATCAATGCCAAATGGATTCCGGTTTTCCAGATCTGAAGAAATAATCAACAAGATAGACTCAGCAGAGGGAAGAAGCCGCACTTGTTCTTGGATGCATACTTCCTTGACCAAGATTCACCTGTACTGTTTCTTTGCCAGGTGATTGTATGCAGAAAAAACTAGTCTGTCTTTTTCCAGTATGTTGTGTCACTTGCAGAAGATTCTTTTGCACTGAAATAATGGAGCATAAGTGCCTGGGAAGGTTATGGCAGCCATCTGGATTAAGTCCATTGAAATATAGGCAATCAATTCCAAATGGATTTCGACTTTCAAGATGTGAGGAAATAATCAACAAAATAGACTCAGCAGAGGGAAAAAGCCACATTTGTTCTTGTATACATTCTTCCTTGACAAAGATTCACTTGTACTGTTTCTTTGCCAGGTGATTGTATGCAGGAAAAAAAACTAGTCTGTTTTTATCCAGTATGCTGTGTCACTTGCAGAAGATTCCTTTGCACTGGAATAGTGGAGCATAAGTGCCTGGGTAGGTTATGGCAGCCATCTGGATTAAGACCATTGAAATACAGGCAATCAATGTCAAATGGATTCCGGTTTTCCAGATCTGAGGAAATAATCAACAAGATAGACTCAGCAGAGGGAAGAAGCCACACTTGTTCTAGTATGCATTTTTCCTTGACAAAGATTCACCTGTACTGTTTCTTTGTCAGGTGATGCATGCAGAAAAAACAAGTCTGACTTCTTTTAGTATGCTGTGTCCTTTATATAAGATTCCTTAGCACTGGAATAGTGGAACTAAAGTCCCTGGACTAGGGTATGGCAGTCACCTGGATTATGAGCCATTGAGATACAGGCAGTTAATGCCAAGTGGATTCCAGCCTTCCAAATCTAAAGAGAATAATCTACAGGACATATTCAGCAGAGGGAAAAAGCGACACTTGTTCTTGGATGCATACTTCCTTGACAAAGATTCACCTGTACTGTTTCTTTGCCAGGTGATTGTATGCAGAAAAAACTAGTCTGTCCTTTTCCAGTATGTTGTGTCACTTGCAGAAGATTCCTTTGCACTGGAATAATGGAGCATAAGTTCCTGGGTAGGTTATGGCAGCCATCTGGATTAAGACCATTGAAATACAGGCAATCAATGTCAAATGGATTCCGGTTTTCCAGATCTGAGGAAATAATCAACAAGATAGACTCAGCAGAGGGAAGAAGCCACACTTGTTCTAGTATGCATTTTTCCTTGACAAAGATTCACCTGTACTGTTTCTTTGTCAGGTGATGCATGCAGAAAAAACAAGTCTGTCTTTATCCAGTATGCTGTGTCACTTGCAGAAGATTCCTTTGCACTGGAATAGTGGAGCATAAGTTCCTGGGTAGGTTATGGCAGCCATCTGGATTAAGACCATTGAAATACAGGCAATCAATGCCAAATGGATTCCGGTCTTCCAGATCTGAGGAAATAATCAACAAGATAGACTCAGCAGAGGGTAGAAGCCACATTTGTTCTAGTATGCATTTTTCCTTGACAAAGATTCACCTGTACTGTTTCTTTGTCAGGTGATGCATGCAGAAAAAACAAGTCGGACTTCTTTTAGTATGCTGTGTCCTTTATATAAGATTCCTTTGCACTGGAATAGTGGAACAAAAGTCCCTGGACTAGGGTATGGCAGTCACCTGGATTAAGAGCCATTGAGATACAGGCAGTTCAATGCCAAGTGGATTCCAGCCTTCCAAATCTAAAGGGAATAATCTACAAGACAGATTCAGCAGAGGGAAAAAGCCACACTTGTTCTTGGATGCATACTTCCTTGACAAAGATTCACTTGTACTGTTTCTTTGCTAGGTGATTGTATGCAGAAAAAACTAGTTTGTCTTTTACCAGTATGCTGTGTCACTTACAGAAGATTCCTTTGCACTGGAATAGTGGAGCATAAGTGCCTGGGTACGTTATGGCAGCCATCTGGATTAAGACCATTGAAATACAGGCAATCAATGCCAAATGGATTCCGGTTTTCCAGATCGGAGGAAATAATCAAAGAGATAGACTTCAGCAGAGGGAAGAAGCCACACTTGTTCTGGGATGCATACTTCCTTGACAAAGATTCACCTGTACTGTTTCTTTGCCAGGTGATTGTATGCAGAAAAAACTAGTCTGTCTTTATCCAGTATGCTGTGTCACTTTTAGAAGAGTCCTTTACACTGGAATAGTGGACCATAAGTTCCTGGGTAGGTTATGGCAGCCACCTGGATTAAGACCATTGAAATACAGGCAATCAATGCCAAATGGATTCCGGTTTTCAAGATCTGAAGAAATAATCAACAAGATAGACTCAGCAGAGGGGAGAAGCCACATTTGTTCTAGTATGCATTCTTCCTTGACAAAGATTCACCTGTACTGTTTCTTTGTCAGGTGATTGAATGCAGAAAAAAACTAGTCTGTCTTTATCCAGTATGCTGTGTCACTTGCAGAAGATTCTTTTGCACTGGAATAGTGGAACAAAAGTGCCTGGGTAGGTTATGGCAGCCATCTGGATTAAGACCATTGAAATACAGGCAATCAATGCCAAATGGATTCCGGTTTTCAAGATCTGAAGAAATAATCAACAAGATAGACTCAGCAGAGGGAAGAAGCCACACTTGTTCTAGTATGCATTCTTCCTTGACAAAGATTCACCTGTACTGTTTCTTTGTCAGGTGATTGTATGCAGAAAAAACGTCTGACTTTTTTTAGTATGCTGTGTCCTTTAGATAAGATTCCTTTACACTGGAATAGTGGAATAAAAGTCCCTGGATTATGAGCCATTGAGATACAGGCAGTTAATGCCAAGTGGATTCCAGCTTTCCAAATCTAAAGGGAATAATCTACAAGAGAGATTCAGCAGAGGGAAGAAGCCACACTTGTTCTTGGATGCATACTTCCTTGACAAAGATTCACCTGTACTGTTTCTTTGCCAGGTGATTGTATGCAGAAAAAACTAGTCTTTCTTTACCCAGTATGCTGTGTCACTTGCAGAAGATTCCTTTGCACTGGAATAGTGGAGCATAAGTGCCTGGGTAGGTATGGCAGCCATCTGGATTAAGACCATTGAAATACAGGCAATCAATGCCAAATGGATTCCGGTTTTCAAGATCTGAAGAAATAATCAACAAGATAGACTCAGCAGAGGGAAGAAGCCACACTTGTTCTAGTATGCATTCTTCATTGACAAAGATTCACCTGTACTGTTTCTTTGTCAGGTGATTGTATGCAGAAAAAACGTCTGACTTTTTTTAGTATGCTGTGTCCTTTAGATAAGATTCCTTTACACTGGAATAGTGGAATAAAAGTCCCTGGATTATGAGCCATTGAGATACAGGCAGTTAATGCCAAGTGGATTCCAGCTTTCCAAATCTAAAGGGAATAATCTACAAGAGAGATTCAGCAGAGGGAAGAAGCCACACTTGTTCTTGGATGCATACTTCCTTGACAAAGATTCACCTGTACTGTTTCTTTGCCAGGTGATTGTATGCAGAAAAAACTAGTCTGTCTTTATCCAGTATGCTGTGTCACTTGCAGAAGATTCCTTTGCACTGGAATAGTGGAGCATAAGTGCCTGGGTAGGTAATGCAGCCATCTGGATTAAGACCATTGAAATACAGGCAATCAATGCCAAATGGATTCCGGTTTTCCAGATCTGAGGAAATAATCAACAAGATAGTCTAAGCAGAGGGAAGAAGCCACACGTTCTAGTAGGCCTATGCATTCTTCCTTGACAAAGATTCACCTGTACTGTTTCTTTGTCAGGTGATTGTATGCAGAAAAAACGTGTGACTTTTTTTAGTATGCTGTGTCCTTTAGATAAGATTCCTTTACACTGGAATAGTGGAACAAAAGTCCCTGGACTAGGGTATGGCAGTCACCTGGATTATGAGCCATTGAGATACAGGCAGTTAATGCAAAGTGGATACCAGCCTTCCAAATCTAAAGGGAATAATCTACAAGACAGATTCAGCAGAGGGAAGAAGCCACAATTGTTCTTGGATGCATACTTCCTTGACAAAGATTCACTTGTACTGTTTCTTTGCCTGGTGATTGTATGCAGAAAAAAACTGGTCTGTCTTTTTCCATTATGCTGTGTCACTTGCAGAAGATTCCTTTGCACTGGAATAGTGGAGCTTAAGTGCCTGGGTAGGTTATGGCAGCCATCTGGATTAAGACCATTGAAATACAGGCAATCAATGTCAAATGGATTCCGGTTTTCCAGATCTGAGGAAATAATCAAAGAGATAGACTCAGCAGAGGGAAGAAGCCACACTTGTTCTTGGATGCATTCTTCCTTGACAAAGATTTACCTCTACTGTTTCTTTGTCAGGTGATTGTATGCAGAAAAAAACTAGTCTATCTTTTTCCAGTATGCTGTGTCACTTGCAGAAGATTCCTTTGCACTTTAATAGTGGAGCGTAAGTGCCTGGGTAGGTTATGGCAGCCATCTGGATTTAGTCCATTGAAATATAGGCAATCAATGCCAAATGGATTCAGACTTTCAAGATCTGAGGAAATAATCAACAAAATAGACTCAGCAGAGGGAAAAAGCCACCTTTGTTCTTGTATACATTTACAAAGATTCACTTGTACTGTTTCTTCGTCAGGTGGGCAGATACAGAAGAATCAATTCTGACTTCTTTTAGTATGCCATGTCCCTTTGCGAAGACTCCTTTGTACTGGAACAGTGAAACAGATGTGCCTGGACTAGGGTATCGCAGTTAAGATTAAAAACCATTGAGAGAATTGCAGTCAATACCAAGTCGATTACAGTCTTCCATATCTTAAGGGATAATCTAAAGATAGATTCAGCAGAGGGAAGAAACCAAACTTTTGCTTGGATGCAGTGTTTCTTGATAAAGATTAACCTTTACTGTTTCTTTATCAGGTGGACAAATGCAGAAGAAAGAAGTCTGACTACTTCTAGTATGCTGTGTCCCTTGGAGAAGACTCCTTTATACTGGAACAGTGAAACATGTGTGACTGGACTAGGGTGTTGCAGGTACGAATACTAAGAACCATTGAGAGAATGGCAGTCAATACCAAGTGGATTCCAGTCTTCCATATCTAAAGGGATAATCTAAAGATAGATTCAGCAGAGGGAAGAAACCAAACTTGTTCTTGGATGCAGTGTTCCTTGATAAAGATTCACCAGTACTGTTTCTTTGTCAGGTGATGCATGCAGAAAAAACAAGTCTGACTTCTTTTAGTATGCTGTGTCCTTTAGATAAGATTCCTTTGCACTGGAATAGTGGAAAAAAAAGTCCCTGGACTAGGGTATGGCAGTCACCTGGATTATGAGCCATTGAGATACAGGCAGTTAATGCCAAGTGAATTCCAGCCATCCAAATCTAAAGGGAATAATCTACAAGACAGATTCAGCAGAGGGAAGAAGCCACACTTGTTCTTGGATGCATACTTCCTTGACAAAGAATCACCTGTACTGTTTCTTTGCCAGGTGATTGTATGCAGAAAAAAACAAGTCTGTCTTTTTCCAGTATGCTGTGTCACTTGCAGAAGATTCCTTTGCACTGGAATAGTGGGGCATAAGTGCCTGGGTAGGTTATGGCAGCCATCTGGATTAAGACCATTGAAATACAGGCAATCAATGCCAAATGGATTCCGGTCTTCCAGATCTGAGGAAATAATCAAGGAGATAGACTCAGCAGAGGGAAGAAGCCACACTTGTTCTAGTATGCATTCTTCCTTGACAAAGATTCACCTGTACTGTTTCTTTGTCAGGTGATGCATGCAGAAAAAACAAGTCTGGCTTCTTTTAGTATGCTGTGTCCTTTATATAAGATTCCTTTGCAATGGAATAGTGGAACAAAAGTCCCTGGACTAGGGTATGGCAGTCACCTGGATTATGAGCCATTGAGATACAGGCAGTTAATGCCAAGTGGATTCCAGCCTTCCAAATCTAAAGGGAATATTCTACAAGACAGATTCAGCAGAGGGAAGAAGCCACACTTGTTCTTGGATGCATACTTCCTTGACAAAGAATCACCTGTACTGTTTCTTTGCCAGGTGATTGTATGCAGAAAAAAACAAGTCTGTCTTTTTCCAGTATGCTGTGTCACTTGCAGAAGATTCCTTTGCACTGGAATAGTGGGGCATAAGTGCCTGGGTAGGTTATGGCAGCCATCTGGATTAAGACCATTGAAATACAGGCAATCAATGCCAAATGGATTCCGGTTTTCCAGATCTGAAGAAATAATCAACAAGATAGACTCAGCAGAGGGAAGAAGCCGCACTTGTTCTTGGATGCATACTTCCTTGACCAAGATTCACCTGTACTGTTTCTTTGCCAGGTGATTGTATGCAGAAAAAACTAGTCTTCTTTTTCCAGTATGTTGTGTCACTTGCAGAAGATTCCTTTGCACTGAAATAATGGAGCATAAGTGCCTGGGAAGGTTATGGCAGCCATCTGGATTAAGTCCATTGAAATATAGGCAATCAATTCCAAATGGATTTCGACTTTCAAGATGTGAGGAAATAATCAACAAAATAGACTCAGCAGAGGGAAAAAGCCACATTTGTTCTTTATACATTCTTCCTTGACAAAGATTCACCTGTACTGTTTCTTTGCCAGGTGATTGTATGCAGAAAAAAACTGGTCTGTCTTTTTCCAGTATGCTGTGTCACTTGCAGAAGATTCCTTTGCACTGGAATAGTGGAGCATAAGTGCCTGGGTAAGTTATGGCAGCCATCTGTATTAAGACCATTGAAATACAGGAAATCAATGCCAAATGGATTCTGGTTTTCCAGATCTGAGGAAATAATCAACAAGATAGACTCAGCAGAGGGAAGAAGCCACACTTGTTCTAGTATGCATTTTTCCTTGACAAAGATTCACCTGTACCATTTCTTTGTCAGGTGATGCATGCAGAAAAAACAAGTCTGACTTCTTTTAGTATGCTGTGTCCTTTATATAAGATTCTTTAGCACTGGAATAGTGGAACTAAAGTCCCTGGACTAGGGTATGGCAGTCACCTGGATTATGAGCCATTGAGATACAGGCAGTTAATGCCAAGTGGATTCCAGCCTTCCAAATCTAAAGAGAATAATCTACAAGACATATTCAGCAGAGGGAAAAAGCGACACTTGTTCTTGGATGCATACTTCCTTGACAAAGATTCACCTGTACTTTTTCTTTGCCAGGTGATTGTATGCAGAAAAAACTAGTCTGTCTTTTTCCAGTATGTTGTGTCACTTGCAGAAGATTCCTTTGCACTGGAATAATGGAGCATAAGTGCCTGGGTAGGTTATGGCAGCCATCTGGATTAAGACCATTGAAATACAGGCAATCAATGTCAAATGGATTCCGGTTTTCCAGATCTGAGGAAATAATCAACAAGATAGACTCAGCAGAGGGAAGAAGCCACACTTGTTCTAGTATGCATTTTTCCTTGACAAAGATTCACCTGTACTGTTTCTTTGTCAGGTGATGCATGCAGAAAAAACAAGTCTGACTTCTTTTAGTATGCTGTGTCCTTTATATAAGATTCCTTAGCACTGGAATAGTGGAACCAAAGTCCCTGGACTAGGGTATGGCAGTCACCTGGATTATGAGCCATTGAGATACAGGCAGTTAATGCCAAGTGGATTCCAGCCTTCCAAATCTAAAGAGAATAATCTACAAGACATATTCAGCAGAGGGAAAAAGCGACACTTGTTCTTGGATGCATACTTCCTTGACAAAGATTCACCTGTACTGTTTCTTTGCCAGGTGATTGTATGCAGAAAAAACTAGTCTGTCTTTTTCCAGTATGTTGTGTCACTTGCAGAAGATTCCTTTGCACTGAAATAATGGAGCATAAGTGCCTGGGAAGGTTATGGCAGCCATCTGGATTAAGTCCATTGAAATATAGGCAATCAATTCCAAATGGATTCCGACTTTCAAGATGTGAGGAAATAATCAACAAAATAGACTCAGCAGAGGGAAAAAGCGACACTTGTTCTTGGATGCATACTTCCTTGACAAAGATTCACTTGTACTGTTTCTTTGCCAGGTGATTGTATGCAGAAAAAAACTGGTCTGTCTTTTTCCAGTATGCTGTGTCACTTGCAGAAGATTCCTTTGCACTGGAATAGTGGAGCATAAGTGCCTGGGTAGGTTACGGCAGCCATCTGGATTAAGACCATTGAAATACTGGCAATCAATGCCAAATGGATTCCGGTTTTCCAGATCTGAGGAAATAATCAACAAGATAGACTCAGCAGAGGGATGAAGCCGCACTTTTTCTAGTATGCATTCTTCCTTGACAAAGATTCACCTGTACTGTTTCTTTGTCAGGTGATTGTATGCAGAAAAAACGTTTGACTTCTTTTAGTATGCTGTGTCCTTTAGATAAGATTCCTTTGCACTGGAATAGTGGAACAAAAGTCCCTGGACTAGGGTATGGCAGTCACCTGGATTATGAGCCATTGAGATACAGGCAGTTAATGCCAAGTGGATTCCAGCCTTCCAAATCTAAAGGGAATAATCTACAAGACAGATTCAGCAGCGGGAAGAAGCCACAATAGTTCTTGGATGCATACTTCCTTGACAAAGATTCACCTGTACTGTTTCTTTGCCAGGTGATTGTATACAGAAAAAAACTAGTCTGTCTTTTTCCAGTATGCTGTGTCACTTGCAGAAGATTCCTTTGCACTAGAATAGTGGAGCATAAGTGCCTGGGTAGGTTATGGCAGCCATCTGGATTAAAACCATTGAAATACAGACAATCAATGCAAAATGGATTCCGGTTTTCCATATCTGAGGAAATAATCAACAAAATAGACTCAGCAGAGGGAAAAAGCCACATTTGTTTTTGTATACATTAACAAAGATTCACTTGTACTGTTTCTTTGTCAGGTGGGCAGATACAGACGAAACAATTCTGACTTCTTTTAGTATGCCGTGTCCCTTGGAGAAGACTCCTTTGTACTGGAACAGTGAAACAGATGTGCCTGTACTAGGGTATCGCAGTTATCAAGATTAAAAACCATTGAGAGAATTGCAGTCAATACCAAGTCGATTACAGTCTTCCATATCTTAAGGGATAATCTAAAGATAGATTCAGCAGAGGGAAGAAACCAAACTTGTTCTTGGATGCATACTTCCTTGACAAAGATTAACCTGTACTGTTTCTTTGTCAGGTGATTGTATGCAGAAAAAACTAGTCTGTCTTTTTCCAGTATGTTGTGTCACTTGCAGAAGATTCCTTTGCACTGGAATAGTGGAGCATAAGTGCCTGGGTAGGTTATGGCAGCCATCTGGATTAAGTCCATTGGAATATAGGCAATCAATTCCAAATGGATTCCGACTTTCAAGATCTGAGGAAACAATCAACAAAGTAGACTCAGCAGAGGGAAAAAGCCACATTTGTTTTAGTATACATTCTTTCTTGACAAAGATTCACCTGTACTGTTTCTTTGCCAGGTGATTGTATGCAGAAAAAAACTAGTCTGTCTTTATCCAGTATGCTGTGTCACTTGCAAAAGATTCCTTTGCACTGGAATAGTGGAGCATAAGTGCCTGGGTAGGTTATGGCAGCCATCTGGATTAAGACCATTGAAATACAGACAATCAATGCCAAATGGATTCCGGTTTTCTAGATCTGAGGAAATAATCAACAAGATAGACTCAGCAGAGGGAAGAAGCCGCACTTTTTCTAGTATGCATTCTTCCTTGACAAAGATTCACCTCTACGTTTTCTTTGTCAGGTGATTGTATGCAGAAAAAACAAGTCTGACTTCTTTTAGTATGCTGTGTCCTTTAGATAAGATTCCTTTGCACTGGAATAGTGGAACAAAATTCCCTGGACTAGGGTATGGCAGTCACCTGGATTATGAGACATTGAGATACAGGCAGTTAATGCCAAGTGGATTCCAGCCTTCCAAATCTAAAGGGAATAATCTACAAGACAGATTCAGCAGAGGGAAGAAGCCACATAAGTTCTTGGATGCATACTTCCTTGACAAAGATTCACCTGTACTGTTTCTTTGCCAGGTGATTGTATGCAGAAAAAACAAGTCTGCCTTTTTCCAGTATGCTGTGTCCCTTGCAGAAGATTCCTTTGCACTGGAATAATGGAGCATAAGTGCCTGGGTAGGTTATGGCAGCCATCTGGATTAAGTCCATTGAAATATAGGCAATCAATTCCAAATGGATTCCGACTTTCAAGATGTGAGGAAATAATCAACAAAATAGACTCAGCAGAGGGAAAAAGCCACATTTGTTCTCGTATACATTCTTCCTTGACAAAGATTCACTTGTACTGTTTCTTTGCCAGGTGATTGTATGCAGAAAAAAACTAGTCTGTCTTTATCCAGTATGCTGTGTCACTTGCTCAAGATTCCTTTGCTCTGGAATAGTGGAGCATAAGTGCCTGGGTAGGTTATGGCAGCCATCTGGATTAAGACCATTGAAATACAGGCAATCAATGCCAAATGGATTCCTGTTTTCCAGATCTGAGGAAATAATCAAAGAGATAGACTCAGCAGTGGGAAGAAGCCGCACTTTTTCTAGTATGCATTCTTCCTTGACAAAGATTCACCTGTACTGTTTCTTTGTCAGGTGATGCATGCAGAAAAAACAAGTCTGACTTCTTTTAGTATGCTGTGTCCTTTACATAAGATTCCTTTGCACTGGAATAGTGGAACAAAAGTCCCTGGACTAGGGTATGGCAGTCACCTGGATTAAGAGCCATTGAGATACAGGCAGTTAATGCCATGTGGATTCCAGCCTTCCAAATCTAAAGAGAATAATCTACAAGACATATTTAGCAGAGGGAAGAAGCCACACTTGTTCTTGGATGCATACTTCCTTGACAAAGATTCACCTGTACTGTTTCTTTACCAGGTGATTATATGCAGAAAAAACTAGTCTGTCTTTTTCCAGTATGTTGTGTCACTTGCAGAAGATTCCTTTGCACTGGAATAATGGAGCATAAGTGCCTGGGTAGGTTATGGCAGCCATCTGGATTAAGTCCATTGAAATATAGGCAATCAATTCCAAATGGATTCCGACTTTCAAGATGTGAGGAAATAATCAACAAAATAGACTCAGCAGAGGGAAAAAGCCACATTTGTTCTCGTATACATTCTTCCTTGACAAAGATTCACCTGTACTGTTTCTTTGCCAGGTGATTGTATGCAGAAAAAAAACTAGTCTGTCTTTATCCAGTATGCTGTGTCCCTAGCAGAAGATTCCTTTGCACTGGAATAGTGGGGCATAAGTGCCTGGGTAGGTTATGGCAGCCATCTTGATTAAGACCATTGAAATACAGGCGATAAATGCCAAATGGATTCTGGTTTTCCAGATCTGAGGAAATAATCAACAAGATAGACTCAGCAGAGGGAAGAAGCCACACTTGTTCTTGTATGCATTCTTCCTTGACAAAGATTCACCTGTACTGTTTCTTTGTCAGGTGATTGTATGCAGAAAAAACGTTTGACTTCTTTTAGTATGCTGTGTCCTTTAGATAAGATTCCTTTGCACTGGAATAGTGGAACAAAAGTCCCTGGACTAGGGTATGGCAGTCACCTAGATTATTAGCCATTGAGATACAGGCAGTTAATGCCATGTGGATTCCAGCCTTCCAAATTTAAAGAGAATAATCTAGAAGACATATTCAGCAGAGGGAAGAAGCCACACTTGTTCTTGGATGCATACTTCCTTGACAAAGATTCACCCTTACTGTTTCTTTGCCAGGTGATTGTATGCTGAAAAAACTAGTCTGTCTTTTTCCAGTATGTTGTGTCACTTGCAGAAGATTCCTTTGCACTGGAATAGTGGAGCATAAGTGCCTGGGTAGGTTACGGCAGCCATCTGGATTAAGACCATTGAAATATAGGCAATCAATTCCAAATAGATTCCGACTTTCAAGATGTGAGGAAATATTCAACAAGATAGACTCAGCAGAGGGAAAAGGCCACATTTGTTCTTTTATACATTCTTCCTTGACAAAGATTCACCTGTACTTTTTCTTTGCCAGGTGATTGTATGCAGAAAAAAAACTAGTCTGTCTTTATCCAGTATGCTGTGTCACTTACAGAAGATTCCTTTGCACTGGAATAGTGGGGCATAAGTGCCTGGGTATGTTATGGCAGCCATCTGGATTAAGACCATTGAAATACAGGCAATCAATGCCAAATGGATTCCGGTTTTCCAGATCTGAGGAAATAATCAACAAGATAGACTCAGCAGAGGGAAGAAGCCACACTTGTTCTTGTATGCATTTGTCACGACACTGACAATTAATTTAAACATTAATATTCAAGATGCAGGATACACAAAGTTTAATTTGTATTGAGCAATATATTTTTAAAAATAATCATACAAAGGTCTGAACACTTTTAGAAAGTCCAAGAATTTCAATCTTGCAATGTTGCTTTAAATAAAATACGTGCTCTTCATTTCATGGTAGCATGATACAATTATTGTTAACTTGATGAACAACGGTCAGGGGACGAAGACTTAACATTTACGTTAATTCAATTTTCACTCGAAAATTTCTAAGTCCAAAAGGTTTGAAAATTGTTTCTAAGTCTAAAAATGAGGGTTCTGGTATGACAAGCAAAGAGACGAATATTTTGGGCAGCTTCTTCTACTGCTGCTATAGGCCAGACTGATGCATGTCCGGCGGGTATCGTAAGGCGTCTCCGACACCGTAGGGTGTGACCTCATGACGTCAGGGGCCGAAAACCAATCAGTGTCATCCTCGTCATAGTAATCCAGTTATGTCCGGCAGGCCTACGCCCTCCTGGCCGTTGTCCGTCAAGCTCCGCCTCAAGGCCCCCCAACAAAATCTGCAAGACAAGGTGGGAGGCAGAAAACCATTCGTTGGCAATTTGGCATGGAGACAACCTCTTCTCCGGTGGATGCTGATAAATCGCATTCCCCTCAAGCGAGCTGGTGACCAGAGGTCCTTCACGTGACCACAAGCAGGTTGTACGTGACACATTCTTACTTGTTAAAGATTCACCTGTACTGTTTCTTTGTCAGGTGATGCATGCAGAAAAAACAAGTCTGACTTCTTTTAGTATGATGTGTCCTTTATATAAGATTCCTTTGCACTGGAATAGTGGAACAAAAGTTTCCTGGACTAGGGTATGGCAGTCACCTGGATTATGAGCCATTGAGATACAGGCAGTTAATGCCAAGTGGATTCCAGCCTTCCAAATCTAAAGGGAAAAATCTACAAGACAGATTCAGCAGAGGGGAGAAGCCACACTTGTTCTTGGATGCATACTTCCTTGACAAAGATTCACCTGTACTGTTTCTTTGCCAGGTGATTGTATGCAGAAAAAAAACTAGTCTGTCTTTTTCCAGTATGCTGTGTCACTTACAGAAGATTCCTTTGCACTAGAATAGTGGAGCATAAGTGCCTGGGTAGGTTATGGCAGCCATCTGGATTAAGACCATTGAAATACAGGCAATCAATGCCAAATGGATTCCGGTTTTCCAGATCTGAGGAAATAATCAAAGAGATAGACTCAGCAGAGGGAAGAAGCCACACTTGTTCTAGTATGCATTCTTCCTTGACAAAGATTCACCTGTACTGTTTCTTTGTCAGGTGATGCATGCAGAAAAAAACTAGTCTGTCTTTTTCCAGTATGTTGTGTCACTTGCAGAAGATTCCTTTGCACTGGAATAATGGAGCATAAGTGCCTGGGAAGGTTATGGCAGCCATCTGGATTAAGTCCATTGAAATATAGGCAATCAATTCCAAATGGATTCCGACTTTCAAGATGTGAGGAAATAATCAACAAAATAGACTCAGCAGAGGGAAAAAGCCATTTTGTTCTTGTATACATTCTTCCTTGACAAAGATTCACTTGTACTGTTTCTTTGCCAGGTGATTGTATGCAGGAAAAAAAACTAGTCTGTTTTTATCCAGTATGCAGTGTCACTTGCAGAAGATTCCTTTGCACTGGAATAGTGGAGCATAAGTGCCTGGGTAGGTTATGGCCATCATCTGGATTAAGACCATTGAAATACAGGCAATCAATGCCAAATGGATTCCGGTTTTCCATATCTGAGGAAATAATCAACAAGATAGACTCAGCAGAGGGAAGATGCCAAACTTGTTCTTGGATGCATTCTTACTTGACAAAGATTCACCTGTACTGTTTCTTTGTCAGGTGATGCATGCAGAAAAAACAAGTCTGACTTCTTTTAGTATGTTGTGTCCTTTATATAAGATTCCTTTGCACTGGAATAGTGGAACAAAAGTCCCTGGACTAGGGTATGGCAGTCACCTGGATTAAGAGCCATTGAGATACAGGCAGTTAATGCCAAGTGGATTCCAGCCTTCCAAATCTAAAGGGAATAATCAAAGAGATAGACTCAGCAGAGGGAAAAAGCCACAATTGTTCTTGGATGCATACTTCCTTGACAAAGATTCACCTGTACTGTTTCTTTGCCTTGTGATTTTATGCAGAAAAAACTAGTCTGTCTTTTTCCAGTATGCTGTGTCACTTGCAGAAGATTCCTTTGCACTAGAATAGTGGAGCATAAGTGCGTGGGTAGTTTATAGCAGCCATCTGGATTAAGTCCATTGAAATATAGGCAATCAATTCCAAATGGATTCCGACTTTCAAGATGTGAGGAAATAATCAACAAAACAGACTCAGCAGAGGGAAAAAGCCACATTTGTTCTTGTATACATTCTTCCTTGACAAAGATTCACTTGTACTGTTTCTTTGCCAGGTGATTGTATGCAGAAAAAAAATAGTCTGTCTTTATTCAGTATGCTGTGTCACTTGCTCAAGATTCCTTCGCTCTGGAATAGTGGAGCATAAGTGCCTGGGTAGGTTATGGCAGCCATCTGGATTAAGACTATTGAAATACAGGCAATAAATGCCAAATACCGCTAGAGAGTTATGGGGTCCTTTGACTGGCCAGACAGTACTACATAGGACCCTTCTCTCTCTTTACGGTTCTTTCCCTTTGCCTACACAGACACCGAATAGTCTGGCCTATCCTTTACAGATTCTCCTCTGTCCTCATACACCTGACAACACTGTGATTACTAGACAATTCTTCTTCACCCAAGGGGTTAATTACTGCACTGTAATTGTTCAGTGGCTACTTTCCTCTTAGTAAGGGTAGAAGAGACTCTTTAGCTATGGTAAGCAGCTCTTCTAGGAGAAGGACACTCCAAAATCAAACCATTGTTCTCTATTTTTGGGTAGTGCCACAGCCTCTGTACCATGGTCTTACACTGCCTTGGGTTAGAGTTCTCTTGCTTGAGGGTACACTCGGGCACACTTTTCTATCTAGTTCCTCTTCCTCTTGTTCTCTTGTTTTTAGTTTAAATAGGAAATATTTATTTGAATATTGTTACTATTACTAAAATATTTTATTTTTCCTTATTTCCTTATTTCCTTTCCTCACTGGGCTATTTTCCCTGTTGGGGCTCCTGGGCTTGTAGCATCCTGCTTTTCCAATTAGGGTTGTAGCTTAGCATTTAATAATAATAATAATAATAATAATAAATGGATTCCGGTTTTCAAGATCTGAGGAAATAATCAACAAAATAGACTCAGCCGAGGCAAAAAGCCACATTTGTTCTTGTATGCATTCTTCCTTGACAAAGATTCACTTGTACTGATTCTTTATCAGGTGGACAAATGCAGAAGAAACAAGTCTGACTACTTCTATTATGCCGTGTCCCTTGGAGAAGACTCCTTTATACTGGAACAGTGAAACAGATGTGTCTGGAGTAGGGTATCGCAAGTATCAAGATTAAAAAGCTTTGAGAAAATGGCAGTCATTACTAAGTGGATTACAGCCTTCCATATCTGAAGGGAATAATCTACAAGATGGATTCAACGGAGGGAAGAAGCCACAATTGTATTTTGATGCAATCTAATTTGACAAAGATTCACTTGTACTGCTTTTTTATAAAAAAAAAATTGGCCTTTTTTGCGCTAGATACCTGAATTTGGCCTTTTATTTGAAATTGGTTAATCTTAAATGCT
>NC_090738.1:128528700-128561200 GCF_036898095.1 Palaemon carinicauda | reverse complement strand
CGAAAGATGTATTTGAATGTTGTTACTTTTCTTTGAATAATTTATTTTGATTGTTCATTGCTTCACTTGTAGTTTATTTGTTTCCTTGTTTCCTTTCCTCACTTGGTTATGTTTCCCTGTTGCCCAAGGGATCTAACAGGGAAAAATAGATTAGCGAGGAAAGGAAACAAAAAAAGTAATGAACATTCAAAATAGAATATTTTAAGAACATCATCATTAAATTTGATCTTTCTTATATAAACTATAAAAGTTACTTCAGATATTGCCATCTGGTCGATCGCACATTTTTTTTTCTTCGTCTTTTGTTATATGAATTATTTTCGTTACTTTTATCTGGGTATCTGGTGTAGCACTATTATTATTGTTATTATTATTATTATTGTTATTATTATTATTATTATTATTATTATTATTATTATTATTATTATTATTATTACTTGCTACATTACAACCTTAGTTGGAAAAACAAGATGCTACAAGCCCAGGGGTCCCAACAGGGAAAATAGCTCAATGAAGAAAGGAAACAAGGAAAAATTAAATATTTAAAAGAATAGTAATATTAAAATAAATATTTCCTATATTAACTATAAAAACTTTAACAAAACAAGAAGAGAAAGTAGATAGGATAGTGCCCCCGAGTGTACCCTCAAGCAAGAGAACTCTAACCCAAGACAGTGGAAGACCATGATACAGAGGCTGACACTACCCAAGACTAGAGAACAATGGTTTGATTTTGGAGTGTCCTTCTCCTAGAAGAGCTGCTTACCATAGATAGAGTCTCTTCTACCCTTACCAAGCGGAAAGTAGCCACTGAACAACTACAGTGCAGTAGTTAACCCCTTGGGTGAAGAAGAATTGTTTAGTAATCTCAATGTTGTCAGGTGTATGAGGACAGAGGAGAATCTGTAAAGAATAGGCCAGACTATTCGGTGTCTGTGTAGGCAAAGGGAAAAAACCGTAACCAGAGAGAAGGATCCATTGTAGTACTATCTGGCCAGTCAAAGGACCCCATAACTCTAGCGGTAGTATCTCAACGGGCGGCTGGTGCCATGGCCAACCTACTACCTATATCTTGAATATATGTAAATGGCCTAGTTATATTTTCTATTTTCTTTTAAAGAATTCTATCAAATCATTTGTTAGGTCCTGGTCACTGTACTCCTCTGGTAACCTTTTTTCCATGTACATTTCACATTCTATGATTTAGTCGACTATATAACTTATTTATGTTGTTGTTTGGGGTTTAAATCCAACCCTCCACTGAGGTCGAGTGAACTCCTCGGGCGGGTCCATATCAATCATCTAACGAAACATTTTCATTATAACTTATACAATTCTTTGATTATAGCATCTTCCAAATCATATGATCTAGTGAAAAGTAATGTCTTTAGTTTCTTCTTAAATTCCTGTTGCTGTTTCGCGGATCTTTCTCGTATAGCATTCGTTTTATTATTATTATTATTATTATTATTATTATTATTATTATTATTATTATTATTATTATTATTTATTAATACAGTTTTGTATTCTACCCATGCACTTTCATTTTTTACAGGTTCCACTTTCTTTCTTTACTTTTTTTTCCATCTTTCTCTAAAGTCTCTCCATCATACCAAGGAGATCAGTCTTTAATAATTATTGTGTTTTCCATCAGTGGACACATGTTATCATTTTCACTTTTACTCACCCTATTATATACGATTGCTTGGTCCCCTACCCTCAAGCTACTAGCGCAGCTGTAAGAGTTAGACATGCCGATGACCCATATAGACTATTCGAAATTAGTGTGAATCATGCAATAGGAGGAAGAACTTTTTGTTATGCTGCACCGAGACTCTTCAACGACCTTCCACTCGATGTCAAGAATAGCACAAATGTGGCTCCTTTCAAGAAAAACCTGATGACTTATCTCTTTGGAAAGTGTTATAATAGTGATCTGAAAACCATTAAGCCTGAATACAAATGCTAGCGAATAACTGAAAAGATACAGAGCAAAATATAAACTGGAAAGAAATTATTTTCAAACATCAAGGCCCGCCTGAACAGACTCTTAGTGTCTGATGGAGGGTGAGAAATAAACCTCTAAAATTAAAAGTAAAAGTAAAAGTAAAAGGCAGTCAATACACACAAACGTTCGCTACACCTATGCACACTAGTCTAGCTTATTTCTCTTCCTCTTGTGTGTGTGTGTGTTTGTTTTTATAGTTTATATGTGAAAGATCAATCTCAATATTGTTACTGCTCTTAAAGTATTTTATTTTAATTGTTCGTCACTTTTCTTGTAGTTTACCTATTTCCTTGTTTCCTTTTCCCACTGGGGTATTTTTCCCCGTTGGAGCCCTTGGGCTTATAGCATCTTGCTTTTTTTTAACTACGGGTATTACTTACCTAGTGCTAATTATAATAATAACGTGATCGCAAGGAATATTGATAGCATCATTTATTGTCTTTGTAACTCCTTCAAAGGGAGAGTAGTTTGATATATGTCAATGTTTATTTTCTTGACTACTGTGTGTTCCTGTAGAAACAATCTAAATGTAATAAGTTTGTGCACTTATAATCTCAGGACAAATTTATATTATCTTCGTACACCTGTACGCTGTGTGTGTGTGTGTGTGTGTGTGTGTGTGTGTGTGTGTGTGTGTGTGTGTGTGTGTGTGTGTGTGTGTGTGTGAAGCAGCGTAATGATATATATATATATATATATATATATATATATATATATATATATATATATATATATATAGAGAGAGAGAGAGAGAGAGAGAGAGAGAGAGAGAGAGAGAGAGAGAGAGAGAGAGAGAGAGAGAGAGAGAGAGAGTATTCATTTCGTGTGGCACAAACTGTAAGCCTAACAATCACTTAAATGTGTATATCCTCGATTGGCGACCTTTCAATCCGGTGCATAGTTAAAGAACTAAATTGCAAATATAATTTTCCAAACGATCATTTACACACACCGCACTCTTTGACAACTCAGAAAACTATCAACAACCATTCATGAATAATATTCTTATTATATTGTATCCTGGAATTATAGTATATATGTAATAAAATCCAAATAAATGTTTATCAAAAGCAAAAATAATAATAACAATAATAACAATAATAATAATGTGAAACTGATGACGTGTAGTTGAAAAGACTCCCATTTGCGGTCGTATCGAATACAAACTTTATCCGGTCGGCGGATGAACTTGGTAGAATAAGCGACCTCCAGACGTGGCAAGAACCACAACAAACTGTCAGTCAGTCTGTCAGTCACACATCAATATGGGCTTGTGTAGTAATTGTCCGAAGAAGAAACTGACTAATCAGTTCTGTTTCGAACATCGCGTTAATGTCTGTGAGCAATGTATGGTCAAGGACCATCCGGCGGTAAGTTTTTTTTATGGATGAGTCCCCCCCCCCTTCCGTCACTCCATCTTTCATAGTAGCCTAAGTTATGTGACAGGTCAAAGAATTTTATACCCTAGCCTATATACAGTAGTATTTCTCTAAATATAACCAAGGAGCCTGTGTATATCAGTGGCCAGTTCCTCGTGCATTGATTAAAAATGGACCAAAACTTTCCCCCCCTAACCTAACCTACATACCTAAGGGGGGGGGAGAGACTGATGACCCCCTGTGATCCTGACCCCTTATACTGCCGTATTCCAAGTTAGCCATAATTATACTTACAGGTGGCCGCGATCCTACATACACCCCTATAGTCAAACTTGCTTAAATGATCACAGTACCATAGATATGACACTGTTGTGTAGATGGGCTGTGTTTAGGTGTAGGTTAGAGAAAGCAAGTTTAAGTTAGGTTAGGACGTTTTTACTTATTTTTAAAAAAAATTTTTAACCGTGAACCAACCTCCTACAAACATTCCTGGGTGTGTATTTATGATACCGGCCACCTGTATTTATAATGACGGCTAACTAAGAATACGGCAGTGTAAGAGGGGTCGCAGTGCCGTTACACCCCCCTCCTCCCCCCGATAGGTGAGGACATGGCTTGTAGGTTAGGTTAGGGGGGAAAGTTTAGGTTAGTTGGTGTTCATATTTTATCGTCGCACGAGGAACTGGCCGCTGATATACAAAGACTCCAACTGTCCTTTTTGAGATTAGGTTATACTATTGTCCCCTAATCCTGTAATTACAGTAACCATTCCATGTTTTGGGGGCTAATGCTGATACTACACCTCATGCTACTATCAGGCTGTACTGATTTCTGCCCATCTCGTGCTAGACTAAGTCTTATTGGTACTTTATCACTGAGAAGGCCTATACAGTGCAAAATTATTACTCGCAGATTGATGCAACACTCATAACCCAATTCAAATTTGTATTCACATATTCCAAGTCACTTAACCCGGGATACAATTGTAATAGAAAGTAGTTCTCGGTAAGTATGTTAGGAAAAATAAAAATTACTTAAAATTTTTGATTTCCTTGTGATTTAGTTCCATGAGCAAATACAGTATCAGGTGGTAAATGGCCATACAATATTATTTATAGTATCAGGTGGTAAATGGCCATACAATATTATTTATAGTATCAGGTGGTAAATGGCCATACAATATTATTTATAGTATCAGGTGGTAAATGGCCATACAATATTATTTATAGTATCAGGTGGTAAATGGCCATACAATATTATTTATAGTATCAGGTGGTAAATGGCCATACAATATTATTTATAGTATCAGGTGGTAAATGGCCATACAATATTATTTATAGTATCAGGTGGTAAATGGCCATACAATATTATTTATAGTATCAGGTGGTAAATGGCCATACAATATTATTTATAGTATCAGGTGGTAAATGGCCATACAATATTATTTATAGTATCAGGTGGTAAATGGCCATACAATATTATTTATAGTATCAGGTGGTAAATGGCCATACAATATTATTTATAGTATCAGGTGGTAAATGGCCATACAATATTATTTATAGTATCAGGTGGTAAATGGCCATACAATATTATTTATAGTATCAGGTGGTAAATGGCCATACAATATTATTTATAGTATCAGGTGGTAAATGGCCATACAATATTATTTATAGTATCAGGTGGTAAATGGCCATACAATATTATTTATAGTATCAGGTGGTAAATGGCCATACAATATTATTTATAGTATCAGGTGGTAAATGGCCATACAATATTATTTATTGTATCAGGTGGTAAATGGCCATACAATATTATTTATAGTATCAGGTGGTAAATGGCCATACAATATTATTTATAGTATCAGGTTGTAAATGGCCATGCAATATTATTTTTGTGGTATGAGAATTACATTGAAGGCTTGTTTGACTCATTATTTTTGTGAAAAACATTAGAACAAAATTATTTACTTTTCATCACTTAGCAATTATTGATGTCAAATTTCTTTTTACATTTCATACCATTTATTACCATAAAAACCTTGTCATCCTCTTTCCTCCACATAGCTGAAAATAGTTTATTTTTATATAAATTATGCTGAACTAGAATTGATATAATTAAAGGTTAGGCTAGCTTATGTATCTAATTACTGTATATTGTTTAGGAATTGAAAATCTTCATTGAGGTTCTAAAAAGAATTATCATTAAGTAATTTGCCTATCTTTACCTCCCATTCATGGCTATAATCTATACTGCCTCTGTCATGAGGTGATATGAAGATGAATCTATATTATTTTGCTGAAGTAGGTGGTGTTTTATTTAGAACTGGTTCACTCACAGACGGACGTTATAGGGCACTATTTCATCTTAACCCTTTTACCCCACAGCTATTTGAAACTTTCCAACCCTTAACCCCCAGGCCTTATTTTTTTTCAAGCTCATTTTGCAATATATTTTTTTTTTTTCAAATTGCTCTAACAGCCTTAATTTTCGTCATAGAGAGGTCAGGTTGGTCTCATTCTTTTGGAAAATGTCTGAAGTTTCTCCATAAAGTTATCAAAAATATGTAAATAGCAGTTTTTGGCAAGGACGTACCGGTACGTCCATGGGGGTAAAGGGATGAGTTTTGTAAAACGTACCAGGACGTCCATTGGGCGTAAAAGGGTTAAGATTGCTGAACCTGTTTAATAGTTCAACTTTGGGTTGCCTATTGTAATAAAACAGAGAAAGTCTTGACCTTAATCTATATTCTCTCAAGTACTGTGATTGTTTCCTTAGTTTAGCCTGCACTACAGGTAATCATTTTGTGTAAAATCCAAGGAATATGATCCACTGTTTATGAGATTTCTGAAAGCAGGACATTTTTTTTAGCTAGAATTAAATTACAGTATTGAATTTGAAGGTAATGTCGTACATCATTTCATTAATTCAACTTTTGTATTCACAGCTTTTAAGCTTGATTTTTCAACAAAATCAGACCAAAAAAAAAAAAGCACCAAGTGACCGTTACTATTTTCCATGTTGTCAACTAGAAATATTCTCATTTTCATTAGTACCCAAATTGGATCATTATTCATTCATAGTGAATTTCACTAAAAATAAATTTTTTTATGTTGAAATTACAAAATATTCAAGTAATTTTTTTCAATAAGAAAATCCAAATATGTGAGGACAGCTCAAGAGGTCATGTAACTCTGATTATAATTTTTGTGGCTTTATCAGTGTCTTTTTATACCTTGGATTTTTATTATGTCGTCTTTTAACTTTCAGTGTGTTGTCCAATCATACCTTCAGTGGTTAAGTTCCAGTGACTACAATCCAGTCTGCCGAATATGTGATGATCATTTGGGCACCAAAGAATGCATCCGTCTAGTTTGTTATGGTAAGGTTAACTTTGATTTGGTAGTTCACCACTTTGTGTCCTGTATACAGTTCTTAATTTATTTGGATAATCATCTAATCGTGAAGTTGATTATTCTGTAGAAAATTGCAGTTGCTGCCCATGTGATGCCGGGTTGTTCAGATGTTTAAGCTTTGTTCAAGTTAGTTAGTTAGCTACAGATGAATGGTGGTGTGTAACCACCACCTATTCTCATTTTGTTATGCTGTAAGAACAAATTTTTTCTTCAACCAATTTAAAGTTAACCCTTTTACCCCCCAAGCTATTTGGAACTTTCCAACCCTTAACCCCCAGGCGTTTTCTTTTTCAAGTACATTTTGCAATATATTTTTTTTAAATTGCTCTAACAGTCTTAAGTTTCATCATAGAGAGGTCAGGTTGGTCTCATTCTTTTGGAAAATGCCTGAAGTTTTTCAAAAATTTATAAAAACTCTGCAAAAAAATTAAATTAGCGGTTTTTGCAAGGTCGTACCGGTATGTCCATGGGGGTAAAGGGATGAGTTTTGTGAAACGTACCAGTATGTCCATTGGGGGTAAAAGGGTTAAAACATCCGTGACCTTCTGGACTCTCTACCTTGGTTTACATTGAAGCTGAATTTTTTTGGGATTACTGTGATACTTTTCTGATTAATGATTTTAATTTGTTTGAATTCAGCACGAATTGAAGTAACAGTGATGTCTGCTGATTTTCCTTCAAGGAAGAACAAATAGAAAATGAATCATGTCCTTTATAAGGTTTGTGGCCATTTATGTCAACCAGGAACATTGATTTGTTTACTGTTTTCTTTCCAAAGGTTGGTATTTTTTGCAATGAGTATGGTGATTGGTCAATTTCAGTGGAAGAACTTTGGAACTAAGAGGAAGAGATTTGGGAAAGCTTTGTCATAGAGCATCACTCTTATTCTAATCAATTGCCATTTGAGGATATCCTGCTGCTGTGACCATTAATTTTGTTCCTTCACTGACAAACCTTACGTTTATTTATAGGGATATCTTTCGGCGAAGCTGAAAGTAGCCATAAGACTTTTTAGCGAGGTGGAACTACCTTACCGCTAGTTAGTGGTAAGGGGTAGGAGTAGGAGCTGGGGGTACCAGTCCACTCCTCTCTCACATACACTTATGTATTCGGACCATTTTTTTTTTCTTTTGGCTCGGAGAGAGTAGACGTGCCATCTCTCCTCTCGACTGTTTTTACTGGCACTTGACTTTTTTCTTTTTCTTCTTTATTTTGTTTCTATATAGTGTACTGTATATTTATACATTATTATAGTGTTTTTGTAATGAGTAATCTGTATATAAAAGTTTTCTTTTCATTACTGAGTAATGCTGTTTTTTTTATTATCAGCGTGTGTGGCGTTTATCAAGGGTGGAGAAAACTTCTCTTCGCTCTCTTCCCCTTTGACGTCAGACAACCGTAGGATGGTGGCCTCCACCTCAGGCGAGTTTTCTTTTCTCCCCTGGGGGCTAAGAATTTTCAATTCTTTTTGTTTTTTCTTCAGCGCTTACAACCGACGTTAGAATGCGAAGTCAGTTGCTGCAGCTGACGCCTTAGCTGTCTGCGAGGTCCACCTCTCGCCTCCCGTTTGCCCATCCGACGGCCCCCTGTTGAAAACGAGTCCTCTCTCTCTCTCTCCACCTGCAGATCTCGTCGTCGCCTAACGATCAGCAATCTCTCACTCCCCCACAGGCAACGCTCGCGGGCTTTGGATCTTGAACCTGTGAATTTTGGTCGACCTACGGCAAGCCCTTCATGTGCTTGCAGATTGCTAGAATGAGACATCGTTCTCGACGCTCTTAATGATAGCCACAAAGCTCGAAGATTATCATGATCTCAACGCTCTTCTTCTAGAAGGCATTCACGATCGCGAGATCAGAGGTTATCACAATGTTGACGCTCTTCATCTCGAAGATGATCAAGCCTCGGCTTCGTTTCTCGAGCAACCTTCAATTTGAGATAGAACTCATTGAAAGGAGGCAGAGAGAGTGCTGCCCGGGGGTTTGCCCCAGGTTTGGAGCTTCCCCTTCTGAGGGAAAGTCTCTACACAGCTGCTGTTCGGCAATCTTTCTGTTTGCGAGGAGAATTCCACTTGGGGGAATTCCATCGACGGTCATTAGATTCGTCCTTTTTTCTCACTCTTTGGAGCTGACCACGAGCTAGACGCTCATTTTCACGAACTAAACACTCACTTTCACAAATTAAACACTCACTTTCACAAATTAAACACTCACTTTCATGAGCTAAACACTTACTTTCATGAGCTAAACACTTGCATTCACGAGCTACACGATCACGAACTAAACCCTTACGATCACGTGCCAGATTCTCATATTCACGAGCTACGTAATTACGAGCTAGATGCTCACGTCACAAGTGAGATGTTCACGATCACGAGCGAGACGCTGACTATGACGCTCTAGATGCTCTCAATTGTGAGGCAGAAGCTCTTCCTTACGAGGACGTAGGTCCTCCATTCGTCGATTAGAAGCTCATCTCTTGCCCATCGTCAGATCTCCGATTGCCAGCTTGCCAATCGCGGATTCCAGTTCGGGGATTGTCAGATCACTGATCACCGACAATCGCCAAGCTTCAATTGCCGATCAGCAGCTTACAGAGCTCGTAGTTTGTCGATTGCCTGCTTGTCTTTCGCTGATTGTTAACTCGCCGATCGCTGATTCCCAGTTCTCCAATCGTCAATCACTAGCTCGCCAATCATAGAACTATTCTCTGGTTCTCTAGCTCTCCGATTGCCGATCTCCGAGCATCTACCTACAGCTCCGATCGCTAGCTAGTTGATCCCCGAATGCCTGCTCACCAATCCCCAATCTCCAGCTCACAGCTAAATGAGCTCGCCGTTTGCTAGCTTGCCTATTTACAGCACTACGATAGTTGGCTCGTCGATGAGTAGCCAACCTAGTGCCCGCTCTCTGATCATCATCTTGGCGATCTCCTGATCACTAGTCGCCTGTGCTCCAATTCGTTAGCTCGCCAATAGCCTATGAATAACGTAAGGTTAGTTAGTGAAGGAACAAGTGACAAATTTGGAAATAATTTGTATTTTTCCTAACTAATACAAACCAGTAGTTATTTATGCAAATTGTCCCGCCGATATCTGTCCCCCAATAAGTCCTGCTTGCAATCAAAAAGTGATCAGAATACTCACAATTGTGTGTGTGCGTGTGAGTGTGAGGGGTGGCCGGGTACCCCGGCTCTCCCTCCTACCCCGGCTCTCCCTCCTACCCCCTACCACTAACAATAATATTTGATAAGGTTATTTGATGTTGCACCCTGACGAGTCTTACATACTTTTCTTTGGCCTTTAGTTTTTAGTTTTTTCTGTTGGTATATTAAAACTTTTTTGTTAGGTTGTAGTCTGAACGATTTTAGATATTTTATAATTTGCTGTGTAAATGACCCTTCTCACGACAGTTGTTAACATGCGTCCAGAACCATACCTATTACAGTAATATTGTATAGTTGAAATTAATATGGATATTTATACACTATCCATTACTTATAGCAATTTTTCTTGTAACTTCCAGATGTGTTTCACATGGATTGCCTAAATGATTGGGCCACACGTCTACCTCCAAACACAGCACCAGCTGGCTACAAGTGCCCTGCCTGTTCTTCACCTGTATTTCCAGCATCGAATTTAGTGTCGCCTGTTGCTGACCATTTAAGAGAAGTTCTCTCTGTCTTCCCTTGGGCGAGGGCTGGCCTATGGCTACCACTGGTAAACAATGATGTTTAATTTTTATGCCTATATAGTTAGAGCAATTTTTAAGTCCAAGCTAATCAAATATCCAAATTTGGTAATTGCATTATTTTTTGTTGTGCTGTCACGAGTGGTTTGGAAGCTCATGGAAAAACAAAAGAAAAAATTTACAACCTTATAATAAAAGTTATTTAGGATAAAACATCGAAGTTGAAAATAGCAAATACAGCACTGGAGTCTAAAGCTGAGGCATAATATGTTAAACTGTACAATGTGTAAGTTATAACATAGATTCCAAATTAGATTTGCATAAGTGAATAGTAAGTAAAAGAACATCTTTAAACATGCAAGCTAAAGTTTAATCACCATTAATATTTAACTGTTTACTGTAAAGTATATATCGCTCCTTTTTTTTTTTCACATAAGAATATATATATATATATATTTTTTTTTTTTTTTTTTTTTTTTTTTTTTTTTTTTTTTATAGATATTCCCTGACACCACACAAGAATTTTTTTTTTTTTTTTTTTTTTTTTTTTTTTTTTTTTTTTTTTTTTTTTTTTTTTTTTTTTTACAGATATTCCCTGACAAACCACACATAAGATTACAGAACATGTTGCCTCTCTCTTTGTTTATTGTTCCTGGAGAAGATAGAAGTTATTGTAACAATTTATATATATGAAATTTGAATTCTGCAGATTTGATTGTGCATGAGGTCAAGCGGATGAGTTGAAATTGTCTTGCTTATACAAACCTGAAATTGTAGGGGGATGAGTTTTACTAATTATGATGGGATATAGAGATAGATTTCAAAAAGTAATATAGGTATGTGTATCATACTCAAGTGTGCACCATTTATTAAGAGCCCTGTCTGTAGAAAGTCACTCTGGCATTTATCTTTCAGTATCTTTGAAACAGGTAGTACTTATATATTAAATGATAGTTAATTTTCAAAAGAGCATACTGAAAAAAGGAAATTTGAGAACTCGGTGAACTTGAAAATCACTCTTATGCATTTGGTGTCTTTCATATGTAAGGTCATATAGCACTACCTTGTTCATTCAAGTATAAAAATTCTTTTCATCACTAAACCTCATATTCTTGCTACTTTTTGCAAGCTACATCCAGAATATGAATACCAGAAGCCATGGCAATGCCTCAAGATCTTTGAAGTTACTGTTTATTACGACTAACAATATTATTGATAAGAGTTAAAAAGGATAACATTTGTTTCACAAACTAGGCTAAGATATTTTTTTAAAGGTTCTCATGCAGATGAAAATCTTTTTCATGGTTCCTAGAGACTTCCTTGAATTCGTAGTTTCTCTGCTACAGCTTCTGTATACTAAGAAGGGGTACTGAGTCATTATTATTATTCTTTTATTATTATTGTTATTATAATTATGAGCTAAGTTACAACCCTGGTTCATGAAGCAGTATGATACAGTATAAGCTCAAGGGCTCCAACAAGGAAAATTTACCTACTCAATGAGGAAGTGAGATAAAGAAATGAATAAACTATATGAGAAGTGATGAATAAGAATATAAGTTATCAGAAACAATGATAAGAATAGATCTCATATATATAAACTATGGAGAGTGTCTTATATCAGCCTTCAACTTAAAACATTCGCTGCTAGTTTGACATTGTGAAGTTCCACCAATTCAACTACTTGCTTATGAAGATTGTACAATCTGGTCACAGCTGAAATAGAACTAATAGAATACTGTAGTACTTTATTGTGTCTTATAAGAAAACAATAATGTTAAAATTGACTGCATAACTAGTACTACGTACAGGAAAGTACAGTCTTGGAAGATCTAAATGCAAGGGATGGTCAGAATTATGAAAAATCTATGCAATAAAACTAATAGAATACTGTAGTACTTTGTGTCTTATAAGAAGACAATACTGTTAAAATTGACTGCATAACTAGTACTATATACAGGAAAGTACAGTCTGGGAGGATCTAAATGCAAAGGATGGTCAGAATTATGAAAAATCTCATGCAACATGCATAAAGAACTAATGAATGACTGTGTCAGCTGTTAACATTCTGATCAGGAATAAGAAATTTGATAGACTGCAAGTTTTTGTTCAATAAATTAAGATTAGAGTCAGCAGCTGAAGACCAGACAGGAAAACCATACTCAAAACAAGATAGAATTAAAGAATTAAAAAAAAAATTTCAGAGTACTGTAGATTGATAACTGATAATCTTAAAAGGCTTTCTCATTGAGCTAATTTTTTGTGCAATTTAAGAAAAAACAGACCGAATGTTTCTCAAAGGTAATTTTGCAACCAAGAATCACACTTAGATTTTGAATGAGTATTATGTACTGTAGTTAGAGGTATTATCATTAAAAACATGTGGATGTCGAGGAGCTACTGTCCTCGACCAACTTAAAATCATACTTTGAGTTTTGTTAGTGTACAACTTCAATGTGCACCATGCACTGATGTAAGCTTGATCTTTATTAAGGGATTCAGCAACCCCAGTTGTTTGTTTTCTAGGCCAAACCACATACTGTATGTGTATATGCTAAGAAAAGTAATGGCCCAAGACTACTTTCCTGAGGAACACCAGCGATTACATTTTTTTTCCTTCTTTGGTGCCATTCAATAACTATTCTTTGCAATCTATTACTTAAACATTCAATAATGATGCTAAGAAAAGACCCACCGACTCCCAACTGTTTTGAATTTGAAAGTATGGCCTCATGAAAAACGCTGTCAATGGTAGCACTAAAATCAAGGCCTAGAACACACATTTCCTGACCACAGTCAAGGTATTTCTGTATAACATTGGAAATTCTAAGAAGGGTATCAAATGCTCTGAGGCCTTTCTGGAAGCCAAATTGCAAACTAGGGAACTGATTATTACATTCAGCCTATTTATTTGAGGAAGCCATATTATTATTATTATTATTATTATTATTATTATTATTACTACTACTAGCCAAGCTACAACCCTAGTCGAAAAAGGAAGTTGCTATAAGCCCAAGAGCTCCAGTGGGGAAAAATAGCCCCGTGAGGAAAGGAAGTAAGAAAATAAATAAACTATGAGAAAAAATTAACAATAAAATAATTTGAAAATAGTAACAACATAAAAACTGATATGTCATATATAAACTATAGAGAGACTTGTGTCAGCCTCTTCAACATGAAAACATTTCCTGCAAGTTTGAACTTTTGAAGTTCTACTGATTCAACTACCATAATCAAGGGATTTCTGTACAGCATTGGAGATTGTAAGAAGGGCATCACATGCTCCAAGGCCTTTACAAAAACCAAAACAGGTTATTACCTTCAGCAAACCTATTAAGACATTTTGCCAGAAGACATTCATAAACTTTAGATAGTATGGGAGTTATGGAAATTGGGCGATAATCAGTTTGACTTGAGCTACCACAAACACATTTACATAGTGGAGTAACATTACCAATTCTCCAATCAGTTTTACTTGAGCTACCACAAACACATTTACATAGTGGGTTAACATTACCAATTCTCCAGCAAGTGCTTTTACCTCTTCGTGCTAACCTGCACAAAATAACATAACTTTGGAGCTAAGAAATCTGCAGTCTTTATAAAAAAAACAAAGAAAAAATACCATTTGGGTCTATAGCTCCGTGAGTATCAAGGTCCATCAACAGAGCTTTAATTTCATGAGATAGAAAATCTAAACTAGTTAGTTTAGCCTCAGGAACACAGGAATGAGGAAGTTCGAGTTTCTCTTTACTCTTTTACTGTCAAACGCATCAGCCAATAGGGTTGCCTTTTGCTTTGTACAGGGAGTGACTCAGCCATCTGGTTTAAGTAAAGGAGGAACTGCTGCATCTACACCAAAGAGTGCAGATTTAAGGGTAGTCCAGCACGTATGTTCCTGAGTTGTACCAGAATGTGTTTCTTTTATGGTTAAATTGTGTTCTTTTTCAGTTGAAGCTTAAACACTCTTGAGCAAAAGCTGTAAGCTGAGAATAGTTATTGCAGGTCAAATCTGATCTGTTACCCTTTCAAAGATGATAGGCCTCCTGCTTCTCCAAATAAGCACGTCTAAAATCATCAATGAACCACAGCACACGAGAGGGGTACGCCTATTAATTATGTTGACTAGATTCTCATTCAAAGGGACAACAGGATCACCACTACTATACAATTGCAACCAATTCAAGTCCAAAAGATCATGCAAAATCCCATTCCAGTCTGCTTGAGATCTCATATAAATCTTGCATGAGTATGATACGTCAGGGACAGGCTGTTCAGTCTTCACTACTAATGAAATCGAGGAATGATCACATGACCCGACTGGAGAACCAATCTTACTCGTTATAACACCAGGGAGTCGGTGTATACGAGGTCCAAGCAATTACCAGACCTGTGTGTAGCTTCACTTACGATTTGCTCACAGCCTGATTCAGAGGCAAAGGCTAAAGCTCTTGAGCCATGGCGATCGGTAGGAGAAACTGAACTTAACCACTCCCCATTGTGAGCATTGAAATCACAAAGACAAAAGAGGCCTTTCTATCATCATCTTGTATCTTAGCCATAATAGTAAGAAGACAATCGAAGTTAGAATCATCCATGTCTGGATTCCGGTAGATCGAACACAAATAGAAGCTGTTATGCCTGCCGCAAACTTTTATTACCTGATCTCATGACATCCACATTCATAGCAGAACTTATGAGAAGCAGGGTACTCGGTCCTAATATACACCGCCATTCCCCTGGCCCTAGGGATGGCATCACGTTTCAACATTATTGGCTTTTTAAAACCTGTTATAAGGAGCTCAGATGAGTGCCTCATTTTAGAAACCAAAGTTTCAGAGCAAAAAAGAATATCATACTGTCTGGATGCAATTGTAAAGCCCTGTACACACTTGGAAACATTGTTTGAAAACGGTTTCCAAACAGTTTGGAAACGGTTTCCAAACAGTTTGGAAACTGTTTCCAAACAGTTTGGAAACTGTTTCCAAACTGTATGCAAACAAGTTTTCGAAACTGTTTACGCAAACCATTTCCAAACACCATTTCACGAATTACTGTTTCCCATTCAGAATGGGAAACACTGTGTGTGTGTGCGGGTGCGGCCGAGGCGACGATGAATTAGTACCTACTCGGGACTTGCAGTGATAACGCCATGTGGTCTGCCGAGAAAATTCTAGAACTAATTGAATTGCAGCATTCATCCCCAACATTGTGGGATGTAACAAATGTGGATTACAAAAAATTCCTCACCCATATCTTTCTCTCTTTCTTGACCTCCCTTGACTTTATCAAAAGTGCCAAATAAAATGCAGACGCTGCTGCAGCAACCTCTACACTCATCACAGGCATGACCACAACTGAGGTGTGGACTGGAAACATTGTTTGGAAGTAGTTTACAAATAATTTGCAAACTGTTTCCAAACAGTTCGAAAACTGTTTCCAAACAGTTTGAAAAATGTTTCCAAACTGTTTGGAATCGAGTTTTCAGAAGGAAACCATTTCCAAACAATGTTTCCAAGTGTGTACTGTGCTGCTTTAGGTCTTGAATATTTGCATGAAGACAACGAATATTGCAATACAGTAGACGACATTGACGAAATCTAGGACGTACTGGTCCCGGATTTTGCTCAATGTCTCCAGAAAGCATAAGAATTAATGGTAATGAAAAAGACATCATACTTAAAAACCAGATTAACAAGAATGATAACAGAAACAATATGTACAGAAATAAGAATAAAGTAATTGATCAAACCCAAAGACTATAGAAAAAAAGTCGGAAAAACTGGTCAACATTGAGGAGCCGATACACCATGCAAGGCTAAATAGCCACTTCAACTGAAGGGAGTACACTAAGTATGGTTTTGAGGAGAAAAAGAATTGGATAAGGAAAAGACAACCTCTTGACAAAACCACCAGGCATCCATGGCCCTTCTATTAAGCCTGCCTAACTCACCATTTCAAAAAATAAAGGGGAAGATAAAATAAGATTAAGATGGAATAGTGTGCCCGAGTATACCCTCAAGCAAGAGAACTCTAACCCAAGACAGTAAGACCATGATACAGAGGCTATGGCACTATCCAAGACTAGAGATCAATGGTTTGATTTTGTAGTGTCCTCCTAGAAGAGCTGCTTACCATAACTAAAGTGTCTCTTGTACCCTTACCAACTTTCCAAGAGCGAGAGAGAGTGTGTGTGTGTGTGTGTGTGTGTGTTAAGAACACTTGGTAGGAAGATTATTTTCTACGAGTATACTTGGTTAACATTGCACCTGGGATAGCATTATAATAAAAGTAAGATAAGAGATTTGTATTTATGATTATTTTGTTGTTTTAAATTATTTATTGGTCATTCATTCTTATCATCCATACAGTATTTTAATTCCTGGATTATATCGTTCTCATGTAATGCTTTACAGATTGATGGTGCTAACGATCAAACAGATGCCAAGGAATTCCCTGCTGTAAATGGCATTATCTCCCCAGAGGAAAGTGGCAAACATCACACTTCTTCATCAACAGCAGTATTGCACAAAGATGTTTCTGCCCCTGTATCACAAATTGCAGAATCACATTCTCGAATTCAGACACAAGGTAGCGTCTCTCTCTCTCTCTCTCTCTCTCTCTCTCTCTCTCTCTCTCTCTCTCTCTCTCATATTTTTTTCCCTAATTTATTTAGGAGTAAAGACAGCTAAAGCTAAGTTCTTAAAAAAGTATTATGTTAGATGTATGTTTGTGTAAATGTCATAATTGGGTCTTCCTTCAACATTAATCTTTTATCTCTACTGTTTTCATGTAGTTTTGTGATTAATTTGTATTATGCCTAGTTTCATTATATACAATGCAAAATTGTATGATATTTTAATGTTTGCCATTGTTATTGTTATTTTATCATCTCTTAAATCCAGAAATTGAATAGACTCCTTCAGAAACTACATTTTAATAACCTTCATACCTATCCGTTGTCTTTTCCTTTGATGAATTTTAATAGCCCGTGTACTTCCAGGTGTTACAGTCAGTAGTAGCGGCACTGGAACTGTCAGTAGTAGTGTTCGCATAACAGCTGCCGAAGACCTTTCTCCGACCACATCACAGTTCAGAGGAGACGTCCATCATCCATCTGGAAGCAGTGTTGCCAGAAAGACGTCTTCGTCTGACACTCGACTCCTCCTGGGTAATGACTTGGAGGAAGATTCCGAGGATAAATACAAAAGAAGAACGACTACGGAAGGGAAAGATCCCGATGAAGATAAATATAAAAGAAGATCAGCCATTGAATGGTTCTCTAGATGGTGGAGGTAAAGTGGTTCTTTTCATCTTTTTTCTAGAAATTAAGGCCGTGAATGGTTGTCTGATATGTGAATTATTCTAGAGTTCATCGTTGCAAAGTTTGTGTTATCTGGATTTATCCCTATTTAATTTTTCATATTTGAATATTTTGTTTTGTAGTTTACAAACTACAATGCATGGGACATTCATTACCCTTGCAATATTTTGTAAGCTATATGTCTTTACCCTTTAATAGCGACCGCTTCTTAACATGTTACCTTATGTTTCTTAGTAAATCGTACTTTAAGGGCGAGGTATGCAATTCCTTTCTACCACGACCACATATATAAGGGGATAGTGCTTATGAGCTGACATTATCTGGCATTTAGAGGATGTCTTCTATTTACATATTACTACTCCTTGTACTGCTTTAATCCTCTGGCCGATGTGGTAACGACCCTTGACTGGTGAACGCCAGACTTGGATTCGAGTCCCGCTGAAACTCGTTAGTTTCTTTGGTCACTGCAACCTCACCATCCTTGTGAGCTATGGATGGGGTGTTTGGGGAAGCCTGTAGGTCTATCTGCTGAGTCATCAGCAGCCATTGTGTGGCCTTCCTTGGTTCTAGCTTGGGTGGAGAGGGGAGTTGGGCACTGATCATATGTATATATGGTCAGTCTTTAAGGCATTGTCCTGCTGGATAGGGCAATGTTACTGTCCCTTCCCTCCGCCATTCATGAGCGGGCTTTAAACAGGGTAAAAAGTCGGTATAACATAGCATGTACTTTAAATAATAGAGGAAGAATCCTGTTTTCTTTTTGTGTGCAAGTGTCAGATGGTTCTTGTTTTACGAGAGATTATTGCTTCTTTCCTGAAGCTTGGCTTATATCGACGTTTAACGCCGAAAATTAAAATTTTCCCATTTTATGAGATATATTTTGATTTGTTTTGTTTTGTTTATTATGCATAGCTGAAGGCATACATTGCCTTCTAGTAACATTTTAAGTACTGAGGTAACTTCACTTTTGTTTACGTAATCTCCACCTTGATTACTAAATCTTTATATTAGAGGTAGGTGACATGGTTAAAGCAACAGAAGAATGCCAGATAACTGATAATGATAATCTATCGTACCGTACGCAGACCAGTGATAATGCACGATTGTTCAGGAGGAACAAAAGCTGCAGCAAACAGGAATGGGGATGTTCAGATGAATTTCTTTATCCTCATTGCATTAATGGCTAATGAATGAAGAAATTAGGGAGAATTAATTGCCAGGTTCGCAAGGTTTACCAATAGGCGGAGGGTCAATATTGAGATAATATGGCATATGTAGTAAGAATTGGTGAGGAAGAACGGAAGTAGGGGGTTAGGATAGTACCCGTTAGTGTTGATTGGTCAAGAGGAAGGCAAAGAATTAGATGATTTAGTAATGGAGGATTTGATAAGGAAGTTTTGGTGTCGATAGGTGCTTCTGATAAAATGAGCTTTAAAAAAAAACACAATCTAGGAAAGCTTTCCATTTTGCTTGGTGTGGTAATTCTATCTTTCTCTCTACTGAACTGCTAAGATTAAGAATTCTCTTCTTTTCAAGATTATATCATCTTCCTTGAAGAAGCAGGTCTATAATTTTTCTAAGGTTAGGCTCAATATTGATTTTTCATTCAGGTTGCACTTCCCATTTGTATGAGTAAAAAAAGTTAAAAGTGACATTTCAAGAGTAATTTTGTAAAACCCTGTGATTAATTCCCAAGAGAACTTGGTATAATGTGTACGGTAGTGTATAATCAGGAAACCAGACAATGTTTGCTTTCCATTTATCTCGCCGTGGTGCTTTCATTGAGGTGTAATGAATAAGAATATACTTTATTTCATCCAATCTGCCTAAGTGTTTTTGCAGTATCATGTATCAGTTACCTTGCTCAGGTAATATGGAATTCAATGGAAGTAAGTACAGTAAATGGCTTTAAGATAAGTAATCCTTTTCAAAGCCTAATTTGCTTCCTACTGTACATTACAGTACCTTTTCTATTTTTCTTCACATAGATTCTCTGTATTTCCAGAACCATGAGTCGACCGTCAACTCGTCATCATCAGAGTCTGATTGGGGGAAGTCGGCGTATGATTGTTCTCCTTGTTCTTCTGGGTATCATAACAATATTAGTTGTGCTCTCATATTTTGCACGGGGAGCATCCGACGATGATCCTTTATTAGATCCGTTTAACAATCCTAACATCAGAATAGAAGACTAGTAGTTAACTTAAACTTATTTTCTAAATGCAAAGCAATATAAGTAAAATCTTTGAGACTGGCTCAAGTGTCTTACATTTTTCAGCATACACTTCTTAGGTACGTTCCCCCTTGTGTATATACGAGCCTGTTGTGTGAATACATTTTTCGGTTGTATATATAAGCCATTTGTATAAAGGTGATTAAATGCGAAGAGTAAAGAACAAGAAGAATTAGTTAGCCTTTTCTTGCATCATGTAGCAAAACTAAAGCTGGAAACAGAATATTTCTGCGGGTGAATTACGTATTGGTCATTTCAAGGACTTAATAGATTTTTTTTATTGTTCTGTGACCAATATGAGAAATATTTATGGGTGGTTTCATTATTTAAGCTATTCATCAGGATAGTACCGAATATAACCTGAAAGATTCTATAATCTTTTTAATCTTTTGAGCTGCTAAGTTTATAGTTAATAAGTATAATATGGAATGATGTTGAAAGAAAGTTGTCCTTTTGTGTTGTACCAATTTTAAATGGACTTATCAGTGCCAGTCTTTTGACTGAGGATGATTATGCAATCTTAAGTGTTTGATATTTATGGTTTGATTCAAATGTTAAGGCAGTGCATTTATTCTTTCATTCATATAAAAGAGGATAATTAGACCCTTTGAGGAATATTTGAGAAATTTTCTGCTGTGTATAGGACACAGATGTTCAGGGGAAGTATTTTCTCTTGGAATAAAGTTCAGGTGTATCTTCTTTCCTGGATTTGGAAAGGCTCTTGGAAAAGCAATGGGTTGTAATGGACGTAGATGTATTTTATAGATGCGAGTCAAACACATGATAGGCAAAAAAAATAGTAATCTTTTGAAACTGGGAAATGATAGTAAATATAAGTTACACAGAACAAAATCTAAAATACTGTACTACAGAACAATATTCAAAGAACGCTGTGTTTGATTTGCTAAGATTAAATGAAAACGTATCACTGACTTCAAGTGTAACTGTGATATAGGATAGTTCTACCCTGTAAAATATGTTTGATTGAAAATTTCATCAATGTAATATTACTATTTCATTAATGAAGTTCAGTATAAACAAAATTAAACTTAGTTAACATTGCAAAATAAAGTATGCATTAAGAGATTTTGATACCGAGTTTGAAAACATTGAAGCCGAGTCAATAAAATGAACTTTTCTTAGAAAAAAAGCTTTAATAGTTAGGCTTCATTTTGATATTCAAACAATACTTAACTAATTTATTGAAAGTAGTGCAGCTTCTTAAAATTCAATGTGTGGGAATTACCTTAAGATTTATTCATCACAGAGGCCATCATGAAGGTCTTGAAACATTTTCATAACTTCTTTTTTTCCCTTTGGTTGTTAAATGCAGTACTGTAGTGCCTCGTCTTAGAATACGTTCTGCGTCGTTAATTGTTTCGATAGAAATTTGAATACGTACAATGCAAATGAAATTTATATGAATTCTCTATTGTCGTTACATTACTGATTTTGTTAGAGATGAGGAATTGGGTGGTTCTTAAAATTGTGTTGCTGTAATTAGCATATTCCATAACTAGTCTTCCATTGATAGTAGACGAGTCAAACAATTTAGAAATTCCTGAAAGATTAGATGTTTTCAAGAGGAAATTGAAGTCTTGGAAGCAAATTATTATTATTGTCATATTTAGCAAGCTACCATGGTAAAAAATCTTGCAGGGTTTGTAGTTTGCTTTATTCTGTAGGATCAAATTTGGACTCATTTTATGTCAGAGGGAAATCATATTGCTCTCATGAACACATTTGCAATTCAGGTGTAAGAATAAAGGAAATTTATATTTCCTGGAGTAACTCTAGTTATTTACTAGGTGTGAATATTCTTGAGTTGTCTTAATAGAAATTAATTTCAGGATTATCTTATTTTTGACTAAGTTTCCTTTTTTGGTATCTTACTATTTGGTAGGCTACCTTTAATCTCTTTGGTATGAATTACAGTAAATTGAACTTTTAACAAGAAAATGTTCATAGAATTTTTTTTCTCATACTTACAGAATAAACATGATGCACATTCTTTTAGTAAATTTAAAACTAATTCTTATGCATAGTAATAAAAACATAATTGTAAATCACCAGACATTTGAAAGAAGTATTTATCAATGCAATGGAGACTTTCTAGAATTAGCCTAAACTCAGGAACATATCATTATGTGTTTGTGTAGTTAATATTATCAATATTACTACTGCATGTGTATTTGTGATTTAATTAGTGACTTCAGAATGCTTAGTAACACATTTTCCTGTTTTCGTCTTCAAACGATATTGGGGTTAAATAACGTGAAATACGACTTAATTTGAATAAAATGGCAGTTAGCCATCACGGGAAAAAAGACTAGTTATTATAATCTAAAACAAATTTGTAACATATACAAATTTTCTTTTATTCGATAGGGTTGTTTAGACTGGGCTATAGATATGCTTGAATATTTTTGTTTGCCAATCTGTACTGAAGAACTTTGTGATACAGTACACCAATAAGGTACTTATGTATCACACCTCCTCTTAGTGCCAAAAAATGGTGGTAAAACAGGATTAAGGGTAGTGCTCTGTTTTGGTAAAGTGAAATTTAATCGGTTTCTAAATTGAGATGACCTGAGAGGGAATATATGATTTCTAGTTTTAATTTTCATTCGTACTTTTCAATTGTACACTATATACACTTTGTTTCCAACTGATAAACATTTCAATTGTACAACATATACACTTTGTTTCCAACTGATAAACATTTCCTAGATTCTTTTCAACACAAGGAAAGCAAATTAAACATTTCCTAGATTCTTTTCAACACAAGGAAAGCAAATTAAACATTTCCTAGATTCTTTTCAACACAAGGAAAGCAAATTAAACATTTCCTAGATTCTTTTCAACACAAGGGAAGCAAATACTGCAGCTTAATACAGCAGGTAATCTGCAGCTTGGTGCTGAATGACCTCCTCAGTCCCGGTACTGGGTCATATGGCCCAAATTTCTTTGTTCCAATCTTAACTATGGCGTAAAAATAAATATAAAATTTCTCCAAGCTAAAGATCAACGTTCACTTTTGAAGTAGCACTTGGCACAGTTTTTGTTAATGCATATAGCGGGTGCTATCATGTATATTGTAAACTTTTTTTAAAGTCTTTAATATTTGTTTTTTATTCTGTACTTTACTTTTACCTTGATGTATTTTTTTTTTTCAAACTAATCTTTCAAGTAACTCTGAGACCATTCAATTGTACTTTTGAGTCTAGTAAATTGATTTTTGGAACTCTCAACTAAGTGATAAATCATACTAAGTTGAAAATCTAACCAAAACTGTCTCATGACATACTAACATCATTGAATGCCAATTCAACAAAAATTTATTTCCTGATATAATTTTTTACTTGGAATTCTTTATATTTGGTTTTCAATTTGAAAGAACATATAGATTGCAACAAGAACATATCGGTTTAACTAATTCTTTTAATATGGTTTTGACATTTAGATTCTTGAGCCCCATATTAGCACAGGTATTGGTTGCTAGGAAACAAGGATTCCATATCCTGATATCACACCCATAAAATACTACAATACAGGATGTCCTTCATTCAGTAGCTCACTGAAACTAATATATTTGGGTTCTCATTTAGGGTTATTTAGGAACATATCTTCGTATTTAAAGGCGGACGGGTGAAGTATGGTTATAGTGTGCGATTCACTCCCAAAGTGAAAAAGATTATTGAATTACATGTATTCTGTTTTTAGGGAGGAGGATTTTTTTTTTCTGTGCAATGTGTTCTCAAGTCCAAAGTCTTTGATATTAAAGTAATGCAGAAGCCTTTTATGTAAAGTGTTTTTGGTGGCTCAGATGCAACAAAATCCTAAGGAAGTAGATGAAAATAGGCAGTGTAATAAATTAATTGCATAAAAACTTTCAACTTTGAGAACATTCAACAATAATAACCAGATGAAAAAATTATTTAAAATAACTACAAAACAAAATACAAATTAATTACAGTTCCTACTTTTTTTAAATGCATTTTATTATGTACAATTAGCTTTAGGAATTCTTGATACATTCATGGGCTAGCTCACGAGCAGTAGCAAAATCAGCCGACTTGAAACATGGTGGCTATATGGATGCGGGCTTACGTGCTAGATTCCTTGTCTAATTATGTTTGACTTGAAACCCAATACTGTACTTGGAATACATCTTGTTCTTATGTTGGGACCTACTTTACAGCATGTTTTAATGTTACCTCGATATTCAGCATACCTGGTTTCATTACTTCTCCGTAGACCAAACCTCAAATTTGAAGAACATGCAATTCTTTAATCTCTTACATCAAGTGCAATAGCTTAGTAATGCATTTGAATTACACAATAGCTATATTGATAGATCTTTCCGAGTAGCTCTGAAATAACAACTTTTGCCTAACAGACTAAGCGGAAGATGTTGTAGGAAATATCAAAACAAAAAGTCAATGTTCAGTGTTCCTTCTTAACAACAAAGCATTACCATGACATTCTTCATATTTTTAGCATTCAAGATCCCTCGGGTGTATTTGAACAAATATCATTCTATAGGATGTTTGAAAGCAGACTTTTTTTTTACATTATCCCTTTTAGATAGCGTTGAATAGGATGGTTTATATCTTTAGCAAATGATATTGTATGTGTTAGTATTCGAATGAAAGAGAAAATATTTGTAAATTAGGTAATTTTCCTGCTTTTCAAGATACCAACTTGGTTACTATCTCAGACATTTTGGTGTTTCGCCACAATGTTCAGTGTTAACTACCTTTGTAACTTCATATTGAATGAATTTTCAGCAAAGATATCATGTTTCGCCGATATGTTCAGTGTTAACTACCTTTGGAACTGCATATTAAATCAATTTTTAACGAAGATATCTGGAGTAAGAATATTATTTTTACTAACAAAGATAAGCTTTAATAAACTTTCGAAGAGAACTTGCGTACACCAAACATTGATTACTTGAACCAAATTAATGATCATTTCTCTTTTAAGCCAAGATTTAAGTCTTAACGTAGATTTCTCTAGTACTAGGAGATTAGGCGGAGTTTTGGGTCCTTCCTTCTATATAGGGATAAATGCAATAGGACCGAGGACAGTATGCGGTGTTTATAAGCCTCTGAACTTGAATAGTATATGCCAATGCCTCGAGCGATTGGAATGTTGCTTTTTCATCCTTCATTAGATTACTTAAGTCCAGTGATAGTTCTATTTTTATGCACTTTGTACATATTCACGTAAATAGTGAGATTTATAACTTTTTCAAATTGTAAGTACGGTAGCGTATTGAAAACTTGACGTGGGATTACTAGAGCTCTGTGTGTAATATATTCTGTAAATATTGGTATAGAATTGTTTGACTAATAAATTTCTATATAATATAGGTCTTCACTTTATAATCATTCTGATTTTTTTTTTGACAAAATTACTATTTATTTTTTGGTGATTTATATAAAGTATATAGCATTTCTTTTTTCATCTTTGTGTGTTGAGAATTTCTTTGCTGTTTTATTGATATCTGTGGACAACATTCCATATTTTAGCTTCAAGTAAAATACGTGCATTACTGAAACTGCTCAATTCATGCACATCTTCGTGGTTGTCGGTGCACCTTTTCACTTGGAAGAAAAGCTCTTTGACGTCAGTTTTGATTTTTGTAATTTTTCAGCAATGATTTGCCTTTTGTGAAAGATGCAGTAAAACCAGCATGTTAGAATGAGTGATCACAGTATTAGTAAATATATGGTCTGAACAGCTAAAAGCTTTTTCCTTGAACCTTATGCTTATTCTTACTTTCTTCTGTTAAGATGGGTTTTTTAATGTGGGTCTTTCAGTGCTGTTGTTAAGATGTATTTTCATTTCCATCATTGTCTTGCTAAAGGATAGTCGATGTATTTTTTGTGTCTTTCTTTGCCATTTGTTGCTTATTCTTCAAATATCTGTCAATGGAAGGACAATTTATTCTCGCCCCTCCCTTTCCTTAGTGTTTTCTATGTTTTGAGCTTTTAGTAGAATGATAATTTATCATGGATGTGTATCAATGAGATGTTTTAATATGTATTTCAACTGGGTCAAGTTTTTTCAATTTGCATTTACACATTTTTTTTTCATTTAATTCTTTAAATCTGTGCTTTATTTTCTTATATTTCCATATTAAAAAGAAATTCTCTTGAGGTCATAGCAGCATAGATTATCCTTGATGAATTGTTATGTAGCTTTGATTGCGGTGGGTAACTTAGAAGTGGTCATTATTTCTATTTTATCTATGAAAAAATTTATTTGTTGCCCAGCTTAAAAAAGTGTATTGTATATAATTTCTTTGGTTTATTTAAGTCTGATTGAATGCTAGATTCTTTATCTCTTAAAAGTGGGATTAATTAAGGTTTTTAAAACTGCTCTAAGCTAAGTGTGTGTTTATTCCTTGCTTTATTTGGAACAATATTTTTATAAACGTCTTAAGGGTGAAGTATTTTTTGTGTTGATAATCCCCCAGACTCCAAGCATATGTCAATTGGGTAGGAACTACTTGGAACTGGAATATTACTCAGCCATAAGCTGCTGTTTCCTCCGGTCGCTTTGGATGACCGCGGAGGTAGCAGCAGTAGCGGATTCAGCTATGAAGCTTCATCTGTGGTGGATAATGGGGGAGGGTGGGCTGTGGCATCCTAGCAGTACCAGCTAAACTCGGTCGAGTCCCTCGTCAAGCTGGGAGGAGCGTAGTGAGGAAAGGTTTCCCTTTTTTTCATTTGTTTGATGTCGGCTACCCACCAAAATTGGGGGAAGTGCCTTGGAATATAGATAGATAAGCTGCTGATGTAAACTAAATTACCAAGGCTTTTTAACCTTGTGTCCAATGTTTCTCCTCTCCTTTCACTATGATTTACCTCTGGATGACAACCCTTGTACAGCTTTGAATGCAATTAATATTGCTTTTATAATGAAGATGGCAATGTTGGATAGTATGACTCCTCAACTGGAGAATTTGAGTCACTTATTTGGCTTAAGGAGGTCAGTCTAAGGCCAAGTTCTGCTTATAATGCAGTGTTTGATATCAGCAGGCAAACAACCTTTTATGATCAGTGTGTTAGTATCTGAGAGAGGTTCATCCATGATTTAAAGGGAACTTAGTGGTAAATGTGGGAAAATCCCCACATGGATTCAAATAACCCCCATAATGAAGAAGTCAAGTTTTAATGATGACCTTTGCTCAAAAATTAACAATTCTTAAGATTCATCTTTGTGAATAAGAGTATCACCATTAAGATGAGAACATCTGTCGTTATAAGTCTATTTGACATTCATAAGGAAATGGCAAGTTTATAGAAACTGCTTGAATATAGCATGAAAACATGTTGATTACAAAACTCTGTAACATGAGTGAATAAGTTACAAAACATGACAATGAGTATCTGTGTCAAAGTTACGTAGTATAATACAATGAACAGCTTGAAGGCACCGTTATGAATGTAAGCGGCCTGAAAATTTATATCCTAATATAAGATTAATAACCAAATACTGTAGTAATTAAGAGAGCAACAAAAGTTCAATGAACAAATCTTCCCTTTAGAAATTAAAATTACTATTAGTATACAATGATACTGAATTTTAACAAAACTCAACTTAAACTATATGGGACAAAATACCCTCCAATACAAAATGTTTTTGAAATCCAGACATTCAGAAAACTTTGAGGACCGTAATTTGTACTTACGATAGAAAAGGCAGGAATGTTATGGTTTACTGGATGCCTTGTACTATAAAAATTTATGGCATGGTTGAGGAAGATATGAACACAAAGTATGATTAAAATCATGAAAAATCTTAGTGTGCAGAAAGAGATAAGGATTTGATAGACCTTATTTTCTTGTGCAGTCAGACAGGAAAACTATATTCAAAGAATGGCAGAATTGAAATATTGACTCTGAAAAGCCATACAGTATATCCGTAAATTTTATAAGACTTTTGAGTGGATAAAGAAACTCCATTTTTGTCAAAGTGATATTTGCAATCAAAATGGAAACCTTGAAATTTAATAAAGTTCCTTTTAGTTAAGAAAACAATGTAATAAAAAGTTGTAAGTATGGAGGATCCATGTTAACCAACAAGTCACATGCTTGCTTTCAAAACTATACCACACATTGCACATGAAATATTACAGTTAAACAAAGAAATATTAAAGGTAAATAACCAAGAATAGTACCTTTGGGAAATACTGTACCAGGCATTACATTCCAGTTGGACTAAATTCTTTATATCAAAATTGAATCAAAATAAAAAAAAAAAAAAAAAAAGATACCGTATTAAACATCTAAAAAGATGGATTAATACTTTGTAAATGTCCAGATGGCTATGTACTGTAGTTCTTATACGTATCATTGAGGGGATCCCTTATCGCACCAGGAACTTCTTAGAAAAGAAGCCCTGACCATCTTCCTGCAACTATATATGACCACATTTTCATCTTCTGACCCCAGTTAATCCCAAAATTCAGTAGTAATTTTGATTAGTGAATGCCCTTTTCTCCTCTCCCTTTATTTGGTAAGAAAATAAGAATTTTTGTGTACTTTAATTCATTCCTCTGGTGAGGATAAGATTGTGATGTACAGTATCTTGAATCTCCGGGAACATTTCTTAAAAATTTTTACAGAGGGATCCCTTTTTTCCGGGCCAAATCTGACATGTTTTGTATACAAATATAAAATAAGAGAACTTCAAATTCATGTTAAAGTTTGACTAAGAATAACTATACTTTGGCAACAAGCTGTAACTCGGAGAGTTTATGCTTCAACTGTAAAGAAATAGAATTCGACTATTGTAGAACCACTTAATGGCAAAACCCACGAACATAAAGGGTGAGGTACCCTGTACAGATTCGACAAGTAACTTCTTTGCTAAAACCTGATGCCTGTCATTGTCCAAAGGAAAAGGCAACTCTTTTGGCTGATAGAAGTATGTCTGACAGTAAGCATGGTAATGAAAATCTTGCTCTTCCTTATCTCTTTTTCCTCAAGCTAAACTTACTACAGTAGTTCAGCTTTTTAGTTCTGTGAAATCAAAACACTTGGATTGAACCATGGTGCTTTTAAAGAGCTGATTTATTAGCTTCTAAATTGTCTTTACAGTAAGTTTTTGCTTAGTTGGCAAGAAAAGGTTCTTATTGTACTTGTTAGAGATTCAGTAATGTTATTCCATTAGGTAAATGTGTTTGTGGTATATCTAACCCTGCTGATTACTGCCCAATTTCCATAACTCCCATATCTAAAGTTGAATATCTTTTGGAAAAACGTCTAAATAGTTATGCCGAAGATAGTGATCTGTTCCCTAATTTGCAATTTCATTTTTGTAAAAGCCTTGGATCATGAGATAACCTTTTACAATTTCCAATGTTGTACTGAAATTCTTTTATTTTTGTCAGGAAGCTTGTTTTGATTGGCCTTGAGTTTAGTGCTGCCTTTGACCAAGTTAATCACGAGGCAATTTTTTTCAAACTTAAACAGATGAGAATGGGTGGGCCTTTTCTTATCATCATTATTGAATTTTTAAGTAATAGATTGCAGAGTTGATGTAGAGAGGCAGATGATACAAGAGAGCATTCGTTTGGTTGTGGATAAAAGAAAAAAAAAAAGATCAAGAAGCAGTAGACTAGACTTAAGGAAATTAGAATCGCCAACCAAAGAACTTCGTCTGATATATTGGACAAGGTATGGAAGTTAGAAATAGATTTGTGAAAGCTATGCTATCTGTGCAGGTAACTAATGACAGTGAACGCTGAAAATGACAGCAGCTTTGCAACTATCCATCTAGTAGCTTGCCATCAATCCTAGTGTTGTGCTATGTGCAGTTCAGTTACCGGGTGGAGGGATTCGCCTTTCCATCGGCACCTCGAAGCCATTGCCTGACCATACCTGGGCCTAACTTGGGTGGAGCGGGGTTTGAGTATTGGTCACATTTATTTACGGTTGTTCTCTCAGACAATGTTCTGCCCCTAGATTAAATTGGTTATAAGCAGCATTTTGCACCTTTAAACCTTGAGTATGGACGTTAAAGCAAATGAAAAACAAAATGGTTTAAGCAGATAAGCTATGTTAGCTTTCTTTATCCCAATTCTTTTATTTTTTCTATTTTTCCACATCTGATATATACATTCTTTTCGCTATTCCTTCTTTCTTAAACAGGACGTTTAATATTTTCTTCTTTTCCTCTTCGTATGGATGCTGTAGTTCCATTATTTTTTGTCTCTCGTCGCTGAGATCAGGACAGTAAAGAATGAAGGAATATGGAATTACAAGGGTACGCCCTAGGAAGAGTGAGCACGTAATTGGGAGTGTACGGCCGGGGAACGGTAAGCACAGGCGAGAAAATTACGTAGGAAAGGAAAAAAACGTTAAAGTTGTTGTTCTTGGTAGTTTGCTAAGCCATCCGATCAAATCTCAAATCTCTGTGCACGAGTTGTCCGATTATGCCCCACTTTCTCGACATCGTCCACGGCAAATTAGCACAAAAAGGCTAATCCTAGTTAATGTGGTGGCCTATTGGAAACGTCCCTAACTAGCCATCGCTGGACTGGGGTTCGAGTCCCGCTCAAACTCGTTAGTGCCTTTAGTGTCTCCAATCTCACCATCCTTGTGAACTAGAATGGGGATTTTTGGGGGTAGTATATAGGTCTACCTGCTTGTTCATCAGCAGTAATTGACTGGCACTACCTAGTCCTAGCTTGGGTGGAGAGGGGACATGTGCGCTTTATAATATATGGTCATTCTCTGGGGCATTGTTCTGCTATTTACGGGCTAGACGCACCGTCAAAAAGCCCCTGTCCGGAGAGAAGCTCCTGGCAATCTAAAGGAGTTCTACGTTGCTAGGGCAACGTCACTGTCCCTTGTCTCTGCCATTCACGAGTGGCCTTTAAACGGTACCCTGTCGACGACACTAGAGTTACTTCATAAGTATATGTGGATCATTGGCCAGCGAGTGTTTCGTATCACAGGCATCATTTTCTTCCTCCGTTGCACAGCGATGTTCGTGAGGGCGCTCCACTGCCGTAACTAGCCGTTGGCAAACCAGTACACTTCATAGCCACTTCCCCTAACGAACTCAAGGCTGATAACACGACGCTGGAGCTGGTGGTCCAAAGAGCTACCAGTTTTATTTGTTATTCTTTTGGTACATATGTTGGCTATGGCACCAGCCACCCGTTGGGATACTACCACTAGAGAGTTATTGGGTCCTTTAATTGGCCAGACAGTGCTACATTGGATCCTTCATTCTGGTTACGGATAATTTTCCTTTTGCCTACATATACACCGAATAGTCTGACCTATTCTTTACATATTCTTCTCTGTCCTCATACACCTGGCAACACCGAGATTACCAAATAATTCTTCCTCGTTCAAGGGGTTAACTACTGTAATTGTTTAGTGGCCACTTTCCTCTTGGTAAGGGTAAAAGAGACACTTTAGCTATGGCTAGCAGCTCTTCTAGGAGGACACTCCAAAATCACACCATTGTTCTTTAGTCTTGGGTAGTGCTATAGCCTCTGTACCATGGTCTTCCACTGTCTTGGGTTAGAGTTCTGTTACTTGAGGGTACACTATTCTATCTTATTTCTCTTCCTCTTGTTTTGTTAAAGTTTTTCATGTTTATATAGGAGACATTTATTTTAATGTCACTCTTATTAAAATATTTTATTTTTCCTGGTTTCCTTTCCTCACTTGGCTATTTTCCCTGTTGGAGCCCATGAGCTTATAGCATTCTGCTTTTACAATTAGGGTTGTAGCTTAGCAATTAATAATAATAATAATGATAATAATAATAATAATATTTTAGAACCACTATTACTCAATAAACCTTGTGAAAAGTGAAGTAAAGTAAGGATTTCGCCGAAAACGATTGGCCAGATTACTCCTGGAATGGGTTAAAAATCACAAAATGGATTTCTGCCTTACGAATTTGAGCCGTTATTATTCTGGCCATGATAGTGGATTACTATAACTGGGTGTAGGAAGCAGCCTGTGGGCTAGGTGAGAGGTAGACAGGAACTTGCCATTTCCCATCCTTTATAATAGTAATTTTTACATGAGAACTACCCCCCCCCCCAAAAAAAAAAAAAAAAAAAAAAAAAAAAAAAAGACTTTTGACAGCAATCATGGTCAAACCCCAGTTTTTACGATTTTAGGAAGCAAAAAAGTTGAATTTTTGATCCACATAGATTTCTTTGAGCATTGAAGATGATCAAAGAGAGTGTTGCTCTTCGTGAATATTTATATTTTAAATAAGAGAAAAGAAGAAAAAACTTCCTTCAGAAATTTGAGAACATTGAGAAAGGTGCAATGAGCTTAGATAGCTACCGATAAGGAAAATCGAAGTGGGCTAAACTATATTATGAAATGGTTTAGATATATTAATTGTCGTTTTCAGTTACCATGTTAATGCATGTGTATGTATAATAATACAGACATTTGAA
>NC_090738.1:128501200-128516200 GCF_036898095.1 Palaemon carinicauda | reverse complement strand
AAGAACAAAGAGAAACATGGCAAATATTTCAAAGAAAAACAAGGCAAAGAAAAAAGGGAAACAAGACAAATATTTCAAAGAGAAACAAGGCAAATATTTTTAAAGAGAAGCAAAACAAAGAACAAAGAGAAACAAGGCAAAGAACAAGAGAATGAAGGAACAGATTTTAAAGAGAATCAAGGTAAAGAACAAAGTGAAACAAGGTAAAGAACAGACAAGCAAGGCAAAGAACAAAGAAACTAGACAAAGAAAAAAGTGAAACAAGGCAAAGATCAGACGGAAACAAGCCAAAGAACAAAGAAACAAAGAAAAGAACAGACAGAAACAAGGCAAAGAACAAAGAAACAAAGGAAAGAACAAAGAAACAAAGGAAAGAACAGACAGAAACAGGACAAAGAACAGACAGAAACAAGGCAAAGAACAAAAAAAACAAAGAAAAGAACAGACAGAAACAAGGCAAAGAACAAAGAAACAAATAAAAGAACAGACGGAAACAAGCCAAAGAACAAAGAAACAAAGAAGAGAACAGACAGAAACAAGCTAAAGAACAAAGAACAAAGAAAAGAACAGACTGAAACAAGGCAAAGAACAAAGAAAGAAAAGAACAGACAGAAACAGGACAAAGAACAAAGAGAAACAAAGCAAAGATTTCAAAGAGAAGAACAATTATGTAAATGGCGTAAAATGTCTGTGTGGCCTCAGTACAAAGAAACGCAGCATCAGTGAGGGCAATGGTGGGGGGGGGGGGGTACATTGTGGGTAAGGATTGAACTGTAGGAAGTTTAGGAGTGACTCAAGGTCATGCATGTTGTTAAAAAAGATATTTTATCGCGGTTGAAACAAGGAACATTTTCTTGGCACATTTAAAGCACATTTATAAACAAAAGTAATTTTTTTATAATTTCATGTTTTTTAAAGAGCACATTTCTTAGTACAATTATAAAAAAAACTAAAATAGGTTATTTTCTACATTTTTTTTTTATGTACTGATTTTTTTTCCTTTCTCTTTGATTTACTTTACTTTAAGCTGTTTTACTGGTCCTATCACACAAGGAAATCCTGTAACCTACAGGACCTACAAGATCTGTTTGTCATATACATTCTTAGGTATTTAAAGTATCACAGTGCATTTAGCGTTACTTGTTAAATTCATATTATTATTATTATTATTATTATTATTAGTTGCTAAGCTACAACCCTAGTTGAAAAAGCATGGTGCTATAAGCCCAGGGGCTCCAACAAGGAAAGTAGCCCAGTGAGGAAAGGAAATAAGGAAAAATTATATATTTTAAGAACAGTAACAACATTAAAATATATATTTCATATATAAACTAAAAAAATTTTAACAAAACAAGAGGAAGAGAAACTCGATAGAATAGTGTGCCCGAGTGTACCCTCAAGCAAGAGAACTCCAACCCAAGACAGTGGAAGACCATGGTACAGAGGCTATGGCACTACCCAAGACTAGAGAACAATGAAGCACTTGGAAAACAAGAAAATCTTCAGCTTTTTGAAAGCCTTGATATTAAATCTTGTGTCTTTCGGATCTGTGGTGGGAGCTTGTTATACAATTTTGTGGCCTCATATTTGAAAGCTCTAGAACCTAAAGTATTATTATTATTATTATTATTATTATTATTATTATTATTATTATTATTATTATTATTATTAGCCAAGCTACAACCCTAGTTGGAAAAGCAAGATGCTATAAGCCCAAGGGCTCCAACGGGGAAAAATAGCCCAGTGAGGAAAGGAAATAAATAAATAAATGATGATAATAGATTACCAATATATCATTCTAAAAACAGTAACAGCGTCAAAACAGATATGTCCTATGTAAACTATTAACAACGTCAAAAACAGATATGTCATATATAAACTATAAAAAGACTCATGTCAGCCTGGTCAACATGAAAACATTTGCTCCAACTTTGAACTTTTGAAGTTCTATATTTATATCTTGGCTCCAATAATTTGAAATCTTTAACTCTTCTTGGGTCAACAGGATTCGTTGTCTGCAGTATGCGTAGTAATTCTCTTAGATATTTTGAACGTCCAGTTCAGTTAACTTGAGTCGTTCTCTTGCTTGAGGGTACACTCGGGCATACTATTCTATCTTATTTCTCTTCCTCTTATTTAGTTAAAGTTTTTGTAGTTTATATAGGAGATGTTTATTTTAATCTCGTTGCTCTTAAATATTTTATTTTTCTTTGTTTCCTTTCCTCACTGAGCTATTTTCCCTGTTGTAGCCCCTGGGCTCTATATAGCATCCTGCTTTTCCAGTTAGGGTTGTAGCTTAGCACGTAGTAATAATAATAATAAAAGTAATAATAATAATAATAATAATGTAACTTAAACCCTATTCTGGCTTTAATAGGCAGCCAGTGAAATTCAGTTAGTAAAGGAGTAATCATTTCTCTGGGTTGGAGACCTTCAATCAATCTTGCTCCTCTTTCCATTGCTAGCAGTGAGTTTAGAAAAGAAATTAACAAACCTCGTTTCGGCTTCATCAAGTATGTGAACAGGGCATTTTGGTTGTTAGCTGTACAGAAAACACGAAGACCTAGTAATGTGTGTGTAATTTTCTATTATCTTTTCTGCATATACACCAACAGAGAGAATTAATGGGAATGCACAAAAAGAAAACATCCACAATATTTTTTTTCAAATTTATGTATTTTTTTTGCTACATGACTATTTTTTAACCTGGTAACTAATTTACCACCATTGCAAGCCAAACCGTAGCTGGTAGGATTACCTTGCAAAAGAATCATTTATCTTATTGTCGTTAAATGGACAGTTGTCCAAAAAAAGGAAAAAATCTATTTTACAATAGGCTAAATATAAATGTATACGAGTACATATATATATATATATATATATATATATATATATATATATATATATATATATATATATATATATATATATATATACATACTTATATATAGATAGATACATACATAGATAGATAATATACAGCATATATATATATATATATATATATATATATATATATATATATATATATATATATATATATATATATATACATACAAACATATAGCAATTGATAATAATAATAGTAATAATAATATAGCGTGTGTGTGTTTGTGTTTATTTTATTTTCAATGATTTAAGAGAAGTATAATGGTAAAGCAGGACATGTCTCTTAGAGCTGGTTGAATCGAGGGAGGTCATTGGCATAAACATAAAGGGTCGTAGAGATCGACTCTCTCTCTCTCTCTCTCTCTCTCTCTCTCTCTCTCTCTCTCTCTCTCTCTCTCTCTCTCTCTCTGTCTCTCTGAGTGATCTTCCTAATTAGGTAGTTGAATCGGTGGAACTTCGAAAGTTCAAACTTTCAACGTATGTTTTTATGTTCAACGGGTTGACATATGTCTCCTCTTAATAGTCTACACATGACAGAACTATTTTAAATGTCGTTACTGATCTTAAGATATATATTTTATAGTTTTATTTATCACTTCTCATTTATAGTTTATTTCCTTTCCTCACTGGACTATTTGCCCTGTTGGAGTCCTAGGGCGTATAGCAGCCTGCTTTACCAACTTGGGTTGTAGCTTAATTAGTAATGATAGTATGAGTATTTTCGGTAAAGTTTATTACTATAGTATATAATGGGATGGTATCATAAATGTTATTGATTTCGATAATGTTGTTTTCCCATAACTTACTAAGAAAAATAAGGCCAAGAAATGAGTTTTTAGCCAAATAAAATGAAAACAGCAGACAGTTCTGGTGTATAAATGTTTGTAGAATTGTGGCCCAAATAGCAGTATCTTTCAGTAAAGATAAAAAAAAGACCTCTGATAACAACCAAACATTTTGAAATCCGAAAAATTATTGACATTCAATATCAATAAACACAGACGCACTAAGGCCGGGAGCACACTAGCGACTCTGTGGCGCCACAAAGCCACAGCATCGTGTGACGGGGATGTGGTCTCCCATAGGTTTCCATTGTTTTCAAGTTTTGCCCAGCAAACTAGCGACTGTGGCTCTCTGTCGCTCATCCCCGCCACAGGCGTGGCGTGGCTTTGAAAACAATGGAAACCTATGGGAGACCACATCCCGCCACACGATGCTGTGTCTTTGTGGCGCCACAGAGTCGCTAGTGTGCTCCCGGCCTAACAGACAAGGTGTCGTTGGTTTTGGAGTGGATTTGATGCTGGGGAGATAAACGGTGAATCACCAGTCTATTTTTTTCAAGTCATTAAACTATTGATGTGTCTGAAAATGGGAAAGGGAACGATAGTTGAATATATCCAAGAGGGTAAATGCTCTTAATGTTTGGGAGTGAAATTACCCACGCTCGTAGGTGCTTTATTTTTTAATAATTCACAGTAGATTTCTTTGGAAACGAAATCCTATAGTCCTGAGCTGCTCCTGGTACTTATCCCAAGCTCGTAGGACTGTAGGACTCCCAGTAAAAGGATGTGACTTGGCAAGGGTCCCGGATCAACTCTCTGGCGTCTCAAGAAAGCTGCAGTGCAAGATTGACTTAGCAACAACACAGGAAGGAGCACACCGCAATCCCCTTTTGTAATTTGATGTCATAGGGTAGATTTACAAATCTCGAATGTACCTCGGGCATCTTGTCTTAATTTAAAAGATGTAATCCCTTCCCTCTGCAACCCAATCCACGCCCACGTTCCTCAGGTGTTCTGTACAGTGCAGAGGAATCGTTGGTCTTGGTGCAGTTTTGTATTGCAAAGTAGTATGTAAATTATAACATTCTCAATGTGCTTTGTTGCGGTCTTGTCTTGCAAAGAAGTCAGGAGCTTAGTTATAACATACTCTTTGTGCTTTGTTGTAATTTTTTCTTGCAAAGAATTCCGTGGGTTATGACAATCTCTCATTTGTTGCAATTTTGTTTTGCAAAGAAGTCAATTCTTTATAACAATCCCTCTGTGCTTTGTTGCAATTTTGTCTTGCAAAGAAGTCCGGGGGTTATAACACTCTCTGTTATTTGTTGCAATTTTGTCTTGCAAAGAAGTCAGTGGGTTATGACAATCTGTCATTTGTTGCAATTTTGTCTTGCTAAGAAGTCAGTGGGTTATAACAATCTCTGTCATTTGTTGCAATTTTGTCTTGCTAGGAAGTCAGGGGGTTATAACAATCCCTCTGTCCTTTGTTGCAATTTTGTCTTGCAAAGAAGTCAGGAGGTTATAATAATCTCTCATTTGTTGCAATTTTGTTATGCAAAGAAATCAGTGGGTTATGACAATCTGTCATTTGTTGCAATTTTGTCTTGCAAAGAAGTCAGTGGGTTATAACAATCTCTGTCATTTGTTGCAATTTTGTCTTGCTAGGAAGTCAGGGGGTTATAACAATCCCTCTGTCCTTTGTTGCAATTTTGTCGTGCAAAGAAGTCAGTGGGTTATAACAATCTCCCTGTCCTTTGTTGCAATTTTGTCCTGTAAGAAAGTCAGGAGGTTGTTCATAATATTCTCTTTGGGCTTTGTTGCAGTTTTGTCTTGCAAGAAGTATTGGGTTATAACTTTCTCATTGTGCTTTTGTTGCGAAATTTTTAGAAAAAAAATTTTTTCGCGGTAATAGATGCAAGATACTTTTTTATTTGCTACAATTTTTGCTGGCAAAGGAGACTTCGAGTTACGAAAATATATTTGACCTATTGCTGCAATATACTCTTTAAAGATATCCTCCTTTCCCACTGTTGCAATTAGTTATTTGAAAAGAATAATTGATAAAGATTCAGCAGTCCTTTGTTCATTTTTTTTTCTTTGCTTGGCTACTGAACCTCGGTCACACGTGACTTCGTCCTCACGTGGACCACACGTTACAGGGTTCGTTTAGGCAGCAATGGGCGACCTTTGTTGTAGGTGGGTGAGTGGCCGTAACGTAGCTGATCTCGTGCAGGCACATACAAACCTCCCTTTGGATATCCTTTTGTTTGTTGATGTTAATTTTCATTTAAGAATTTTTTACCTTTGTTTTGATGTCTACAAGAAAGGTTTTTTTTTTTTTTTTTTTTTTTTTTTTTTTTTTTTTTTTTTTTTTTTTTTTTTTTTTTTTTTGCAGAGAGGGTGCATTTATTCAATTTTTCACCTCTGTCCTTCTTTGTTTATTTACTGCAAAACACTGCTAAAAGATATGAACATTAACCCAGTAGTTTCCAGCATGTCATATCCAGCTTGACTAAATTATAATCCAAACTCAATTCAGATGTTGGTATGAAAATTATGCTGACTATTGCTTTTACAAATATTTTTATCTTCACAATTGGTGATCTCAAGAACAATGTCCTGTGGTAGAAAGCGACTGAAAGGACAGCTGTTGCCTTGCCGTCTAGCTTTTTAGCAAAAAGGTAGGCCCACTGCCAATAACTGGAAACTGCTGCCTTGCCTTTGGGCTATTTAGGCAAGGGCTAGGCCCACTGCCAGTAACTGTGGAAACTGCTGCCTTGCCTTTGGGCTATTTAGGCAAGGGCTAGGCCCATTGCCAATAACTGCTGTTTACAGGTGGGGTTTTTAGGCAAGGGCTAGGCTAACTGCTAGTAACTGTGGAAACTGCTGCCTTGCAGTTGGGCTATTTGGAAAGAGCAAGGGCTAGGCCCGATGTCACTAACTGTGGAAACTGCTGCCTTGCAGTTGGGCTATTTGGAAAGAGCAAGGGCTAGGCCCGATGTCACTAACTGTGGAAACTGTTGCTTACAGGTGGGTTTTTTAGGCAAGGGCTAGGCCCACTGTCAATAACTGTGGAAACTGCTGCCTAGTAGTTTGGCTATTTAGAAATAGCAAGGGCTAGGCTCATTGCTAGTAACTGTGGAAACTACTACCTTGTAGTTTGGCTATTTAGAAATAGCAAGGGCTAGGCTCATTGCCAGTAACTGTGGAAACTGCTGCCTTGCAGTTGGGCTATTTAGGCAAAGATTAGGTAGGCCCACTGGCAGTAACTGGGGATACTGCTGCCTTGCCGAAGGGCTATATAGCTAAAGGTTAGGTAGGCCTACTGCCAGTAACTGTAGAAACTGCTGCCTTGCAGTTATGCTATTTAGGAAAAGGTTAGGTAGGTCTACTGCCAAAAACTGGGGATACTGCTGCCTTTCAGTTAGGCTGTTTAGGCAAAGATTAGGCCCACTGCCAATAACTGTGGTTAATGACTGCAAGGGCATGCGATTGTAAAAACACTCTGCCAAATTGTAAACCATGCCAGATGCAATTAGCACTAAGCAACCGTCCCCTTCATATAGGGATAATAGTGAGAAAGAAGAAGATTGTATTTCCAAGAACCTAATTTTCATCAAGTACTGTTATACCTGCCGGTTTCATCAGACTTATTTGGTACTTAGTTGATATTCACCGTCAGGCAGTACAGTATGGTAATGATTTCTCGGTACTGATCGGTGATTACACATTATTGCCTTACAGCTCACATGTTGTAATACTTTTTTATCCAATACTTCTTAATGTTTAACCAACTATTTTGAGAGAGACGAATGACTGTACTAGAATGGTGGAATAAAAAGTACTGGGATACTGTATGCAGTTTTATGTAAAGACAAAAAATAGGAAATAAAAGTTAACTAGAACGGAATTGTGTGAGAGAAAGACTCGTCAGTTAATAACCTATAATACTTAAAATTTACTTTCAAGTAAAGACAGCAGAGCCTCAAGAGAAATTATCTTGAAGAAAGGCTCTAGAGCCTTTAAATATGAGGCCCCGAAACTATATAATAAGTTCCCACGAAACATTCGAATGATTGAAGACATTAAGGCTTTCCAAGGGGAAACTGAAGACTTTCTTATTTAAAAAATCATACAACAGTGACGATTTAACAGTAAATGAACAGTACATGATCTGAAACGATAAATGTTCTGAACGAACAAGGTAAAACGACAGTGGAGGTCCTGTAGAGAGTAGGGTTCCCCTGCTGTATGGGACCGGAAAAGCAGCCATCAAAGTAAGTAAAGTAAAATCTACCTTGAAAATATATGCGATAGGAAGTTACTTTGGTGAAAGCTTTGTTTGCACATATGAATAATTGAAAGTAACTAGTTTTGAATCTAGACAATCAGCAATGATAAATAAGCTACATACATCCCCTTTTAGATAGGAGCTTGTGAATGAATAATTAATGGAGGCCAGATAAAAAGGTATTAGGACCGCTCGTGGATTCAGATTTTTACCTCCGCCAACGAAGTTGGAAGGAAGTTGTGTTTTATCCCCTGTTTGTGTGTGTTTTTATTTGTGAACAGTTTCCTGGACACAATTTTAATTGTAGAGTGATGAAACTTTCATGGATTAACTGTTATGTAAAAAGCAGGGAATGGTTGAATTTTGGAAGGTCAAGCAAAATGTCTAGTTGACGTAATCAGTCATAAGATTGGACATTATTGCCATAAAGACTTCAAACTTGGTTCATATTGTGTGCGTGTGTTTGTGTGTGTGTGTGTGTGTGTGTGTGTGTGTGTGGAGGAGGTTTTACAGCAAGAGGGTTTGAACTATAGTGATTGGATGACTGTGAGACAGGACAGAAGATTATTATTATTATTATTACTTGTTAAGCTACAACGGGCAAAAATAGCCCAGTGATGAAAGGAAACAGGGAAATAATTAAACAAGCGAAGTAATGAATAATTAAGATAAAATGTTTTAAGAACAATAAAATAGACCTTTCATAATACCGTGCGCGCAAAGGGTTAATAGAGTGTGAAACAGTGGGAGCTTGCAAAACCGAATATTAATATGGTGTCTGTTTCAGCAACGTCTTTGTTTTGATCGTTGAAATTTGGATGAGACTTAAAGGACAGAACATATCCCGGTACAAAATATAAGTTTAGTATTATATATCTCAATGGTAGTAGGTTGGACAGGGCACCAGCCACCCGTTGAGACACCACCGCTAGAGTTATGGGGCCCTTTGACTGGCCAGACAGTACTACATTGGTTACGGTTCACTTCCCCTTTGCCTACACATACTCCGCATAGTCTGGCATATTCTTTACAGATTCTCTTCTGTCCTCATACACCTGACAACACAGATTACCAAACGATTCTTCTTCGCTCAAGGGGTTAACTACTGCACTGTAATTGTTCATTGGCTACTTTCCTCTTGGCAAAGGTAGAAGAGACTCTTTATCTATGGTAAGCAGCTTTTCTAGGAGAAGGACACTGCAAAATCAAACCATTGTTCTCTAGTCTTGGGTAATGCCATAGCCTCTGTACCATGTTCTTCCACTATCTTAGATTAGAGTTCTCTTGCTTGAGTGTTCACTCGGGCACTCTATTCTCTCTTATTTCTATTTCTCTTGTTTTGCTTTTATCCTTTATATAGAAGATATTCATTGTAATGTTGTTCCTGTTCTTAAAATATTTTATTTTTCCCTTTTTCCTTTCCTCACTGGGCTATTTTCCCTATTGGAGGCTCATAGCATCTTGCTTTTCCAACTAGGGTTATAGCTTAGCATGTAATAATAATAATAATAATAATAATAATAATAATAATAATAATAATAGTTGGAAAGGGAAAAAATTCGTAAATAATTTAACCTGAATTGATAATCAAGTAATCAATATATATTTTTTTTTTTTAATGCAAATTTGTTTGCAGTATTGTTGGATGCTACTGACCAATGACTTCGTTCAATATTCTAAATCTTAACTTAAAAACAGGAATTTAGATCTGGCTACAATGCAACATTTATAATTATTTCACTGCATAAATCTCCACTGGCATTTTATAACTTAAATGCCTAACTATAATTTTGTTCTCTAGTCTTGGGTAGTGCTATAGCCTCTGTACCATGGTCTTCCACTGTCTTGGGTTAGAGTTCTCTTGCTTAAGGGTACACTCAGGCACACTGTTCTATCTATTTTATCTTTCTCTTGTTTTGTTGAAGTTTTTATTGTTTATATAGGAAGTAGTTATATTAATGTGGTTACTATTCTTAAAATACTTTATTTTTCCTTGTTTCCTTTCCTCACTGAGCTATTTTCCCTGTTGGGGCCCCTGGGCTTATAGCATCCTGCTTTTCCAGCTAGGGTTGTAGCTTAGCATTTAATAATAATAATAATAATAATAATAATAATAATAATAATAATAATAATAATAATAATAACTGAATATGTCAACCACCTAAGGCATCCCACTTACGCAAGTTAGCGTAGGATAATTGTGTATTTCTTTCCTTTACTTTACCCATTCATGAAAAACATTGGTGTCCTTCGAATCAAAACAAACTCCACCGGAGATTGTTGACTTGTTTACATAGGAAAGATGCCGAGAGAGGGAGCGAGGGAACCTGTTTTGCGTTGCAGTATCAAAGCATTTGATGTGGTCTAGATAGCACTCAGAAAGCTATGAGGACAAGGTGACATTCTTGGCAATAGACACAACGCGAGAAACCAGTTTCGAAAACAGCAGTAGAGGGAGTTCTAAGAAACAGTTTGGTGTCAGAGTTATACTATATTGATTCTTATTGGCACTAGTAAACACATCTACGAGTTTTTATAAATTCATGGCCTTGTTTGTTGTCTTGTGTGACTGGTGTGAATGGTTTAGCCACGATCAGGGCTGGAGAATGTTAAAATAATCAAGGAATTAAACGGTTGAAACATCGCATCAAAATAATGGCAACTCGTCGTACATCAGTCATTGCAGTGGATGCTAACCCAGTGTTGCCAGATGGGGTAGTGTAGAAATCCCCAAATCTCAATGAAAATATCTCCAAAACAACACAAAAATCCCCATTTCCACTAATACATTACCACAAATTACAATTTCTCTTGATCATGTAGGCATTACTAATATAGAAATTAATCACTATACTTCATAAAATTGCAAATAAACTAATTGCGACAGTATAAGGGTTTGATCATCTTTGTTTTTCCTTCATAAAAATAGTACAGAATATCCCCATCGGACAGCAAATGTCCCCAAATCTAGGAATAAATTCCCTTATCTGACAACACTGTGCTAACCAAATAAAGGCTGCTCATCGTACATCAGTCATTGCAGCGGATGCTAACCAAATAAAGGCTGCTCATCGTACATCAGCCATTGCAATATATGCTAAAGTATAAGGCGAGGAGTCGTTAAAGAATCTTTTTTAACAGTGCAAAATTTATATATTCTTACTAATGGCAATGCTTCCTTTATGTGACAAGGAATCATCGTACATCGTTTATCCTACGGATGGGTAGAGAGTGGGTTGAATGGTGATGTTTATCCTAATTCATGAATAAGCGTAAACCGTCGGGATTTCTCCTCCCAAATATGGAGCTGGTGGATAAGCGAATAATCTTGTAAATTATTCTTCCTTACCTTCTGTCTTGCAATCTAATGAAGGAACGGGGCACTGTGGTTAATGGAACTGTTTAGAATGTTTTTACAACGAAAACAATAACAACAATGTGTTTTTTATGCTTGTTGATATAGTGGAGCCTAGACCAAGTGAAATTCCTGTTCACTGCAACTGTTGAAGATAAGTTTCTACGTCTATTGACGCAAAGGGCCTCGGTTAGATATCGCCAGTCGTCTCTATCCTGAGCTTTTAAATCAATACTTCCCCATTCATCATCTCCTACTTCGCGCTTCATAGTCCTCAGCCATGTAAGCTTGGGTCTTCCAACTCTTCTAGTGCCTTGTGGTGCCCAGCTGAACGTATGGTGAACTAATCTCTCTTGGGGGAGTGCGAAGAGAATGCCCAAACCATCTCCATCAAACCAATTTTGAAAGGATCAGTGCTTAATATCCTTTCTCTTTATGTGTCAGCAAAATATTGGGAAGTTCTTAAGGAAAGTCTAAGTCCGTCAAATTAAATTCACGAGTCGATATATTTTTTTTTTATTTAAAAACATAATTAGATAAATATTAAAAATTGCAATTGTAGGTACAGTGTATGTAAAATAAAAATAGAATTATTCATGTGAATATTCGATGATGTATATGTTATAAATGATATGATTGTGAATGTGTATTTTATAGTAAAAGAAAAAAAATTAAATCTTTCACCTCTCACGAAAAGGTTAATAATACTTTGGCCAAGCAGGGAGCCCGCACGTTAAAAAATAATACAGGATTTTATCATCTTTGACAGTTTCATGTATATCATTAATGTACCTCGACGAGTATTTCTGTTAGTCTAACCAACAACCAGACGTAAAAATATGATGCATACATACACATACATACACATAAATAAATAACTAATTTGGAAGTTGAATCGGTAGAACTTCAAAAGTTCAAACTTGCAGCAAATGGGTTTATGTTGAACAGGCTGGCATAAGTCTCGTTTTGTAGTTTATTTGTGAAAGATCTGTTTTAATGTTGTTACTGTTCTTAAAATATTTTTTTTAATTGTTCATTACTGCTCATATAGTTTATTTATATCTTTATTTCCTTTCATCATTGGGATATTTTCCCTGGTGGGGCCCGTGGGTTTATAGCATCCTGCGTTTCCAACTATGGTTGTAGCTTAGCTAGTAATAATTATATATATATATATATATATATATATATATATATATATATATATATATATATATACTGTGTATATATATATATATATATATATATATATATATATATATATATATATATATATATATATATATATATATATATATATCCTGTCACGCTTATGGAGGAGAGGGAGTAGTCATACCCTCATGTGAGGGGTTACCCCAAGAGGTACACTCGGAAACCACAATCTCCCACAAATTGCCGAATCAGCAACTTGTAGTCGGTAAGGGTTGGGTCAGTGTGTTTGTGTGCACGTCTTTATCTAAATATCTAGACGTCATTATAGACTGCTCGGGCACACTAGTTTATAAGAATCAAGGGTAGAAGAGACTCGTTAGCTATGGCAAGCAGCTCTTCTAGGAGAAGGACACTCCAAAATCAAACCATTGTTCTCTAGTCTTGGCTAGTGCCATAGCCTCTGTACCATGGTCTTCCACTGTCTTGGGTTAGAGTTCTCTTGCTTGAGGGTACACTCGGGCACACTATTCTATCTAGTTTCTCTTCCTCTTGATCTGTTAAAGTTTTTATAGTTTATATAGGAAATATTTATTTTAATATTACTATTCTTTAAAATATTTAATTTTTTCTTGCTTCCTTTCCTTACTGGGCTATTTTCCCTGTTGGGGCCCCTGGGCTTATAGCATCCTGCTTTTCCAACTAGGGTTGTAGCTTAGCATTTAATAATAATAATAATAATAATAATAATAATAATAATAATAATACGTGTAATATTTCCCACCGAATACTTAACAAAGCGATTAAAGTAATCTCAAGAACAATGAATTATAGATTCCCTGTAACTTAGAAATGAGCACAAAGATGAAGGGTTTGGAAATAAACAAACTTCACATTCTCTACTCTTGTGATTTCGCTGGAGGTTATAATATTTTTTTTACGCGTTTGGCCAGGTTCCAAGGGACGTTGTAAAACGAAGAATACTAAGATTTTTTTATTATTATTAAATTTTCATCCTACTAGTTTTATTATTTTTATTATTATTATTATTATTATTATGAATTTCATGGTGGTGGTTGTTGTTTTTATGGTAACTGTGGGGATGTTATTATAACAACTTTGTTGTTATTATTATTATTATTATTATTATGGTGGTGGTGGTTGTCATTTTTATGGTCACTGTGGGGATGTCATTATAAGAACATTGTTGTTATTATTATTATTATTATTATTATTATTATTATTATTATTATTATTATTATTATTATTATATTATGATGATGATGATGATGATGATGGTTGTTCATATTTTATGATGACTGTAGTGGTGTTATTATAAGAACAGTATTATTATTGTTATTATTATTATTATTATTATTATTATTATTATTATCAGTTGCTTTTATTATTGTTATTAATATGATGATGATAGTGGTTGTTGTTATTTTTATGGTGACTGTGGTGGTGTTATCATAAGAACATTATTATTATTATTATTATTATTATTATTATTATTATTATTATTATTATTATTATTATTATTATTATTATTATTGTGGTGGTTGTCATTTTTATGCTCACTGTGGGATGTTATTATAAGAACATTATTATTATTATTATTATTATTATTATTATTATTATTATTATTATTATTATTATTATTATTATTCGTTTAGAAAATTTGAAAGGTAGAGTACAGAATAGAATTACGTAAAATTCTAGTGATAACTGATTTTTGCTACTTGCTTTATATGGCCCTAACTAAGTGCCTGGTAATTGCGCCCCCCCCCCCCAACCCCCCCCAACCCCACCCCTCCCCCCAGAAGGACGTAAATTCAAATTTGGCAATTTTGCACTGTCACTGTAAAATGCTCTAAGCAAAACAAGACATATTTTTTATCAGAAAAGAAAAACTAAACTGGAATTGATCCTTTGTATATTATGTAGTCTTTGTTTCATTGTCATGAGAGGCTAAGAGCTTTTTTGTGGTCCTCGAGTCAAAGATTAAGTTAAAATTAACTTTAATTCATTGAAGTGTTTTGGAAAAGAGGTACGTACTACTCTTAATGATAAACTCTGTTATTATTATTATTATTATTATTATTATTATTATTATTATTATTATTATTATTATTATTATTATTATTATTATTATTATTTTCATTATTATTATTATAGTTATTATTATTATTATTATTATTATTATTTTTTTCATTATTATTATTATTATAGTTATTATTACTATTATTATTATTATTATTATTGTTATTATTATTATTATAGTTATTATTATTATTGTTATTACTATTATTATTATTATTATTATTGTTATTATTATTATTATTATTATTTTCATTATTATCATTGCTTGCTAAGTTACAACCCTAGTTTAAAAAACCAAGATGCTATAAGCCCAAGGTCTCACACAGGGAAAATACTCCAATGAGGAAAAGAAATGAGGAAATAAACTACAAGAGATGTTTAAGAATACTACCATTAGAATAAATCTCTCATATGTAAACTGTAAAAACTTCAAA
>NC_090738.1:128486200-128493700 GCF_036898095.1 Palaemon carinicauda | reverse complement strand
TCCATCAGGCCACCACAACCCTAAGGTAACGAAAGATTCTGTGATCTTAGTGGTAGTAGTTTTCACTTAAAGAAAAATCATTATTATTAGCTCGTTATGCATTTTATCCTTATTGGAACCCTTTGCCTATTAGAAATGTTCTCTTCCATCTAGGAATTAAGCCTCCTGGCTAGTACAGTGGTAATATGTTCGCCTCGCATTCACATGGCAGCAGATCGATCCCAGCCTGGGACCGTGAGTTTAAGCTGTTTATTGGGGAGGCACTGCTCTAGTTGGGCACCACAGTAGGGGGTTGAGGTTGCCCGGCTGACGTTCTGGTGAGCATCTATTCTGATGAAACTAGAACTGAATCCAGACACCTTTAACCTGTATAATAACACTAATAATGATCATAGTATGAAAAATGCTCTTTAATTTCGTAGATTTTGTGTATTTATATGTCCTCTTTAAGGGGCTTTTCAAGTCTAAATAAAAGATAGACAATTCAAAACTAACAATACAATTAATCAAAGTGTAGATTAATGTACAAAATGCTTTCGTATCTCATATATATATATATATATATATATACAGTATAATTGTATATATGTTCTGTATGGTCATATCTCTATTTATATATATTTATAACTATATTTTATATGTAATGGTTATGCATTCATATTTACTATTATGATATATATTTATAGATATCCATGTATGATATATAAAAGTATGCATATGTGTACATATATATATGCATATATATATATATGTGTGTATATATATATATATATATATTATTACTAGCTAAGCTACAACCCCCAGTTGGAAAAGCAATATGCTCTAAACCTAACTGCTCCAACAGTGAAAAATAGCATATAAATATATATATATATATATATATGTATATATATATGTGTGTGTGTGTGTGTGTGTGTGTGTATTTATATAAATATATATATATATATATATATATACATATACATATATATTTACATATATACAGTATATTAAAATTAGCTAACATCACACACAAGGATAAAGAACAGTTTCCTACCTCCTTTCCAAGGAGATAATGTTCAGTCATATCCAGTATTTTCTAGCTTCTATAAATCTGTCTGATCTCTCCATAAGATATACCACGCCTCCATAATGGATTTCTTTCTCCCGTGAAAGATAACCTAAAGTAGTGAAGGGATCCACCTATAAATATTATTTATTTTGCTTTGCTTTTAACCTTTTCACTGCTAATGGTGAATTTAACAAAACTTCCGATGTAGCAAAATCTATCAAGACCACAAGAATACCAGCTTATTAATATTTACTGGAAAACTTTTATCAAGGCCTTACCAATGATTACTGGCTTGATATATTTTGGGTGATTTTAAAAGAAGAGTCCCCTTTTCAAGTTTTGGCTAAGTCATCAATGGCAGTGAAAGGTTGAAGGAGCCTGTTGTCTCATTTTTCTTCTACACGGGGACTTCTGTAGATGATTTTATTGAAGTACACCGGGGGTGTCTTTGTTTTATTTAATTTGTTCAAACAAGTATATTTAAAGGACTTAGGGTTCAAGATTATAACATTCAGTAATTTCTTTCAGCATTAGTAACGTTGGATTTGATTTAGTGATTATAGAATTTCACTTATCTTGATTTTGATAAGCTAATTTTCTTGATTTAAAAGAACGAGATAGAGACGACTCGGGAAATCTAACCGTCAATACTTGTAGGAGATGGTGATGATGATGATGATATATATATATATATATACTGTATATATATGTATATATATACTGTATATATATATATATATATATATTAATACACGTTTGTATATAACTTGACCTATATGTCTCCACCTTATATACGATTAAATTGTGAAATTTAATTTATAATTTATTGCTATAGATCAATCAATTTCCCTATTTTTTAGCATTTCATAAATCATGCCCTGATATTTGTGTACAGTGCATTATTTGAATATATTACTCATTAATAAGTAAGGAAAAGTTAGAATATGTTTGTTTTAAAATACTGTCACAAACTTTCTGTTGTCAAAATTTAAATCTTGTTTTAGGTGTCCTCATAAAATAAGTAAAAAGAGATAAACGTCTAAGACATTTTTTACTGCCACAGCATTTTCAATTTTTATCTTTACACGTAAAAATAAGGACAGAAATAACGCTAGAATATTGAATAAATGAACATACTAACTTATGAAATATCATCATCATCATCATCATCATCTCCTACGCCTATTGAAGCAAAAGGCCTCGGTTAGGTTTCGCCAGTCGTCTCCATCTTGAATTTTTAAATCAATACTTCTCCAACCATCATCATCTACTTGACGCTTCATAGTCCTCAGGCATGTAGGCCTGTGTCTTCTAACTCTTCTAGTTCCCTGTGGAGCCCAATTGAAAGATTGGTAAACTAATTACTTTTTTTTTATGAAATATATTTTAGGAAAATATATCAGAAGCTCTAATGTTTTCTGGGGGATTCCCCCATTCAGAATATTACGTGTAAATTCTAGACACCATCCACAATTTAATGGTCATTCTATGAATTAAAAAAGATTGTCCTTCGTCATTCTTATAAAACAGATGTTTTTGTTGTTTTTACTTTTTTGTATTCTTTTAAATTCTAACGATATGACATTTATTCATTAGTTCAGAGAAGATATAATTTGCGTTGATGTGCCTCTTTACTGCCAGCCATCTCTTGCAGCCATATTAGCTCTGTATTAGAGTTGAATGCATTGTTTGTTACATGCTGTGTACCCTGTAGCCCATGCAAATATTGTATTTAGTTGAATATATATATATATATATATATGTGTGTGTGTGTGTGTGTGTATTTACTTATTTTCATATATATATATATATATGAATATATATATATATATATATAGATATGTGTATATAAAATATATATATATATATATATATGTGTATATAAAAATATATATATATATATATATATGTATATATATATATATATATATATAATATATATATATATACACATACAAACATAGGCTATACACCCCTATGTCTTCCGAGATTCGTATATAATGTATGCATTTTTCAATTGCATCAGAAATCATCTCTTTTACTTTCTAATGGATATTTTTATCTGATTTCTCTATTCAATTAGTACTTATACTATAATATTTGACTAACGATTCCGTACCATTAATTTTTCAATTATGAATAGCCACTCATGCAGTTGATAAACTTGGCCTTTAAAAGTATTGTAATTTCAAACATCAGTTAAATCATTCTTAAAACAATATTTAGTGTTTTTTTTTTTTTTTTTTTTTTTTTTTTTTGCTAGAAGAATTTTGATTTCGTATGAACTCTTCAGCCTACTGATCTTCCTTATCCTTTCCCTATGGTTAGAACTGGGCCTCTAGAATCAAGAGCTACAGTATTTAGTCTAGATACAGTACTAAACATTCAGTTATCCTTATGTCATACCCATATTCTTGTTATTATACTATTTTATTTTTATATATCAAGCCTCTTATCAAAAACAATGGCTCCAAGAAAACAAAATGAGGATAATCTTTGTATTTATTTTTTCAAGGTTTTATCCTCCATTTTTAAATTCATAAAATAAGAATAATTATATAAAAGAAGGAATTATTTCTAATATTTTTCATCCAAGTTTGGATGCTTAGGCAACTTCGTTTTAATCCTATTAGCAAGAACAAGTTTCTTGTTTACCTTTTTAAGCTTTTATAGCCTCTCTCTCTCTCTCTCTCTCTCTCTCTCTCTCTCTCACATAAACAATTGGAGTGCATGTGTATATTTATGAATGATTTGCTCTCTCTCTCTCTCTCTCTCTCTCTCTCTCTCTCTCTCACACACAAACAATATTAGTGCATGTGTATACTCGTGAATAATTTGCTCTCTCTCTCTCTCTCTCTCTCTCTCTCTCTCAAACAATTTTAGTGCATGTGTATACTCGTGAATTATTTGCTCTCTCTCTCTCTCTCTCTCTCTCTCTCTCTCTCTAACAATTTTAGTGCATGTGTATACTCGTGAATAATTTGCTCTCTCTCTCTCTCTCTCTCTCTCTCTCTCTCACCATTTGAGTGCATGTGTATACTCGTGAATAATTTGCTCTCTCTCTCTCTCTCTCTCTCTCTCTCTCACAATGTTAGTGTATGTGTATACTCGTGAATAATTTGCTCTCTCTCTCTCTCTCTCTCTCTCTCTCTCTCTCTCACAATGTTAGTGTATGTGTATACTCGTGAATAATTTGCTCTCTCTCTCTCTCTCTCTCTCTCTCTCTCTCTAACAATTTTAGTGCATGTGCATACTCGTGAATAATTTGCTCTCTCTCTCTCTCTCTCTCTCTCTCTCTCTCTCGGAGGAGGAGGAGGAGAAGGAGACCTCAACACCTGCACATATTGATAAGGGTCTAATAAGGTTGGCTCTCATAATCTAAACCAGACTAGCCAGAAACAATCATAAAAATTCAGTAAATTCCATGAAGTTTCGTGGCTGGCTGAGTCCTATATTCGGATTCTACCTCATTTCTGATGTTAATCTAACTGTTATCTGTTTGTATACATTATGAGCACATGCTTTTGTAAGTAAACAAAATATTTGCTTTATGTTGTATATTCAGTTGTTTTCCAATCGTCGTTGCTTTTGTGAGTAAACAAAATATTTGCTTTATTTTGTAAATTTTGTTGTTTTCCAGTCGTCGTAGACTTCAGGTTCCTTGAACTTTGGGTTGATATCGCCATCTATTGGCGAGAATGAGCATGAAATATCACGTCCTAAAATTTATATATATATATATATATATACATATATAAAATATATATGTATGTATATATATATATATATATATAAAATATATATGTATGTATATATATATATATATATAATATGTATATATATGTATGTATATATATATATATATATATATTTATATATATATGTATTATATATATATATTTATATATACGTATATATATATATATATATATTTATATGTATATATATATATATTTATATGTATATATATATATATTTATATATATATATATATATATATATGTATATGTACTGTATATGTATATATATCCAACTTGATCGCCATGATCAACAAATCTGTACCATTCAGGGCCACCCATACTAGGTTGGTTTGCTGTGAGCGAGCAGATTAATGTCTCCCATCATCACCAATCCGCACTTGGCCAGTATGGTGATGAAAACTGGCCAAACCCCAGACACGAATAAGGACATGTCTGAGGACTTTGGCTTGCAGTGGACTATAAACGGTTATATTTGTTGTTATTACCTCCGACAACGAAGTTGGAAGGAGGTTATGTTTTAACCCCTGTTTGTGTGTTTGTTTGTGTGTGTGTGTTTGTGAGTAGCTTTCTGATCATAATTTAAATCGTAGAGTAATTAATGTTGTAGTGATTAACTTATGGAAACAGCTGGAAATAATTAAATTTTGGAAGGTCAAGGTCACGGTCAAGCAAAATATCCAATTCACGTAATCAGTCATAAGTTTGGACATCGTTGTCACACAAACTTGTTTAATATTTGAGTGTATGAGAATCCACGCCAATTAATACATGTTAAGGTCAAAGGGCAAGATCAAGGTCGAGCAATGGGTCAAGAAATAAGCTGCCGTGGCGGAGGTCTACGCTCTACTAAGTGCCCCTTTAGTTCCTCTTCTATGTTGCCCTACTTCCTGACATAGGCTCGACTAAGTTCCATCTATGTCTAACCAGTTTCATGGATAAGAGAGAGTTTTATCTTACCTTGAAATAAAATGCCCATCCATAGCAACTATAACCCGCTTTCCATTCTATGGTTCCGTAGAAATAAAGGTAACTCTCTCTCTCTCTCTCTCTCTCTCTCTCAAACATGAGTGCATGTGTATACTCGTGAATAATTTGCCCTACCCTCTCTCTCTCTCTCTCTCTCTCTCTCTCTCTCTCTCTCTCATAAGAGGAGGAGGAGGTTACCTCAACACCTGCACATATTGATAAGGGTCTAATAAGGTTGGCTGTCATAATCTAAACCAGACTAGCCACAAACAAACATAAAAATTCAGTAAATTCCATGAAGTTTCGTGGCTGGCTGAGTCCTATATTCGGATTCTACCTCATTTCTGATGTTAATCTAACTGTTATCTGTTTGTATACATTATGAGCACATGCTTTTGTAAGTAAACAAAATATTTGCTTTATGTTGTATATTCAGTTGTTTTCCAATCGTCGTTGCTTTTGTGAGTAAACAAAATATTTGCTTTATTTTGTAAATTTTGTTGTTTTCCAGTCGTCGTAGACTTCAGGTTCCTTGAACTTTGGGTTGATATCGCCATCTATTGGCGAGAATGAGCATGAAATATCACGTCCTAAAATTTATATATATATATATATATGTGTGTGTGTGTGTGTATATATATACATATATATATATATATATATATGTGTGTGTGTGTGTGTGTGTATATATATACATATATATATATATATATATATATGTATATATGTATATATATATATATATCTCCATCCATCCCAACTTTATCAGCAAAGCAGTACAATTCAGGGCTACCCATACTAGGTTGGTTTGTTGTGAGCGAGCAGATTAATGTCTCCCATCATCACCAATCCGCACTTGGCCTGCTTGGTCATGAAAACTGGCCAAACCTCAAACACGAATAAGGACATGTCTGAGGCCTTTGTCTTGCAGTGGACTATAAACGGTTATATTTGTTGTTATTACCTCCGCCAACGAAGTTGGAAGGAGGTTATTTTTTAACCTCTATTTGTGTCTTTGTTTGTGTGTATATATTTTAATCGTAGAGTACTTAATCTTGCAGGGATTAACTCTTATGGAAAAAGCTGGAAATATTAAATTTTGGAAGGTCAAGGTCACGGTTAAGCAAAATATCCAATTCACGTAATCAGCCATAAGTTTGGACATCGTTGTCACAGAGACTTCAAACTTGGTTCATATTTGAGTGTATGAAACTCCATGCCAATTAATACATGGTAAGGTCAAAGGTCAAGGTCAAAGTCGAGCAAAAGGTCGAGAAATAAGCTGCCGTGGCGGAGGTCTACGCTCTACTAAGTGCCCCTTTACTTCCTCTTTTATTTTGCCCTACTTCCTGACATAGGCTCGGCCAAGTTCCATCTATGTCTAACCAGTTTATCCATGGATAAGAGAGAGTTTTATCTTACCTTGAAATAAAATGCCCATCCATAGCAACTATAACCCGCTTTCCATTCTATGGTTCCGTAGAAATAAAGGTAACCTTGTTTTAGGCATGCCACGCTAGTTAACCTTGAACATTTCGTGGGTCAGTGTACTGTCAGTAGTTTGGAAGGTATTTTACTTTAGTAGGTTCGTTGAACAGATGTTCAAAGGATTAAAGGCCACTCATGAATAGCAGAGGAAAGGGACAGTGACATTGCATTAGCAAGTAGGACAATGCTCTAGGGCCTAGACCATATGATCAGCGCCCAAGCCCCCTCTCCATC
>NC_090738.1:128471200-128481200 GCF_036898095.1 Palaemon carinicauda | reverse complement strand
TTGTTCTTGCAATGTTTTCTAATTTCGTTGTTTGTTGTTTGTGCTTACAATGTTCTCTTATTTCGTTGTTTGTTTTTTTGTTCCTACAATTTTTTTCTAATCTCGTTTTTTGTTTGTGCTTGCAATGTTTTCTAATCTCCGTTGCTTTATTTTCTTGCAATGTTTTCCAATCTCTCTGTTTGTTGTTTGTTCCTGCAAATGTTTTCTAATCTCATTGTTTGTTTTTTTCTTATTGCTATGTTTTCTAATTTTGCTGTTTGTGTTTATAATGTGTTTCTAATCTCGTTGTTTGTTGTTTTGCTTTGCAATGTTTTCTAGTTCCTATCCATTAGAGTTCATCAGGTCTTTTTACATAAGTGGTTTTGTTTGTTGTCTTATCTTTAGCCATTTGCATATATTTTCAGCAACTGGTTCTGATCATTAACCAAGGAATGTGATCTGCATCAATGATGAGTCCATGAGCTAGCATCCTTGGGGGGCCCCAATGAGGTATATTGCGCCGTAGATCCTTGATCTCTCTCTCTCTCTCTCTCTCTCTCTCTCTCTCTCTCTTTGAGCAAATGGAGTCTCAGTGGATGGACTAAAAAGTCTTTGGGATATCCAAAATCCTTGTAATTCTCTCTCTCTCTCTCTCTGAGCAATGAAGTCTTAGCGGATGGACTAAAAAGTCTTTGGGACATCGAAAATCCTTGTAACTCTCTCTCTCTCTCTCTCTCTCTCTCTCTCTCTCTCTCTCTTTGAGCAAATGGAGTCTCAGCGGATGGACTAAACATTCTTTGAGACATCCAAAATGTTTGTAACTCTCTCTCTCTCTCTCTCTCTCTCTCTCTCTCTCTCTCTCTCTCTGCTAGCGATCTAAGGCAGCCATGCTCAACACACGGAGTATTAAGAGTTATCTTGGTTGAGGGTACACTCGGGGACACTTTTCTTGTTGTTTCCTTATTTCCCCTCCTGGCTGGGCTATTTTCCCTGTTGGAGCACTTGGGCTTATAGCATCCTGCTTTTCCAAATAGGGTTATAGCTTAGAAAGTAATGATAATAATAATAATAATATTTGGTTCATTTACCAAGGCCTAGTTTTTCTTCCGATCACCAATCCAGTGAAATATGTACCTAGTTGTAAGCCGACAGTTGAGGGTCGCAGCTAGTGTAGAGACTAAGTGTGTCAATCTGAAAAACACTAGACATGGTAAACCTCACTTTCATAAGATATTTTGTAGACATATTTTGTTAGTTTTGACACTTTTTTTTTTTTTTTTTTTTTTTTCTTTTTCTTTAAATTAAAAATTATGACAAAACTGTAATCTGTAAAATTTTTCCAGCTAAACACCGTCGTTCAATTAATTCATTATGCATGTTGCATAAGATTTTTTCATAACTCTGACCATCCTTTACATTCAGATCTCCCTGGACAACTCTATCCTGTTCGTAATACTAGGCAGGCAGTTAATTCTAATAGCCAGGCATTCTTCGTCATGAGGCTCAATACCACACAGTATTCTAGAAGTTTTATTCCAGCTGTTACCAAGTTGTGGAATGATCTTCCTAATCGGGTAGTTGAATCAGTAGAACTTCAAAAGTTCAAAGTTGGAGCAAATGTTTTTATGTTGACCAATCTGACATGAGTCTTTTTATAGTTTATATATGACATATCTGTTTTTGACGTTGGTAATAGTTTATATAGGACATAGCCTATCTGTTTTGACGTTGTTAATGCTGTATATAGGACATATCTGTTTTTGACGTTGGTAATACTTTATATAGGACATATTTTGTTTTGACGTTGTCACTGTTTTAGAATAATTTAGTGTTAACTTGTTCTCATCATTTATTTATTTCCTTATTTCCTTTCCTCACTGGGCTATTTTTTCCCTATTGGAGCCCTTGGGCTTATAGCATCTTGCTTTTCCAACTAGGGTTGTAGCTTGGCTAGTAATAATAATAATGATAATAATAATGATTATGAATCAAAGCTAATTTTGATGTTTGATTATAAGCAAAGACTTTCTCAAAATTTATTCATATGCTACGTAAGGTCTGCCAAATACCCATCTAGCTTACTGCAAGCTAGTGCCAATATCCCTCGTTGCTGCTAGGCCAGGTAGAAAGAGAGAGAGAGAGAGAGAAGCCATGTCCGAATTTGGCGAAATTGCGAATATTTTTTGCGATAAGTTTTAAAAGTCTAGATATCTCCCATTTGATTTGAACGTAGATAAAAGATGAAAGATATATATTACATAGATGTATTTAGGATTTCATTCGATTTTATTCACGTTCGTTACCAACCAGACTTCATTAAATTGCTGTTTTAGTGAGGTTTAGACGCAGCAGAGCCGAGAGGTCAAGGTATAAAAGGCCGACCGCCGGCGAATTCGACACCACAGCCTTCTCCAGACGTAGTTCCAGCTTCACCTTGTGTTCACCTCCGCAGCAGTTAGATGAAGAGAGGCCTTTTTTGCGGTCCTTCAAAATACCTGAGGTAAAAGACTTAATCAACTTTAGTTATCTTAAATATATTTTGCATGAGTTATTATATATCGCTTGTTTGCGACAACGTCGTCATAACTCAAAAAATAGCTATTTTTCAGGAGAGCCATTTTAATCAATTAAAACACTATCATATTAATGTATGTCGTTAGGACATTTAGTGGGCTCTAGCGATCATTTTTTTTAGCTACAATTATGACTTTTTTGCCAAAAAAATCAGCATTTTGAAGATGAATATGTCTATATGGATAACTCAAAAATAAATTTTTTTTTGAGTTATGACGTTGTTGTCACAAGCGAGCGATATATTATCATCGTGACCCGTTGGTTGTCCACTGCTGAACAAAGGCCTCGGACATCATGATCTACTCCCGTCTGTTTTTGGTTTTCTATGCCAGACCATACCCTCAAATTATCTTAGTTCGTCAATCCATCGTCTTCCCTTATCGACTTCAGTTATCTTTATTATATTTTGCATGAGCTATCATATATATCATCATCGTGACCCGTTGCTTGTCCACTGCAGAACAAAGTCCTCAGACATCATGATCTACTCCAGTCTGTTTTTGGTTTTCTACGCCAGACCATACACTCAAATTATCTTACTTCGTCCATCTATCGTCCTTCCTTTCCTTCCCCTGCTTCTTTCACAATATTTATGGACCCATTCTGTTATTCTTAATGTCCCTCTGTTATCCGTCATTCTCATTATATGTCCTGACAATGTCCATTTCTTTTTCTTACTTGTTAGAATAACCCCTACTTTAGTTCGCTCTCGTATCCATGGTGCTCTTTTTCTGTTACTCAGTGTTATTCCCATCATTATTCTTTCTATAGCTCTTTGAGTTGTAACTAGCTTATGTTCTAAGGCTTTAGTAAGGCTCCAAGTTTTGTTACTACTGGTGTATGTATATGTAATATATATATATATATATATATACATATATATATCGTTCGTTGTGGTACCAGCAGAATTGGTGATAAACTATTTGCATATAAATGTACAGGTAGATAATACGAATTATCTATTTCTAGTCGCGAAAACCAAATTAGTAATTCCAGTTCGTTTAACTCCCTTTCGAATTAGATTCATAAAATAGTACTTTTGATATATTGTATTTGTCGTTAATGCATCTCCCGAGATAAAAATGTTCTAGAGAAAGAATATACATTATTAGTGTTGAAATTTATTTTTAAGATAATTTCCTACGTGTTTGTAACGAGACTATACAATTACTTTAGTTACGCTGTTTGCTAAGATAAGCTAATGGTAAAGTAGAAAATTTTTATGTGGTAATTAATAATTATTTATTTGATAATATTTCGTTTGAATTATATTTACGTCTCCAATTTTAAAAGGTTTTCTTGAATATGATTAAGGTTACACAAATAAGCAAACTGTCCATCATGACTTGGATATTTATAATACTGGTAAGAGTATAGTTAATAATTTTTATATTTTGTATAATACTTTGCAGCGATATTTAAATTTCTTTAATATTTTCATATCGAAAATTAACCACACTATGTTCCAACTTCTCCAAGTCCTATAAGTTGAAATTAAAGTTTCTTAAATCCTATGTGATCTTGGATTTTTCGACATATCTATAGGCCTACTGATTTTGCTCCAGAAATCTGCCACTGCCTAGATTGAAATGTACTAGATTTAAGTACAAGGTATACTAGTATTATTTTCAACTGAAGAAATATTTCAAAGTAGACAATGGCTAGAATCAGGGGCATGAAGTCTCTCTATCTCACTCTTTCTCTTAATTCTAAAATACAATTCTGATATGCTATTTTCACGTCTCTCTCTCTCTCTCTCTCTCTCTCTCTCTCAATGCTTTGTCCTTTTACGTTCCTCGGCTCGTTCTTTCTTTGTTCTTGTACTCCTATTAGGCCCAAAGATCCTTTATATACATAGGCCTACTCTCGGTAAGGACATTCCATTGCCTGTCTGGTTGGCCTTCCCTTAAGGGAAAAAACATAACTAAAAATTATATTTTACCCTTGTCTTTAAATTTCAGTAGCTAATATTTCCCAAAAGAAAGATCTTATTGTTTTCCACAAGACTAATCTTATAATTGCTAATATTTTTTTCTTCCTCTTCATCTTCCTATAAAGTCAAATCCTGTTCCTCGTTGTAATTCATAACCAGGTGCCTTGCCACCTTGGATGAATAATAATTATTTATCCTCTAAGTTTGCCACCATCCCCTTTCCCCCAATGGAGTCCTTAACCCCCCCCCCCCCCACCTGGAATCCCACCTGCCAAACTGGATTCCCCTCCGGTGCTCTTTTAGAAGCCTGTCTCTAAGAGCTACCTCGGAACCACGCACTGTACACGTGCTAGTCGTCTGATCAGAACCGGCTCTGGAGTCTGGACTCTGGAGGGACCTCTGCACCCCCCCCCCCTCTCTCTCTCTCTCTCTCTCTCTCTCTCTCTCTCTAGTCCAAGAAAAAGTTAGACAAGATCACAAGAACCCCCTAAATGCTCAAACTAAATCGCTCTACCAAAGAGCGGATGGACTAAAACGTCTTTGAGACATCCAAAATCCTTGTAACTCCTTGTAACACACACACACACACTCTCTCTCTCTCTCTCTCTCTCTCTCTCTCTCTCTCTCTCTTAAGAATAAGTTAGACAATATCATAAGAACTCTCTAAATGCTTAAACTAAATCGCTCTACCAAAGAGCAAATGGAGTCTAAAAAGTCTTTGAAGCATCCAAAATCCTTGTAACTCTCTCTCTCTCTCTCTCTCTCTCTCTCTCTCTCTCTCTCTAGGTTTGACTAGAGCTCACAACTTTCGAATATACTTTCCTGTTATTTTGATTTATTAGTGTTTGACATGCGACTAATTGTGATTTTATTTGGAATAAGAAATTTTAATCTCTTGGAAATTTTAATTTAGATAAGTAACTTATAGAAGGATGCCTGATTTGATTGTTGTTTTTCTCTTTTTTTATTAAGTAAATGACAATACCAGTGTGGTCCATAATAGCAGCTATACATTTTTTTTTTTTTTTGCACTTACATATAATTTCCATAACGTAAACAGGTTAATTTTAAGAATTATTAGTAGATAAACGTTTAGTTCATAACACGAAGACAACCCGTTACTAAAAAGAATAATAGATACATAGTGTTTCATTATATAAGATTTAATGTTACTGCTAGAGACAGGTCATATTTGTTTTTGCTAGTTTACCTTGACCGAAGTGTTGATATTAAATCCATGGCTCCACTTTCTCTTAGTACGTGCCAGTCACATAGGCTGACTAGGCTCATTGCAAATTCTTCTTTGTTCTTCTACCATCTGATAGGATAAATTAGGCCTACATACCGTAGAAAAATATTGATATAAATGATAAAATATCAATATTTTGTATGTATAGTAAGCCAGAAATAGGATTTGGTAACGAGAGAGCCAGAAATGTTTGATAGTGCCTGAAAAGTTTGACGAGAGAGAGAGAGAGAGAGAGAGAGAGAGAGAGAGAATTCTTTTAACATGTGATAAACAGTATATGAGTTTTTATTCTCTGTAATATGAACTTGTACACAAAGCATCCTTTCTCCGTAATAGCTTCTATTTCGGGCTATACCAATTAGTCTCAAGCTTCTGCAACGACATATTCTCAGAAGTAATATCATGTTCCTGAAATTATATTCACTGTTTACAAACATTCGTTTATATTAAAAACGAAAACAAGACTTATTTTGGGATTCCCAGAGGCCCCTCCCCCCCCCCCTCTCTCTCTCTCTCTCTCTCTCTCTTCTCTCTCTCTTTCTTTCTCTCTCTCTTTCTCTCTCTCTCCTCTCTCTCTCTCTCTCTCTCTCTCTCATTACAATACCAAGGCGTTTTAGGAATCAAACTGTAGGCTTATGCTTGATATTGTAGGCCTCTCTCTCTCTCTCTCTCTCTCTCTCTCTCTCTCTCATTACGATACCAAGGCGTTAGGAATCAAACTATAGGCTTATGCTTGATGTCATAGGCTCTCTCTCTCTTCTCTCTCTCTCTCTCTCTCTCTCTCTCTCTCTCTCATTACGATACCAAAGCGTTAGGAATCAAACTGTAGGCTTATGCTTGATATTATAGGCTCTCTCTCTCTCTCTCTCTCTCTCTCTCACACACACACATTACAACACCAAGGCGTTAGGAATCAAACTGTAGGCTTATGCTCGATATCATAGGCACTCTCTCTCTCTCTCTCTCTCTCTCTCTCTCTCCGGCGTCAATGACCTTAGATGTCAGGATGCCTGAAAACTTTAAATCATTCATTTATTCATTCTCTCTCTCTCTCTCTCTCTCTCTCTCTCTCTCTCATTTCGATACCAAGGCGTTAGTAATCAAACTGTAGGCTTATGATTGATATTATAGGCTCTCTCTCTCTCTCTCTCTCTCTCTCTCTCTCTCCGCATTGCTTTAGAGTCGTAATAGTTGGGTATGGAGATGATTTCTTGGTACCATAGAATGACGTCACATGTCCCGGGTTCTCGGTCTTATGTCCCCAGCGGGAATACCCATCACCTCTTGTTTTGATGACCAACCAGTGACGTGCCATTTGACTCACTCCTTTTTCATATATATAAAGACAGGACAAATCTCTGGAGAGACAGTGACAGTCAGTTGTTGTAGTAGCTCAATCCTCCGACGATACTGTAGAACCATTTCGGTTTATCCTTTTGATACTTTTGTGTCTATGACAGTCTTCTACATTTTGAGGTGAGATGTGTTTCCATTGTGATAGTGAAAGTTTTTGTAAGTCATCCTTTTGGTGGATATGTTTTGATTCCCATCTTCGTATATCCTATCAATTATCTTACATTTAATAGTTTATTTATGAAAGATCTATTTTAATGTTGTTACTGTTCGTGAAATGTTGTTTTACCTGTGCATTAGTTCTCTTGTAGTTTATTTAAGTCCTTATTTCCTTTCCTCACTGGGCTATTTTCCCGTATGAGAGCCCTTGTGTTTATAACATACTGCTTTGCCAACTAAGGTTGTAGCTTAGCTAGTATAAAATGACTTCTCTTTCAGTAGGTAGTATCAAGCCCATGCTCAACTTCCTGTATCCTATTATTACTCATACTTTTAAATTAGTTCTCTTTCAGTAGGTAGTATCAAGCCCATGCCCATCTTCCTGTATCCTATCATTACTCATACATTTAAAATTACTTCTCTTTCAGTTGTTAGTATGAAGTCCATGTCCATCTTCCTGTATCCTATCATTACTCATACATTTAAATTACTTCTCTTTCAGTAGTTAATATCAAGCCCATGCCCATCTTCCTGTATCCTATTATTACTCATACATTTAAATTAGTTCTCTTTCAGTAGGTAGTATCAAGCCATGTCCATCTTCCTGTATCCTATTATTACTCATACATTTAAATTAGTTCTCTTTTAGTAGTAGTATCAAGCCCATGCCCATCTTCCTGTATCCTATTATTAATCATACATTTAAATTAGTTCTCTTTTAGTAGGTAGTATCAAGCCCATGTCCATCTTCCTATATCCTATTATTACTCATACATTTAAATTACTTCTCTTTCAGTAGTTAGTATGAAGTCCATGCCCATCTTCCTAGATCCTATTAATACTCCTAAATTTGAATCACTTTCCGTTGTTAGTATTAATGAATGTTCTCTTTCTACCTACAGACTGGACCACTCGCTGTCCTGTGCCAAAGGAAGCCGATTGGCCAATTGCGGTAACAAACTCGAATTAAGCGTCCTTGCTCTTCGCTACCGTGTTCCTTGAGGTAGGTATTTCTAAGTGAAATCAATAATGTATAAGAATCGAAAGTTTTTTAGTAATATTGAAATATCTGGCCAATAGGCCTACTGTGTATGATAACGAGTTTTTTTAGCAACTCCGAAATGTCTAGCAAGTAGTACTATTTCTTCGTAATTCTGAAATATGTGGCCAGTAGGCCTACTGTGTATGATAAAGAGTTTTTTGAGCAACTCCGAAATGTCTAGCAAGTAGTACTATTTCTTCGTAATTCTGAAATATGTGGCCAGTAGGCCTACTGTGTATGATAAAGAGTTTTTTGAGCAACTCCGAAATGTCTAGCAAGTAGTACTATTTCTTCGTAATTCTGAAATATCTGGCCAGTAGGCCTACTGTGTATGATAACAAGAGATTTTTTAGCAACTCTGAAATATGTAGCAAGTAGTACTATATGTATAGTACCAATTAGAAGTGTAATAATCATGTTTTATTTGTTTTTTTTACAGTCTATCACTTCGCAAGCCCCGATTGGACCATTTTCCTCACATACCCCCATCCGTCCTTAGAATCAGGCCAGCCATCCACGTCATTAGGAGTGAAATCCTAATCACAGCATAGTACTAGAACCAGCAATCAGCTTTTTTTTCCAGTCATAATCTTATAATTATAGCTACTATAATACTCTTCAAACTAGCCATCTAATTGGTGAGATTATTAACCTCCAAAAGGTATAAATTAGCATTTTTTGTCCGGATCTAGTACACAAGCCTCCCCACCAAAATGGTTCTCGAACATTCCTGCTCTTACAACTATGCTGCTGCCGATCCTCAGGCAAGGTGGGTATCCCCAAAAACTATCTCTTTTGTAACTATCTTCTTTTTCAATCTATATGGGCCTATTCTGTTAGCCTAAATGTCCATATGTTATTTATCATTCTCATTATATTAAATTGAAATTGAAAATATATACATTAGACACTAAGAATTGCATCTTGCTGTTACATTAATTAGTCTGTTTATAACTAACCTTGAGCCCTTTTCCATTACAGCAAATCCATGTACAAAGACATGCATATGGGTCGCACCAACAACCCTAGCCAAATGAAAGGCACCAAGAAGAGCAGCAATACTACTAGCAGTAGCTCGAGTAACCAGCAAAATGCATGGGGACCCATCTACAAAAACCGCCCAACACTTTGTTGATATGCATCTGTGTTAATGGAGGCAGATGGCTGGCTTCTGATCTCTCTTGATATGAAAAGCGTTCTTTGCATATTTTAGATTTTTCAAGTTTCATCAAAATTTTAAAGTTTTAATGTTTAATCGTTTCATATATCAAATTGGATTGGATAGAGTACTTAACTAGATATTTAGTAACTTCAATTTGGGGAATATCGGGAGAGATCATGGCTTAAACGGTTTTAGCTTTTAGACACGCAGTTAAATTTAAAAGGTGAATTACATATTTTTATACTTTACCGTGCAATTCAGTATTCATAATGCACGCAAGATATATAATTATTCAACATCTGTTGCAATTCCAATGGTCCTTTTCTCATTCATATATTATATAACCTAAATTTCTGGGGCTCTGACTATGTACTCTCATCCCATTAATATATTTTTAATAAATTACTTGTAAGTTTTATTATATTTATTCCTGATTACCGTTGTTTTCCCGTGAAATACAGACTCGAAATTAGTCACAATATATTTATTCGAAGTCTTCTCACTTCTTGTCTGCATAACCAGATAAAGGAAATGTATTCCAATAAAGTA
>NC_090738.1:128436370-128463870 GCF_036898095.1 Palaemon carinicauda | reverse complement strand
AATTATCTTGTCCAACCAATCAGCGATCAGGAAACTTTTCCGAGCTAAAAGGGCATCCCCCCGCGAGTCGGTGTAAATCTGCCTCCCTAAAAACAATTGGCTATAGTTGGAGTGCAAAAGAGCCATATTTGTATTTCATTAAAAAATTTACCCCACATACTAGACATTTGGGTTTAAAGGTCATACAGAACCCGAGTTAATTTCAAAAGACATGCATTCACACAATTATTTTTCCCTATTGGAGCCCTTGGGCTTATAGCATCTTCTTTTCCAACTAGGGTTGTAGCTTGGCTAGTAATAATAAAAATAATAATAAGAAGAAAATAGCCTTGTTTTGTTAAAAAAAAATATCTACATTATCATCACTTACAATATTGACGACGGAAGTGGAAGTAGAAAACCTTTTACAAAGTAAAATAAAACTTTTAAATACGTTATTCATATAATCAACGAAATTATTCAATCGAACAATAAAAAAAGGGTATGAAAACGTATCCCAAGCAGCTAAGAGCAACCACAGTCTAGGTATACCTAGACCGTGCCAGCACCATATAGCAACCAGTCTAGGACTCTAGGTATACCTAGACCGTGCAGCAACATATAGCAACCACAATCTAGGACTCTAGGTATACCTAGACCGTGCCAGCAACATATAGCAACCACAATCTAGGACTCTAGGTATACCTAGACCGTGCCAGCAACAAAGTTTCTTCTTAATCTTTTCGTATAGACATTCCTTCTTGAAATATAGCAAAAGGCATTACATAAGTATCAACATTTTTTATCCTATTCTAGGAAGGTCAACGGAAGCCGCAAGGCTATTTTAAGGAGATCCTTTTGCCACAGTATCCTACAAAAACTACGAAAGGATTTGGTTGTTTTGGTATTATTATTATTATTATTATTATTATTATTATTATTATTATTATTATTATTACTTGCTAACCTAAAACCCTAGTTGGAAAAGCAGGATGCTATAGGCTCAGGGGTCGCAACAGGGAAAATAGCCCGGTGAGGAAAGGAAACAAGGAAAAAATAAAATATCTTAAGAACAGTAACACCAACATAAATATTTCGTATATAAACTATAAAAACTTTAACAAAACAAGATGAAGAGAAATAATATACAAAAGTGTGCCCGAGTGTACCCTTAAGCAAGAGAACTCTAACCAAAGTGTGGAAGACCATGGTACAGAGGCTATGGCACTACCCAAGACAAGAGAACAATGGTTTGATTTTGGAGTGTCCTCTTAGAAAAGATGCTTACCATATCTAGTACAGATAGATTATGATCTAGATCATTTTGAAACACACGTATTTGGTAATGATTCAGCTATTTAATCGATCTTATTAACGGGAAAATCTTTTATTAATTTAGAAACATTTTCTGTATTACAAGGACCAAAGAAAAATTTGGTTTAGTGGTCCATCGTTGCTCTTAGCAAATAATATTTTAAACCAAAATAAAAGTTTTTGTTCAATTTTCCTAGAAAAAGAAAATATAGTTTAATATATGAATGTGAAAGTATGAGACTTCTCACAGAAGTGTTGTGAATATCAACAATTTAAAGATATATACCAATGGCTTATTCCACTTATATTAGCTTATTTACTTTTTGGTACCTTTATCTACATTCAAATTTCCATTTAACGGTTTATGATAAAGTTAACCTCTTTCTAATTTCTATACAATTCCAACATGGAATGTGCATTACTTATAATAACGATAACAATAATAATCATAAATATTTTATCCATTAGTTATCTGTTTATAGTATGGAATGTAGGGTGAGAATTGTACTATAGAAAACGGACGGCTGAGTGTTCGCTCAACAGGGTTGCCATTTATTTCAAACGAGAATAGACCAACTTCTAATCACCCACGGCTTTAAAAGACCAACCTATTAGTAGAAAAAGGCCAAAAATTATAGTATTTAAGGCCCACCTTTTTTCATGATATTACCAAAGGCCAACCAATTTTAAAAAGGCCAAATTAGAGGGGTTTTTGGCCTGAAAAAAAGGCCAACCTGGCAACCCTGTCGCTCAATGGTCCATAGTTCTGGAAAATACAAGTCACGTGCCTTCCATGTGCGGTAGCGTCCAGACTGTTCGTTCGTCTGTTTGTTATGGCATTATAGATGCCATACACCGCCATTACGTCACTCTTCTTCCATCTCCGTAGGACGTTCCAAGGATAACGTGGTAGAGGAAGTGTTATATAATACTTGTTCCGTAATGGAAACTTTTAGAGAGAGAGAGAGAGAGAGAGAGAGAGAGAGAGAGAGAGAGAGAGAGTTATGTAATACTTGATCTCCACAGTGGAAACTTCCCGCGTGGAGAGAGAGAGAGAGAGAGAGAGAGAGAGAGAGAATATTCCAGCGTACACGATGTCTTGCTAACTGGAGGACTATTTAGTGAGAGAGAGAGAGAGAGAGAGAGAGAGAGAGAATATTCCAGCGTACACGATGTCTTGCTAACTGGAGGACTATTTAGTGAGAGAGAGAGAGAGAGAGAGAGAGAGAGAGTATTCCAGCTTACACGATGTCTGGCTAACTGGAGGACTATTTAGTGGGCAGATGCTATTTTTCCTAACTATAGGCCTAAAAATTCGAGTCCTATACTTGGGAGTATGACTTCAGTCATACAAATGTTCTAAACAATAAAACTTTACTGATCCTAATATACCTTATAAATTCTTATCATTTCTTATTTATTTTTAGTTTATTTATTGGTTCTCTATTTCCTTTCTACACTGGGGTACTTTCCCTGTTGAAACACTTGGGCTTGCAGCATTCAACTTTTCCAACAAGGGTTGTAGCTTGGGTTGTAGCTTGGGTAGCAGCTGAATAATAATAATAATAATAATAATAATAATAATAATAATAATAATCATCATCATCTCCTCTTACGCCTTTTGATGCAAAGGGCCCCAATAATAATAATAATAATAATAATAATAATAACAATAACAATAACAATAATAATAATAATAATAATAATAATAATGGTGATAAAATAATAATAATACTAATCACGGGATAAAATAAGTTATTAATAATAAATAAAACCATTTAAACTACAAATTATGGAAAAATTTAGGGCAATGGCAACTGAACAGTATCATTTAACCCAAAACCGAATTGTAAAAGTAGTACATTCACTCAATCAAAACATATACCATCTATACATTTAAACACACAAAATCACACACACACACACACACACACACACAGAAAGATAGATAGAAATGGATAATTTTCTTTAAAAACCCGTTCCCTTTTATTTCACTCACCCACTTTTCTGGAATATACGCATCACGTGGACTCCATGTGCGTCTAGGGGAGGTCGTGCGTTAGTACGTTTGTTGGTATTTGAATACCATACAAAGTTCTGATGGCAACAAGAATGAGAGAGAGAGAGAGAGAGAGAGAGAGAGAGAGAGTGTGTGTTCCATACAAAGTTCTGATGGCATCATGACATTATATATATATATTATATATATATATATATATATATACTGTGTATATATATATATATATATACTGTATATATATATATATATATATAGAGAGAGAGAGAGAGAGAGAGAGAGTTCCATACAAAGTTCTGATGGCATCATGACTATATATATATATATATATACATATATATATATATATATATAGAGAGAGAGAGAGAGAGAGAGAGAGAGAGAGAGATCAATACAAAGTTCTAATAGCAACATGATGAGAGAGAGAGAGAGAGAGAGAGAGAGAGAGAATGGTTGTTTCGCGATGGTATTTTAACGGACTAAAGACAGGCTTAAAAACATTCGATTTGTCTTATTTTTCAGGTTATCTTAATCATTATTAATATTTGCCAAGCTACAACCCTAGTTGGAAAAGCAGGATGCTTTAAGTCAAAGGGCCCCAACAGGGAAAATAGCTCAGTAAGGAAAGGAAATATGGAAATAAACTAAAAGAGAAGTTTCAGAACAATAACATTAAAATCAATCTTTCACGCATAAACTATAAAAACTTCAAAATAACAAGAGGAAGAGAAACAAGATAGAATAGGGTGCCTGAGTGTACCCTCCAGCAAGAGAACTCTACCCCAAGACAGTGGAAAACCATGGTACAGAGGCTATGGCTCTATCCAAGACGTGAGAACAGTGGTTTGATTTTGGAGTGTCCTTCTCCTAGAAGAGCAGCTCACCATAGCTTAAGTCTCTCTTCTACCCTTACTATGAGGAAAGTAGCCACTAATCAACTAGTCTTGGCGGAAGACCCGAGAGGTTTTGGGTATAATTGGCCGGTGGGTGAAAAACACATTGGCCTTTGCGATGAAGACTTCCTTTGCAACACCTAATGATAGCCATATCCTCTCTCTCTCTCTCTCTCTCTCTCTCTCTCTCTCTCTCCAGAACTTCGAGTTATTATCGATTCGAGATATTTCAAATGTCCATATTATTGTTCATACACATGCATTAACAGGGCAACTATAAACTGCAATTAATATATCTAATCCATTTCATAATATAGTTTAACCCACTTCGATTTTCCTTATCGGTAGCTATCTTAGCTCATTGCATCTTTCTCAATGTTCTGAAATTTCTAAAGGATTTTTTTCTTTCTTTTTTATTATTTAAAATTTCCATATTCACGAAGAGCAACATCCTCTTTGATCATCCTCAATTCGAAAAGAAATCTGTGAGGATGAAAAATTCAACTTTTTTTCTTAACATCGAAAAAAGGACTGGGTTTTGACCATGATAGCTGTCAAAGATTTTTTTTTTTTTTTTTTTGGTAGTTCTCAAGTAAAAATTACTATTATAAAGGATGGAAAATGGCAAGTTCCTGTCTACCTCTCACCTAGCCCACAGGCTGCTTCCTACACCCAGTTGCTACCAATCCACTACTATGGCCAGGATAATAACGGCTCAAATTCGGAAGGCAGAATTTCATTTTGTGATTTTCAACACTTTCCAGGAGCAATCTGGCCAATCGTTTTCGGCGTAATCCTTAACTTTACTTCACTTTTCACAAGGTTTATTGAGTAATAGTGGTTCTAAATTATTATTATTATTATTATTATTATTATCAATTGCTAAGCTACAACCCTAATTGTAAAAGCAGAATGCTTTATGCTCCTGGGTTCCAACAGGAAAAATAGCCAAGTGAGGAAAGGAAACAAGGAAAAATAAAATATTTTAAAAAGAGTAACATTAAAATAAATGTCTCCTATATAAACTATAAAAACTTTAACAAAACAAGTGGAAGAGAAATAAGATAGAATAGTGTGCCCGAGTGTACCCTCAGGTAAGAGAACTCTAATCCAAGACAGTTGAAGACCATGGTACAGAGGCTATAACACTACCCAAGACTAAAGAACAATGGTGTGATTTTGGAGTGTCCTCCTAGAAGAGCAGCTAGCCATAGCTAAAGAGTCTCTTCTACCCTTACCAAGAGGAAAGTGGCCACTGAACAATTACAGTAGTTAACCCCTTGAACAAGGAAGAATTATTTGGTAATCTCGGTGTTGCCAGGTGTATGAGGACAGAGAAGAATATGTAAAGACTAGGTCAGACTATTCGGTGTATATGTAGACACAAGGAAAATGAGCCGTAACCAGAAAGATCCAATGTAGCACTGTCTGGCCAGTTTAAAGGACCCAATAACTCTCTAGTGGTAGTATCTCAACGGGTGGCTGGTGCCCTAGCCAACATATAACCTAAGAAAAGAATAACAAATAAAACTGGTAGCTCTTTGGACCACCAGCTCCAACGTCGTGTTTTTTCAGCCTTGAGTTCGCTAAGGGAAGTAGCTATGGAGTGTACTGGCTTGCCAACGGCTAGTTACGGCAGCGCAGCGCCCTCACGAATATTGCTATGCAATGGAGGAAGAAAATGATGCCTGTGATACGAAACACTCGCTGGCCAATGATCCACATATACTTATAAAGTATCTCCAGTGTCGTCGACAGGGTACCATTTAAAGGCCACTCATGAATGGCAGAGACAAGGGACAGTGACGTTGCCCTAGCAAAGCAGAACTTCTTTTTCTTCTTTAGATTGCCCGGAGCTTCTCTCCGCACAGGGGCTTTTTGACGGTGCGTCTAGCCCTTAAATAGCAGAACAATGCCCCAGAGAATGACCATATATTATACAGCGCACAAGTCCCCTCTCCACCCAAGTTAGGACCAGGTAGGGCCAGTCAATTACTGCTGATGAATAAGCAGGTAGACCTATATGCTACCCCCAAATTCCCATCCTAGTTCACAAAGATGGTGAGATTGCAGACACTAAAAGGCACTAACGAGTTTGAGAGGGACTCGAACCCCAGTCCAGCGATCGATAGTTAGGGACGTTTCCAATAGGCCACCACATTAGCTAAGATTAGCCTTTTTGTGCTAATTTCTCGTGGAAGACATCGTGCACAGAGGTTAGATATTTGATCGGGTGGCTTAGCAAGCTACCAAAAACAACAAAAACTTTAACGTTTTCTTCCATTCCTACGTAATTTTCTCGCCTGTGCTTACCGTTCTCCGGCCGTACACACGCAATTACGTGCTCACTCTACCTGGGGCTTACTCTTGTAATTCCATATTCCTTCATTCTTTATTGTCCTGATCTCAGCGGCGAGAGAAGGAAAATATAGAACTACAGCAGCCACACGAAGAGGAAAAGAAGATAATAGGAAACGTTCTGTTTAAGAAACAAGTAATAGAGAAAAGAAAAGAATGTATATATCAGATGTGGAAAAATAGAAAAAAATAAAAGAATTGGGATAAAGAAAGCTAACATAGCTTATCTGCTTAAACCATTTTGTTTTTCATTTGCTTTAACGTCCATACTCGAGGTTAAAAGGCGCAAAATTCTGCTTATAACCAGTTTAATCTAGGGACAGAACATTGTCTGAGAGAACAACCGTAAATAAATGTGATCAATACTCAAACCCCGCTCCACCCAAGTTAGGACCAGGTATGGTCAGGCAATGGCTTCGAGGTGCCGATGGAAAGGCGAATCCCTCCGCCAAGCAACTGAACTGCACATAGCACAACACTAGGATTGATGGCACACTGCTAAATGGATAGGAGCAAAGCTGCTGTCATTTTCGGCGTTCACTGTCATTAGTTACCTACACAGATAGCATAGCTTTCACAAATCTATTTCGAACTTCCATATTTTGTCCAATATATCAGACAAGTTCTTTGGTTGGCGATTCTAATTTCCTTAAGTCTAGGCTACTGCTTCTTAATCTTTTTTTTTTTTTTATCTACAGCCAAACGAATGTTCTCTTGTATCATCTGCCTCTCTACATCAACTCTCTGCAATCTATTACTTAAAAATTCAATAATGATGCTAAGAAAAGGCCCACCCATTCTAATCTGTTTAAGTTTGAAAAAAAATTGCCTCGTGATTAACTTGGTCAAAGGCAGTACTAAACTCAATGCCAATATAAAAAACAAGCTTCCTGACAAAAATCAATGAATTTCTGTACAACATTGGAAATTGTAAAAGGGCATCTCATGATCCAAAGCTTTTACAAAAATGAAATTGCAAATTAGGGAACAGATCACTATCTTCGGCATAACTATTTAGACGTTTTGCCAAAAGATATAACAACAACTTTAGATAATATTGGAGTTATAGAAATTGGGCAGTAATCTGCAGGGCTAGAGATACTACAAACACATTTACCTAATGGAATAACATTACTAATTCTCTAACAAGTACAACAAGAACCTTTTCTTGCCAACTAAGCAAAAATACTGTACAGACAATTTAGAAGCTAAGAAATCAGCTCTTTAAAAGCACCACCATGCACCATGGTTCAATACAAGTGTTTTGATTTCACAGAACTAAAAAGCTGAACTACTGTAGTTAGTTTAGCTTGAGGAAAAAAGAGATAAGGAAGAGCAAGATTTTCATTACTATGCTTACTGTCTGGCAATCGTATCAGCCAAAAGAGTTGCCTTTTCCTTTGGACAATGACAGGCATCAGGTTTAAGCCAAGAAGGAACTAGAATCTACGCCAAAGAGTGCAGAAAGTAGGGTAACCCATCCTTTATGTTCCTGGGTTGTACCAGAAAGTGTTTCTTTTATAATAAAATTTTACTTCTTTACAGTTGAAGCATAAACTCTCAGAGTTACAGCTTGTAGCTGAGTATAGTTATTCTTAGTCAAACTTTAACATAACTTGAAGTTCACTATTTTAGATTATTTGTACACAAAACATCTGTTAGATTTGGCTCGTTTGAAAAAAAAGGGATCCCTCTGTAAAGATTTTTTTAAAATGTTCCTGGAGATTTAAGATACTGTACATCACAATCTTATTCTCACCAGAGGAATGAACTAAAGTACACAAATTATTTTCTTACCAAATAAAGGGGAGGCGAAAATGACATTCACCAATACTGTAATACTGTACTGTATTTGGGGATTAACTCGGGTCAGATGATGAAAATGTGGTCATATATAGTTGCAGGAAGATGGTCAGGGATTCTTCTCCAAGAAGTTCCAGGTGCGATAGGAAATCCCCTCAGTGATGTTATGTACAAAAACTACAGTACGTAGCCATCCGGACATTTACAAAGTGTTAATCCATCTTTTTAGATGTTTAATAAGGGATCTTTTCTTTTATTTTGATTCAATTTTGATATACAGAATTTAGTCCAACTGGAATGTAATGCCTGGTATTTCTCAAAGGTACTGTTCTTGGTTATTTACCTTTAATATTTCTTTGTTTACCTTTAATATTTCATGTGCAATGTGTGGTATAGTTTTGAAAGCAAGCATCTAACTTGTTATTTAACATGGATCCTCCATACTTACAACTTTTTATTACATTGTTTTCTTAACTAAAGGAACTTTATTAAATTTCAAGGTTTCCATTTTGATTGCAAATTTTACTTTGACAAATATGGAGTTTCTTTATCCACTCAAAAGTCTTATAAAATTTATGGATATACTGTTTGGCTGTTCAGAGTCAATATTTCAATTCTACCATTCTTTGAATATAGTTTTCCTGTGTGGCTGCACAAGAAAAATATAGTCTATCAAATGCCTTATCTCTTTTTGCATAATGCAATATTTTTCATAATTCTAATCATCCTTTGTGTTCATATCTTCCTCAACCATGCCATCATTTTTCATAGTACAAGACACCCAGTAAACAAAAACAAAATTCCTGCATTTTCTTTCGTAAGCACAAATTAAGGTCCTCAAATTTTTCTGAATGTGTATATCAAGGGTATTTTGTCCCATATAGTTGGAGTTCAGTTTTGTTCAAATTTAGTATAACAGTATGTATATTATTAGCAATTCTAATTTTTAATGGGAAGATTTGTCCACTGAACTTTTTTGCTTTCTTTATCACTACAGTATTTGGTTATCAATTTTATTTATGATATAAATTTCCAGGCCGTTTACATTCATAACTGTGCCTTCAAGCTTTTCATTGCGTTATACTTCGTAATTTTGACACGGATGCTCATTGTGTCATGTTTCATAACCTTGATACTTATGTTACCGAGATTTGTAATCAACATATTTTCTTTCTATCATATTGAAGCAGTTTCTATAAAATTCCCATTTTTCTTATGAATGTCAAATAAACTTTTGACCACAGGTGCTCTCATCTTAATGGTGATACTTTTATTCACAAAGATGAGTCTTCAGAATTGTTAATTTTTGAGCAAAGGTCATCATTAAAACTTAACTCCTTCATTATGGGGGTTATTTGAATTCATGTGGGGATTTTCCACCATTTACCACCAAGTTCCCTTTAAATCATGGATGAACCTCTCTCAAATACTAACACACTGATCATAAAAGGTTGTTTGCCTGCTGAAATCAAACCCGGCATTATAAGCAGAGCTTGGCATTAGACTTTGACCTCATTAAGCCAAATCAGTGACTCAAATTCTTCAGTTGAGAAGTCATACTATCCAACATTGCTATCTTCATTATAAAAGCAATATTAATTGCATTCAAAGCTGTACAAGGGTTGTCATCCAAAGGACAATCATAGTGGAAGGAGAGGAGAAACACTGGACAAAGTTAGAAAGCCTTGGTAATTTAGTTTACATCAGCAGCATATCTATCTATATACCAAGGCACTTCCCCCAATTTCGGTGGGTAGCCGACATCAAACAAATGAAAAAAAGGGGGACCTTTCCTCTCTACGCTCCTCCCAGCCTGACGAGGGACTCGACAGAGTTTGGCTGGTACTGCTAGGGGGCCAAAGCCCACCATTCCCCATTATCCACCACAGATGAAGCTTCATTGCTGAATTCCCTACTGCTGCTACCTCCGCGGTCATCCAAGGCAACCGGAGGAAGCAGCAGCTTATGGGCAAGTGATAATCCATTTCCAGGTAGTTCCTACCCAATTGACATATGCTTGGAGTCTGGGGTACTATCAACACAAAAAATACTTCACCCTGAAGAAGTTTACAAAAATATTGTTCCAAATAAAGCAAGGAATAAACACACTTAGCTTAGAGCAGTTTTAAAAAACCTTAAATAACCCGACTTTCAAGAGATAAAGAATCTAGCATTCAATCAGACTTAGATAAACCAAAGAAATTATATACAATACACTTTTTTAAGCTAGGCAACAAATAATTTTTTTCATAGATAAAATAGAAATAATGACCACTTTTAAATTACCCACCACAATCAAAGCTACATAACAATTCATCAAGGATAATCTATGCTGCTATGACCTCAAGAAAATTTCTTTCTAATATGGAAATATAAGAAAAATACAGGTCTAAAGAATTTAAATGTAAAATAAAATGTGTAAATGCAAATTTAAAAGCATGAACTGCTTGAAATGAATACTAAAACATCTCATTGATACACAGCCATGATAAATTATCACTCTACTAAAAGCTCAAAACAGAAAACACTAAGAAAAGGGAGGGGCGAGAATAAATTGTCCTTCCCTTTGACAGATATTTGGAGAACAATAAAACAAATGGCCAAGAAAGAAGCAAAAAATGCATAGACTATCTTTTAGCAAGACAATGATGGAGAGAAAAAAAAAAAAAAAAAACACATCTTAACAACAGCACTGAAAGACCAACATTAAAAATCCCATCTTAACAGAAGAAAGTAAGAATAAGCGTAAGGTTCAAGGAAAAAGCTTTTAGCTGTTCAGACCATATATTTACTAATACTGTGATCACTCATCCTAACATGCTGGTTTACTGCATCTTTCACAAAAGGCAAATCATTGCTGAAAAATTACAAAAATCAAAACTGAAGTCAAAGAGCTTTTTTTTTCCAAGTGAAATGGTGCATCGACAACCACGAAGATGTGCATGAATTGAGCAGTTTCAGTAGTGCACGTATTTTACTTGAAGCTAAAATATGGAATGTTGTCCACAGATATCAATAAAACAGCAAAGAAATTCTCAACACACAAAGATGAAAAAAAAATGCTATATACTTTATATAAATCACCAAAAAATAAAAAATCCTTTTGTCAAAAAAAAAAAAAAATCAAAATTATTATAAAGTGAAGACCTATATTATATAGAAATCCATTAGTCAAACAAATCTATACCAATATTTACAGAAATATATTATACACAGAGCTCTAGTAATCCCACGTCAAGTTTTCAATACGCTACCGTACTTACAATTTGAAAAAGTTAGAAATCTCACTATTTACGTGAATATGTACAAAGTGCATAAAAATAGAACTATCACTGGACTTAAGTAATCTAATGAAGGATGAAAAAGCAACATTCCAACCGCTCGAGGCATTGGCATATACTATTCAAGTTCAGAGGCTTATAAACACTACATACTGTCCTCGGTCCTATTGCATTTATCCCTATTTGGAAGGAAGGACCCCAAACTCCACCTAATCGCCTAGTACTAGAGAAACCTACGTTAAGACTTAAATCTTGGCTTAAAAGAGAAATGATCATTAATTTGGTTCAAGTAATCAATGTTAGGCGTGTGCAAGTTCTCTTTGCAAATTTATTACAGCTTATCTTTGTGTAAAAATAATATTCTTACTGCTGATATCTTTGCAGATAAATTGATTTAATATGCAGTTCCAAAGGTAGTTAACGCTGAACATAACGGCGAAACATGATATCTTTTTTGAAAATTCATTTAATATGCAGTTCCAAAGGTAGTTAACACTGAACATAGTGGCGAAACACCAAAATGTCTGAGATAGTAACCAAGTTGGTATCTTGAAAAGCAGGAAAATTACCTTATTTACAAATATTTTCTCTTTCATTCGAATACTAACACATGCAATATCATTCGCTAAAGATATAAACCATCCTATTCAACGCTATCTAAATGGGATAAATAATGTATAAAAAAGTCTGCTTTCAAACATCCTATAGAATGATATTTGTTCAAATACACCCGAGGGATCTTGAATGCTTAAAATATGAAGAATGTCATGGTAATGCTTTGTTAAGAAGGTACACTGAACGACTTTTTGTTTTGATATTACCTACAACATCATACGCTTAGTCTGTTAGGCAAAAGTTGTTATTTTAGAGCTACTCGGAAAGATCTATCAATATAGCTAGTGTGCAATCCAAACACATTACTGAGCTATTGCACTTGATGTAAGAGATTAAAGAATTGAATGTTCTTCAAATTTGAGGTTTGGTCTACGGAGAAGTAATGAAACCATGTATGCTGAATAACGAGGTAACATTACAACGTGCTGTAAAGTAGGTCCCAACATAAGAACAAGATGTATTCCAAGTACAGTATTGGGTTTCAAGTCAAACATAATTAGACAAGGAATCTAGCACGTAAGCCCGCATCCACATAGCCACCATGTTTCAAGTTGGCTGATTTTGCTACTGCTCGTGAGCTAGCCCATGAATGTATCAAGAATTCCTAAAGCTAATTGTACATAATAAAATGCATTTAAAATAAATAGGAACTGTAATTAATTTGTATTTTGTTCTGTAGTTATTCTAAATAATTTTTCATTTGGTTATTATTGTTGAATGTTCTCAAGTTGAAAGTTTGTATGCAATTAATTGATTACACTGCCTATTTTCATCTACTTCCTTAGGATTTTGTTGCATCTGAGCCACCAAAAACACTTTACATAAAAGGCTTCTACATAACTACGTCCTGCAGAGAGTGGGGTTCCCCTGCTGTATAAGACTGGAAAAGCAGCCATCAAAGTAAGTAACTAACTTTAATATCAAAGACTTTGGACTTGAGAACACATTGCACAGAAAAAAAATTCCTCCTCCCTAAAAACATAATACATGTAATTCAATAATCTTTTTCACTTTGGGAGTGAATCGCACACTATAACCATACTTCACCAGTCCGCCTTTAAATATGAAGATATGTTCTAAATAACCCTAAATGAGAACCCAAATATATTCGTTTCAGTGAACTACTGAATGAAGGACATCCTGTACTGTAGTATTTCACGGGTGTGATATCAGGATAAGGAATCCTTGTACCCTAGCAACCAATACCTGTGCTAATATGTAACACAAGAATCTAAATGTCATAATCATATTAAAAAGAATTAGTTAAACGATATGTTCTTGTTGCAATCTATATGTCCTTTCAAATTTACAACCAAATATAAAGAATTCCAAGTAAAAAATATCAGGAAATAATTTTTTTTTGAATTGGCATTCAATGATGTTAGTATGTCATGAGACAGTTTTGGTTAGAATTTCAACCTAGTATGATTTATCACTTAGTTCAGAGTTCCAATAATCAATTTACTAGACTCAAAGTACAATTGAAAGGCCTCAGTATTAGTTTGAAAAAAAAAATACATCAAGGTAAAAATAAAGTACAGAATATAAAACAAATATTAAAGACTTTAAAAAAAGTTTACAATATACATGATAGCACCCTCTATATGCATTATCAAAAACTGTGCCTAGTGATACTTCAAAAGTGAATGCTGATCTTTTGCTTGGAGAAATTTTATATTCATTTTTACGCAACAGTTAAGATTGGAACAAAGAAATTTGGGCCATATGACCCAGTACTAGGACTGAGGAGACCATTAAGCAACAAGCTGCAGATTACCTGCTGTATTAAGCTGCATTATTTGCTTTCCTTGTGTAGAAAAGAATCTAGGAAATGTTTATCAGTTGGAAACAAAGTGTATAGTGTACAATTGAAATGTTTCAGTTGGAAGCAAAGTGTATATAGTGTACAATTGAAATGTTTATCAGTTGGAAGCAAAGTGTATATAGTGTACAATTGAAATGTTTATCAGTTGGAAACAAAGTGTATATCGTGACAATTGAAATGTTTATCAGTTGGAAACAAAGTGTATATAGTGTACAATTGAAAAGTACAAATGAAAATTAAAACTATAAACCATATATTCCCTCTCAGGTCATCTCAATTTAGAAACCAATTGTATTTCTCTTTGCCAAAACAGAGCACTACCCTTAATCCTGTTTTGCCACCATTCTTTGGCACTAAGAGGTGTGATACATACAGTACCTTATTAGTGTACTGTATCACAAGATTCTTCAGTACAGACTGGCACACAAAAATATTCAAGCATTTCTATAGCCCAGTCTAAACCCTATCGCATAAAAGATAACTTGTATGTGTTACAAATTTGTTTTAGATTACAATAATGAGTCTTTTCCCCGTGGTGGCTAACTGCCAATTTACTTAAATCAAGACTCATTTCACGTTATTTAACCCCAATATCGTTTGATGAAGAAAACAGGAAAATGTGTTACTAAGCATTCTGAAGTCACTAATTAAATCACAAATACACATGCAGTAGTAATATTGATAATATTAACTACACAAATACATAATGATATGTTCCTGAGTTTAGGCAAATTCTAGAGTGTCTCCATTGCATTGATAAATACTTCTTTCAAATGTTAGGTGATTTACAATTATGTTTCTCTTACTGTGCATAAGAATTAGTTTTAAATTTACTAAAAGAATGTGCATCATGTTTATTCTGTAAGTATGAGAAAAAAATTCAATGAACGTTTTCTTGTTAAAAGAACTATATACTGTAATTCACACCAAAGATATGAAAGGTAGCCTACCAAATAGTAAGGTACCAAAAAAGAAAACTTAGTAAAAAATAAGATAATCCTGAAATTCATTTCTATTAAGACAACTCAAGAATATTAACACCTAGTAAATAACTAGAGTTATCCAGGAAATATAAATTTCCATTATTCTTACAACTGTAAATGTGTTCATGAGAGCAATATGATTTCCCTCTGACATAAAATGAGTCCAAATTTTATCCTACAAAATAAAGCAAACTAAAAACCTGCAAGATTTTTTTACCATGGTAGCTTGCTAAATACAACAATAATAATTTGCTTTCAAGACTTCAATTTCCTCTTGAAAAGATCTAATCTTTCAGGAATTTCTTTATCATTCGACTCGTCTCTATTATCAATGGAAGACTAGTTATGGAATATGCTAATTACAGCAACACAAGTAATAAGAATCGTCCAATTCCTCATCTCTAACAAAATCAGTAATGTAACGACAATAGAGAATTTATATAAATGTTTTCATTTGCCCTGTACGTAATCAAATTTCTATCGAAACAATTAACGACGCAGAACGTATTCTAAGACGAGGCACTACAGTACAGCATTTAACAACCAAAGGGAAAAAAAGAAGTTACTATGAAAATGTTTTAAGACCTTCATGATGGCCTCTATGATGAATAAATCTTAAGGTAATTCCCACACATTGAATTTTATGAAGCTGCACTACTTTCAATAAATTAGTTAAGTATTGTTTGAAAATTCAAATGAAGCCTAACTATTAAAGCTTTTATTCTAACAAAAGTTCTTTTTATTGACTCGGCTTCAATATTTTCAAACTCAGTATCAAAATCTCTTTACTCATACTTTATTTTGCAATGTTAACTAAGTTTAATTTTGTTTATACTGAACTTCATTAATGAAATAGTAATATTACATTGATGAAATTTTCAATTAAACATATTTTACAGGGTAGAACTATTCTATATCACAGTTACACTTGAAGTCAGTGATACGTTTTCATTTAACCATAGCAAATCAAACACAGCGTTCTTTAACCCTTCTACCCCCAAAGGACGTACTGGTACGTTTCACAAAACCCATCCCTTTAGCCCCATGGACGTACCGGTACGTCCTTGCAAAAAACTGCTATTTATATTTTTTTTTGCATATTTTTTCAGAAACTTCAGGCATTTTCCAAGAGAATGAGACCAACCTGACCTCTCTATGACAAAAATTAAGGCTGTTAGAGCAATTTAAATAAATTATATTGCAAAATGTGCTTGAAAAAAAAAATAACCCCTGGGGGTAAAGGGTTGGAAAGTTCCAAATAGCCTGGGAGTAAAAGGGTTAAGTATTGTTCTGTGTGACCAACCTGACCTCTCTATGACGAAAATTAAGGCTGTTAGAGCAATTTAAATAAATTATATTGCAAAATGTGCTTGAAAAAAAAAATAACCCCTGGTGGTAAAGGGTTGGAAAGTTCCAAATAGCCTGGGAGTAAAAGGGTTAAGTATTGTTCTGTGTGTAGTACAGTATTTTATATTTTGTTCTGTGTATCTTATATTTACTATCATTTCCCAATTTAAAAAAAAAACTATTTTTTTTTTTGCCTATCATAGGTTTGACTCGCATCTATAAAATACATCTACGTCCATTACAACCCATTGCTTTTCCAAGAGCCTTTCCAAATCCAGGAAAGAAGACACACCTGAACTTTATTCCCAGAAAAAATACTACAACTGAACATCTGTGTCCTATACACAGCAGAAAATTTCTCAAATATTCCTCAAAGGGTCTAATTATCCTCTTTTATATGAATGAAAGAATAAATGCACTGCCTTAACATTTGCATCAAACCATATACATCAAACGCTTAAGATTGCATAATCATCCTCAGTCAAAAGACTGGCACTGATAAGTCCATTTAAAATTGGTACAACACAAAAGTACAACTTTCTTTCAACATCATTCCATATTATACTCATTAACTATAAACTTAGCAGCTCAAAAGATTAAAACGATTATAGAATCTTTCAGGTTATATTCGGTACTATCCTGATGAATAGCTTAAATAATAAAACCACCCATAAATATTTCTCATATTGGTCACAGAACAATCAAAGAAAAACTATTAAGTCCTTGAAATGACCAATACGTAATTCAGCCGCAGAAATTTTCCATTTCCAGCTTTTATTTTGCTACATGATGCAAGAAAAGGCTAACTAATTCTTCTTGTTCTTTACTCTTCGCATTTAATCACCTTTATACAAATGGCTTATATATACAACCGAAAAATGTATTCACACAACAGGCTCGTATATACACAAGGGGAACGTACCTAAGAAGTGTATGCTGAAAAATGTAAGACACTTGAGCCAGTCTCAAAGATTTTACTTATATTGCTTTGCATTTAGAAAATAAGTTAAAGTTAACTACTAGTCTTCTATTCTGATGTTAGGATTGTTAAACGGATCTAATAAAGGATCATCGTCGGATGCTCCCCGTGCAAAATATGAGAGCACAACTAATATTGTTATGATACCCAGAAGAACAAGGAGAACAATCATACGCCGACTTCCCCCGATCACACTCTGATGATGACGAGTTGACGGTCGACTCATGGTTCTGGAAATACAGAGAATCTATGTGAAGAAAAATAGAAAAGATAATGTGCAGTAGGAAGCAAATTAGGCTTTGAAAAGGATTCTTTATCTTAAAGCCATTTACTGTACTTCCTTACATTAATTCCATATCACCCGAGCAAGGTAACTTCTACATGATACTGCAAAAAACACTTGGGCAGATTTGATATTCTTATTCATTACACCTCAATGAAAGCACCACGGCGAGATAAAGGAGAAGCAAACATTGTCTGGTTTTCTGATTATACACTACCGTACACATTATACCAAGTTCTCTTGGGAATTAATCACAGGATTTTACAAACTTACTCTTGAAGTGTCCCTTTTAACTTTTTTTTACTCATACAAATGGGAAGTGCAACCTGAATGAAAAGTCAATATTGAGCATAACCTTAGAAAAATTATAGACCTGCTTCTTCAAGGAAGATGATAGAAACTTGAAAAGAAGTAAATTCTTAATCTTAGCAATGCAGTAGAGAGAAAGGTTGAATTACCACACCAAGCAATCTGGAAAGCTTGCCTAGATTTTGTTTTTTTTAAGCTCATTTTATCAGAAGCACCAATCTAAACCAGAACCCCCTTCTCAAATCCTCCATTACTAAAATGTTATTTTCCTTAGTAAAATAAATTTTTGAATATACTTACCCGTTGATCATGTAGCTGCAGCTCTGCTGCCCGACAGAAAAAACCTACGGGCGGAATACGCCAGCGATCGCTATACAGGTGGGGGTGTACATCAACAGCGCCATCTGTCTAGTAGGTACTCAAGTACTTCTTGTCAACAAAGAACCAATTTTCTCCTCGGTCCACTGGGTCTCTATGGGGAGGAAGGGCGGGTCCTTAAATTCATGATCAACGGGTAAGTATATTCAAAAATTTATTTTACTAAGGAAAATAACATTTTTCAATATTAATCTTACCCGTTGATCATGTAGCTGATTCACACCCAGGGGGGTGGGTGGAGACCAGCATACATGTTAACATTAGAAGCTAAGTATTCCGTATTTCATTTTAGCAGTTATTCAAAATAACAAACATAAAATTAATAAGTACCTGGTAAGGAAGTCGACTTGAACAATTACTCTGCCTTTTTAAGTACGTCTTCCTTACTGAGCCTCGCGATCCTCTTAGGATGCTGAGCGACTCCTAGGTGCTGAAGTATGAAGGGCTGCAACCCATACTAAAGGACCTCATCACAACCTCTAATCTAGGCGCTTCTCAAGAAAAGAATTTGACCACCCGCCAAATCAACCAGGATGCGAAAGGCTTCTTAGCCTTCCGTACAACCCAAAAACAACAATAAAAACATTTCAAGAGAAAGATTAAAAAAAGGTTATGGGATTATGGGAATGTAGTGGTTGAGCCCTCACCTACTACTGCACTCGCTGCTACGAATGGTCCCAGGGTGTAACAGTTCTCGTAAAGAGACTGGACATCTTTAAGGTAAAATGATGCGAACACTGACTTGCTTCTCCAATAGGTTGCATCCATTACACTCTGCAGAGATCTGTTTTGTTTGAAGGCCACTGAAGTTGCGACAGCTCTAACTTCATGTGTCCTTACCTTCAGCAAAGCATGGTCTTCCTCATTCAGATGAGAATGAGCTTCTCTAATCAAAAGTCTGATGTAATAAGAAACTGCGTTCTTCGACATCGGTAAATCAGGTTTCTTAATAGAGCACCATAAAGCTTCTGATTGTCCTCGTAATGGCTTCGTACGTCTTAAATAGTACTTAAGAGCTCTTACTGGGCAAAGTACTCTCTCTTGTTCGTTTCCAACCAAACTGGACAGACTTGGAATCTCGAACGATTTGGGCCAAGGACGAGAAGGGAGTTCGTTTTTAGCTAAAAAACCAAGCTGTAAGGAACATGTAGCCGTTTCAGATGTAAATCCTATGTTCCTGCTGAAGGCGTGTATCTCACTGACTCTTTTAGCTGTTGCTAAGCAGACGAGGAAAAGAGTCTTCAAAGTGAGATCTTTAAAAGAGGCTGATTGAAGCGGTTCGAACCTTGCTGACATCAGGAACCTTAAAACCACGTCTAAGTTCCAACCTGGTGTGGCCAACCGACGTTCCTTCGAGGTCTCAAAAGACTTAAGGAGGTCCTGTAGATCTTTGTTATTGGAAAGATCTAAGCCTCTGTGGCGGAAGACTGCTGCCAACATGCTTCTGTAACCTTTGATCGTAGGAGCTGAAAGGGATCTTACCTTCCTTAGGTGTAAAAGGAAGTCAGCTATCTGAGTTACAGAGGTACTGGTTGAGGATACTTAATTCGCCTTGCACCAGCTTCGGAAGACTTCCCATTTTGACTGGTAGACCTTGAGAGTGGATGTCCTCCTTGCTCTGGCAATCGCTCTGGCTGCCTCCTTCGAAAAGCATCTAGCTCTTGAGAGTCTTTCGATAGTCTGAAGGCAGTCAGACGAAGAGCGTGGAGGCTTGGGTGTACCTTCTTTACATGCGGCTGACGCAGAAGGTCCACTCTTAGAGGAAGAGTCCTGGGAACGTCTACTAGCCATTGCAGTACCTCGGTGAACCATTCTCTCGCGGGCCAGAGGGGAGCAACCAACGTCAACCTTGTCCCTTCGTGAGAGGCGAACTTCTGCAGTACCTTGTTGACAATCTTGAACGGGGGGAACGCATAAAGGTCTAGATGGGACCAATTCAGAAGAAAGGCATCTATGTGAACTGCTGCTGGGTCCGGAATCGGTGAGCAATAAATTGGGAGCCTCTTGGTCATCGAGGTAGCGAACACATCTATGGTGGGCTGACCCCACAAGGCCCATAGTCTGTTGCAAACATTCTTGTGAAGGGTCCATTCTGTTGGGATGATCTGACCCTTCCGGCTGAGGCGGTCTGCCATGACATTCATGTCGCCTTGAATGAACCTCGTTACTAGAGATATTTTTCGATCTCTTGACCAGGTGAGGAGGTCCCTTGCGATCTCGAACAACGTCATCGAATGAGTCCCTCCTTGCTTGGAGATGTACGCCAAGGCTGTGGTGTTGTCGGAGTTCACTTCCACCACCTTGCCTAGAAGGAGGGACTTGAAGCTTCTCAAGGCCAGATGAACTGCCAGTAGCTCCTTGCAGTTGATGTGCAGTGCTCTTTGATCCGAATTCCACGTGCCCGAGCATTCCCGACCGTCCAGTGTCGCACCCCAGCCCGTGTCCGATGCGTCCGAGAAGAGAAGGTGGTCGGGGGTCTGAACAGCCAGTGGTAGACCTTCCCTGAGCAGAATGTTGTTCTTCCACCAAGTCAGTGCAGACTTCATCTTCTCGGAGATAGGAACTGAGACCGCTTCTAGCGTCATGTCCTTTCTCCAGTGAGCAGCTAGGTGATACTGAAGGGGTCGGAGGTGGAGTCTCCCTAACGCGATGAACTGGTCCAGCGATGAAAGCGTCCCTATCAGACTCATCCACTGTCTGACTGAACATCGGTTCCTCTTCAGCATGCTCTGGATGCATTCTTGGGCTTGACTGATTCTGGGGGCCGACGGAAAAGCCCGAAAAGCTTGACTCTGAATCTCCATACTTAGATATACTATAGTTTGGGATGGGACGAGTTGGGACTTTTCCATATTGACCAGGAGACCCAATTCCTTGGTCAGATCCAGAGTCCATTTGAGATTCTCCAGACAGCGACGACTTGACGCAGCTCTTAAAAGCCAGTCGTCCAAATAGAGGGAGGCTCTGATGTCTGCTAAATGCAGGAATTTGGCAATATTCCTCATCAGTTTGGTAAACACTAGAGGTGCCGTGCTTAGGCCAAAGCACAGGGCTTGGAACTGGTATACCACCTTCCCAAAAACGAACCTTAGAAAAGGTTGGGAATCTGGGTGGATGGGGACGTGAAAGTACGCGTCCTTTAGGTCTAACGAGACCATCCAGTCTTCCTTCCTGACCGATGCTAGAACCGACTTCGTCGTCTCCATGGTGAACGTCTGCTTGGTGACAAAGACATTCAGAGCACTGACGTCTAGCACCGGTCTCCACCCTCCTGTCTTCTTCGCCACTAAGAAGAGACGGTTGTAGAAGCCCGGGGATTGATGGTCCCGGACTATGACTACCGCTCCCTTTTGTAGCAAGAGAGACACCTCTTGCTGTAAAGCTAGCCTCTTGTCCTCCTCTCTGTACCTGGGAGAGAGGTCGATGGGAGTTGTTGCTAGAGGGGGCTTGCGCAAGAATGGAATCCTGTACCCCTCTCTGAGTAACTTCACAGACTGTGCGTCTGCACCCCTGTTCTCCCAGGCCTGCCAGTAGTTCTTGAGCCTGGCTCCCACTGCTGTCTGAAGAAGGTGGCAGTCAGACTCTGCCTTTTGAGGACTTGGAACCCTTCTTCTTGTTGCCACGTTGACTAACGGCACGAGTACCTCCTCTGCTGGAGGTTCTGCCACGAAAGGGCGGAATGAACCTAGACGCTGGTGTGTCCATCCTAGATCTAGGCACGGAAGGTAAAGCTGTGACTTTACGTGCGGATGACGCCACCAGGTCATGAGTGTCTTTCTGGATCAACGAGGCAGCAATCCCCTTGATCAGCTCTTCAGGAAAGAGACACTTCGATAGCGGAGCAAACATCAGTTCTGACTTCTGACATGGGGTGACTCCCGCCGACAAGAAGGAGCAAAGGTGATCCCGCTTCTTGATAACTCCAGACACGAAAGAAGCCGCAAGCTCGCCAGACCCATCCCGTATGGCTTTGTCCATGCAGGACATGATGAGCATGGCAGAGTCCTTATCCGAAGGGGAGGTCTTCCTGCTCAAGGCTCCCAAACACCAGTCCAGGAGGTTAAAGATCTCGAACGCACGGAAAACTCCCTTCAAAAGATGGTCCATATCCGAAGAGGTCCAGCAAATCTTGGAGCGTCTCATAGCCAGTCTGCGGGGAGAGTCTACCAGACTTGAGAAGTCGCCCTGGGCAGAGGCAGGAACTCCCAAGCCGAGAACTTCTCCCGTGGCATACCAGACGCTAGATTTGGAAGCAAGCTTGGTCGGGGGAAACATGAAGGATGTCTTCCCAAGTTGCTTCTTGGCCTGCAACCACTCTCCCAGTACCCTTAAAGCTCTCTTGGATGAGCGAGCGAGTACGAGCTTCGTAAAGGCAGGAGCTGCTGACTGCATGCCTAAAGCGAACTCAGAGGGAGGTGAGCGTGGAGCTGCAGACACAAACTGGTCCGGATACAACTCCTTAAACAGGGCAAGGACTTTCCTAAAGTCTAAGGAGGGAGGCGTAGTCTTGGGTTCATCTATGTCGGAGTGTTGGTCGTCCAAATGCGCAGCTTCGTCGTCATCAGAGATTCCTTCATCCGAATGCTGAGGAGGAAGCGGCAAAGGAGGAGATAAAAGCTGAATGGCTGAATCCGGCAGCACGGGTGCATGCGTAGCTGCACTGGATCCAACATCATGCCGCTGTTGGTCAGTCTGAGAGCTGGCAACAACCAAAGCGGAGTGGTGGTGCGTGGTGGGTACCACCGTGGGTTGCGGAGACTGACGCACCGCGTCAAAACACGGCAGCTTGACTCCACCTTCCTGCTGATGCGGTAGCTCACGCACGTCAACGGAGGGTGCCGCACGTCGGCTAACGTCAACATGCGTCTGGCAGGGTCGACTGCGCATAGGTGGTGGAGCTCTCACAGCCGGAGTGTGGGAGCAGGCAGCCGCAGTGTCAGCTGGGCGCACAACCGTGGCAGGTTGTAGGCTAACGGGTGCAACGTCAGTCTTCTCAGCACGATACTTCTGCATGAAGGAAGCTAGCTGAGTCTGCATAGACTGCAGCAAAGACCACTTAGGGTCTACAGCGGCTGGTGCGGCAGCAGACGGAGTGATTGCCTGCTGCGGAACCACTCTACCTCTCTTGGGAGGTGTGCAGTCTTCGGAGGACTGCGGCGAGTCCGAACTGACCCAGTGGCTACACCTGGGCCGTTGGACTCGCTCGGAAGGGACCTTGCGCTTGAGAGGTCGTGAGACCTTGGTCCAGCGTTTCTGTCGAGAAACCTCTTCCGCAGATGAGGAATGAATGGGCTCACTCGTCTGTTTGTGGGTGGGACGATCTCGGCAAGATACGTCCTCAACCACAGAGGGTACGTCTGTACGCTGATCAAGGCCTGTCGAACCCTTTGGTCGTACGACATTGCTTCTCCCCTGGGCTTGGGAGCTTGCAAGAGGTCCCGGACTGGGAGGACGACAGGCACGAACAGACGCACCCTCATGCGTAACACTGACACTTTTCACTGCACTGACACTCACTACACTTCCCACTGCACTTTTCTCCTTCAACTCTTTGACGTCAGCCAAGAGTTGATTGCGGTCATTCGCTAATGACTCAACTCTGTCACCAAGAGCCTGAATGGCACGCATCATATCCGCCATCGAAGGTTGATGAGAGCTAGTAGGAGGGTCGGGTGTAACCACTACAGGGGAAGGAATAGGTTGTGGGGCATGGGGAGAGGAAAAATCAATAGAGCGAGACGAACTCCTCCTGATCCTATCCTTCTCTAGCCTACGTGCATTCTTAAGGAATTCTTGAAAATCGAATTCCGAAAGCCCAGCGCATTCCTCACATCGATCTTCCAATTGACAGGCTTTACCCCTACAATTGGAACAAACGGTGTGAGGATCGATAGAGGCCTTCGGAAGACGCCTAGAACAGTCCCTAGCGCTACACTGCCTGTACTTGGGGACTTGAGTAAGGTCAGACATCTTGAATTAGTCAAAGGGGGGAAATCCAAAATCTATCCAAGTCGTCAACAAATAATCCAAAATCTAATCAATGAAAGTGAGAAAGTATTGAGGATAACTTCTGCACAGCGAAAGCTAATAACTAGAGAGAATACTTCACCAAATAACGTGAAAATCAACTCCAGAAAACAACAGCGTATCAAGTAGGTCTTGCCGGTGGCACGACAGAGAGAAAATTGGTTCTTTGTTGACAAGAAGTACTTGAGTACCTACTAGACAGATGGCGCTGTTGATGTACACCCCCACCTGTATAGCGATCGCTGGCGTATTCCACCCATAGGTTTTTTCTGTCGGGCAGCAGAGCTGCAGCTACATGATCAACGGGTAAGATTAATATTGAAAATTATCTAATCCTTGGCCTTCCTCTTAACCAATCAACACTAACGGGTACAATCCTAACCCTCTTCTTCCATTCTTCCTCACCAATTCTTACTACATACGCCATGTCTCAATATTGACCCTCCGCCTATTGGTAAACTTTACGAACCTGGCAATTAATTCTCCCTAATTTTTTTCATTCGTTAGCCATTAACGCAATGAGGATAAAGAAATTCATCTGAACATCCCCATTCCTGTTTGCTGCAGCTTTTGTTCCTCCTGAACAATCACGCATTATCACTGGTCTGCATACGGTACAATAGAGAATCATTACCAGTTATCTGGCATTCTTCTGTTGCTTTAACCATGTCACCTACCTCCAATATAAAGATTTATTAATCAAGGTGGAGATTACATAAGTGAAGTTACCTCACTACTTAAAAAGTTACTAGAAGGAAATGTATACCTTCAGCTATCCATAATAAACAAAACTAAGTAAATCTAAATATACCTCATAAAATGGGAAAATTTGAATTTTCAGCGTTAAATGTTGATATAAGCCAAGCTTCAGGAAACAAGCAATAATCTCTCATAAAATAAGAACCATCTGACTTGCAAACCCAAAAAGAAGACAGGATTCTTCCTCTATTATTTAAAGTACATGCTATGTTATACAGACTGTTTACCCTGTTTAAAGCCCGCTCATGAATGGCAGAGGGAAGAGACAGTAACATTGCTCTATCCAGCAGGACAATGCCCTATAGACTGACCATATATAAATATGATCAGCACCCAAGCCCCCTTTCCACCCAAGCTAGGACCAAGGAGGGCCACGCATTGGCTGCTGATGACTCAGCAGATAGACCTACAGGCTTCCCCAAACACCCCATCCTTAGCTCACAAGGATGGTGAGGTTGCAGTGACCAAAGAAACTAATGAGTTTCAGCGGGACTCGAATCCAAGTCTGGCGTTCACCAGTCAGGGTCGTTACAACATCGGCCAGAGGATTAAAGCAGTACAAGGAGTGGTAATATGTAAATAGAAGACATCCTCTAAATGCCAGATAATGTCAGCTCATAAGCACTCTCCCCTTATCTATGTGGTCGTGGTAGAAAGGAATTGCATACCTCGCCCTTAAAGTACGATTTACTAAGAAACATAAGGTAACCTGTTAAGAAGCTGTCCCTATTAAAGGGTAAAGACATATAGCTTACAAAATATTGCAAGGGTAATGAATGTCCCATGCACTGTAGTTTGTAAACTACAAAACAAAATATTCAAATAGGAAAAATTAAATAGGGATAAATCCACATAACACAAACTTTGCAAGGATGAACTCTAAAATAATTCACATATCAGACAACCATTCACGGCCTTAATTTCTTTGCAAAATATTGCAAGGGTAATGAATGTCTCATGCATTGTAGTTTGTAAACCACTAAACAAAATATTCAAATATGAAAAATTAAATAGGGATAAATCCACATAACACAAACTTTGCAAGGATGAACTCTAAAATAATTCACATATCAGACAACCATTCACGGCCTTAATTTCTAGAAAAAAAGATGAAAAGAACCACTTTACCTCCACCATCTAGAGAACCATTCAATGGCTGATCTTCTTTTATATTTATCTTCATCGGGATCTTTCCCTTCCGTAGTCGTTCTTCTTTTGTATTTATCCTCGGAATCTTCCTCCAAGTCATTACCGAGGAGGAGTCGAGTGTCAGACGAAGACGTCTTTCTGGCAACACTGCTTCCGGATGGATGATGAACGTCTCCTCTGAACTGTGATGTGGTCGGAGAAAGGTCTTCGGCAGCTGTTATGCGAACACTACTACTGACAGTTCCAGTGCCGCTACTACTAACTGTAACGCCTGGAAGTACACGGGCTATAAAAATTCATCAAAGGAGAAGACAACGGATAGGTATAAAGGTTATCAAAATGTAGTTTCTAAAGGAGTCTATGTAATTTTTAGGTTTAAGAGATGATAAAATAACAGTAACAATGGCAAACATTAAAATATACAATTTTGCATTGTATATAATGAAACTAGCCATAATAAAAATTAATCACAAAACTACATGAAATCAGTAGAGATAAAAGATTAATGTAGAAGGAAGACCCAATTATGATATTTACACAAACATACACCTAATATAACACTTTTTTTTAAGAACTTAGCTTTAGCTGTCTTTACTCCTAAATAAATTAGGGAAAATATTACGAGAGAGAGAGAGAGAGAGAGAGAGAGAGAGAGAGAGAGAGAGAGAGAGAGAGAGAGAGAGAGAGAGAGAGAGAGAGAAACGCTACCTTGTGTCTGAATTCGTGAATGTGATTCTGCAATTTGTGATACGGGGGCAGAAACTTCTTTGTGCAATACTGCTGTTGATGAAAAAGTGTGATGTTTGCCACTTTCCTCTGGGGAGATAATGCCATTTACGGCAGGGAATTCCTTGGCATCTGTTTGATCGTTAGCACCATCAATCTGTAAAGTATTATATGAGAATGATATAATTCAGGAATTAAAATACTGTATGGATAGTAAGAATGAATAACCAAACTACAATTTAAAACAACAAAATTTTCATGAATACAAATCTCTCATCTTACTTTTATTATAATGCTATCCCAAGTGCAATGTTAACCATGTATAGTCGTAGAAAATAGTTCTTCGTACCAAGTGTTCTTAACATACACAAACACACACACTCACTCTCTCGCTCTTGGAAAGTTGGTAAGGGTACAAGACACACTTTAGCTATGGTAAGCAGCTCTTCTAGGAGGACACTACAAAATCAAACCC
>NC_090738.1:128416370-128433870 GCF_036898095.1 Palaemon carinicauda | reverse complement strand
CAAGTAAGATTGGTTCTCCAGTCGGGTCATCTGATCATGCCTCGATTTCATTAGTAGTGAAGACTGAGCAGCCTGTCCCTGACGTATCATACTCATGCAAGATTTATATGAGATCTCAAGCAGACTGGAATGGGATTTTGCATGATCTCTTGAGCTTGAATTGGTCACAATTGTATAGTAGTGGTGATCCTGTTGTCCCTTTGAATGAGAATCTAGTCAACATAATTAATAGGCGTATCCCTTCTCGTGTGCTAAGGTACAGAGTGAAGGACAAACCGTGGTTCATTGATGATTTTAGACGTGCTTATTTGGAGAAGCAGGAGGCCTATCATCTTTGGAAGGGTAACAGATCAGATTTGACCTGCAATAACTATACTCAGCTTAGAGCTTTTGCTCAGAGAGTTTATGCTTCAACTGAAAAGGAATACAATTTAACTATAAAAGAAACCCTTTCTGGTACAACTCAGGAACATAAATGGTGGTCTACCCTTAAATCTGCACTCTTTGGTGTAGATGCAGCAGTTCCTCCTTTACTTAAACCAGATGGCTCAGTCACTCACTGTCCAGAGGAAAAGGCAACCCTTTTGGCTGATGCGTTTGACAGTAAACAGAGTAAAGAGAAACTCTAACTTCCTCATTCCTGTTTTCCTGAGGCTAAACTAATCAGTTTAGCTTTTCGATCTCATGAAACTAAAGCTCTGTTGATGGACCTTGATGCTCACGGATGTGTAGACCCAAATGGAATTTTTTCTTTGTTTGTTTTTATAAAGATTGTAGATTTCTTAGCTCCAAGGTTATCTGTTATTTTGCGCAAGTTAGCAAGAAGAGGTAAAAGCACTTGTTGGAGAATTGGTAATGTTACTCCACTATGTAAATGTGTTTATGGTAGCTCAAGTCAAACTGATTATCGCCCAATTTCCATAACTCCCATACTATCTAAAATTTATGAACGTCTTCTAGCAAAATGTCTTGATAGGTTTGCTAAAGGTAATCACCTGTTCCCTAGTTTGCAATTTGGTTTTTGTAAAGGCCTTGGAGCATGCGATGCCCTTCTTACAATCTCCAATGCTGTACAGAAATCCCTTGATTATGGTAGTTGAATCAGCAGAACTTAAAAAGTTCAAACTTGCAGCAAATGTTTTCATGTTGAAGAGGCTGACACAAGTCTATAGTTTATATATGACATAACAGTTTTTATGTTGTTACTGTTTTTAAAATATTTTATTGTTAATTTTTTCTCATATCGTTTATTTATTTTCTTACTTCCTTTCCTCACGGGGCTATTTTCCCCTGTTGGAGCCCTTGGGCTTATAGCATCTTGCTTTTCCAACTAGTGTTGTAGCTTGGCTAGTAGTAATATTAATAACAACAACAACAAAAATATGGCCTCCTCAAATAAGTATGCTGAACGTAATAATCAGTTCCTTAGTTTGCAATTTGGCTTCCACAAAGGCCCTGAAGAATTTGATGCCCTTCTAAGAATTTCCAATGTTGTACAGAAATACCTTGACTGTGGTCAGGAAATTTGTGTCATTGGCCTAGATTTTAGTGCTACCTTTGACAGCGTTTATCATGAGGCCATACTGTCAAATTCAAAACAGTTTGGAGTAGGTGGGTCTTTTCTTAGCATCATTATTGAATGTTTAAGTAATAGATTGCAAAGAATAGTTATTGAATGGCACCAAAGAAGGAAAAAAAAAATTTAATCGCTGGTGTTCCTCAGGAAAGTAGTCTTGGCCCATCACTTTTCTTAGCATATACACATATGTGGTTTGGCCTAGAAAACAAACAACTGGGGTTGCTGAAGCCCTTAATAAAGATCAAGCTTACATCAGTGCATGGTGCACATTGAAGCTGAACACTAACAAAACTCAAAGTATGATTTTAAGTTGGTCGAGGACAGTGGCTCCTCAATATCCACATCTTTTCATTAAAATACATCTAACTACAGTACATAATACTCATTCAAAATCTAAGTGTGATTCTTGGTTGCAAAATTACCTTTGAGAAACCCATTCGGTCTGTTTCTTCTTCAATTGCACAAAAAATTAGCTTAATGAGAAAGTCTTTTAACATTATCGGTGATCAATCTACAGTATTCTAAAAAAAAGAAAAGAAATGTTTTATCTCTTTAATTCTATCTTGTTTCGAGTATTGTTTTCCTGTCTGGTCTTCAGCTGCTGACTCTCATCTTAATTTGTTGAACAAAAACTTGGTCTATTAAATTTCTTATTCCTGATCGGGATGTTAACCGCTGGCACACAGTCATTCATTAGTTCTTTATGCATGTTGCATAAGAGTTTTCATAATTCTGACCATCCTTTGCATTTAGATCTTCCCAGACTGTACTTTCCTGTACGTAGTACTAGTTATGCAGTCAATTTTAACAGTATTGTTTGCTTATAAGACACAATACAGTACTACAGTATTCTATTAGTTTTATTGCATAGATTTTTCATAATTCTGACCATCCCTTGCATTTAGATCTTCCCAGGCTGTACTTTCCTGTACATAGTACAGTACTAGTTATGCAGTCAATTTTAACAGTATTGTTTTCTTATAAGACACAATACAGTACTACAGTATTCTATTAGTTTTATTGCATAGATTTATCATAATTCTGACCATCCTTTGCATTTAGATCTTCCCAGACTGTACTTTCCTGTACATAGTTCTAGTTATGCAGTCAATTTTAACAGGATTGTCTTCTTATAAGACACAAAGTACTACAGTATTCTATTAGTTTTATTTCAGTTGTGACCAGATTGTACAATCTTCATAAGCAAGTAGTTGAATTGGTGGAACTTCACAATGTCAAAATAGCAGCGAATGTTTTAAGTTGAAGGCTGATATAAGACTCTCTCCATAGTTTATATATAAGAGATCTATTCTTATCATTACTTCTGATACCTTATATTCTTATTCATCACTTCTCATATAGTTTATTCATTTCTTTATTTCACTTCCTCATTGAGTAAGTAATTTTTCCTTGTTGGAGCCCTTGAGCTTATACTGTATCATACTGCTTTACGAACTAGGGTTGTAACTTAGCTCATAAATATAATAACAATAATAATAATAATGACTCAGTACCCCTCCTTAGTATAGAGAAGCTGTAGCAGAGAAACTACCAATTCAAGGAAGTCTCTAGGGACCATGAAAAAGATTTCTATCTGCATGAGCACCTTTAAAAAATATCTTAGCCTAGTTCGTGAAACAAATGTTATCCTTTTTAACTCTTATCAATAATATTGTTAGTCGTAATAAACAGTAACTTTAAAGATCTTGAGGCATTACCATGGCTTCTGGTATTCATATTCTGGATGTTGCTTGCAAAAAGTAGTAAGAATATGAGGTTTAGTGATGAAAAAAAATTCTTACACTTGAATGAACAAGGTAGTGCTATATGACCTTAGATATGAAAGACACCCAAATGAGTGATTTTCAAGTTCACCGAGTTCTCAAATTTCCTTTCTTCAGTATGCTCTTTTGAAAATTAACTATCATTTAATATACAAGTACTACCTGTTTCAAAGATACTCAAAGATAAATGCCCGAGTGACTTTCTACAGACAGGGCTCTTAATAAATGGTGCACACTTAGTATGATACACACATCTATATTACTTTTTGCAATCTATCTCTATATCCCATAACCAAAACAGGATTGAGATAATTAGTAAAACTCATCCCCCTACAATTTCAGGTTTGTATAAGCAAGACAATTTCAACTCATCCGCTTGACCTCATGCACAATCAAATCTGCAGAATTCAAATTTCATATATATAAATTGTTACAATAACTTCTATCTTTTCTAGGAACAATAAACAAAGAGATAGGCAATATGCTCAGTAATCTCATGTGTGGTTTGTCAGGGAATATTTGCAAAAAAAAAAAAAAAAAAAAAAAAAAAAAAAAAAAAAGAGCAATATATACTTTACAGTAAATAAGTTAAATATTAATGGTGATTAAACCTTAGCGTGCATGTTTAAAGATGCTGTTTTACTTACTATTCACTTATGCAAATCTAATTTGGATTCTATGTTACAACTTACACATTGTACATTTTAACATGATATGCCTCAACTTTAGACTACAGTGCTGTATTTGCTATTTTCAACTTCCAAGTTTTATCCTAAATAACTTTTATTATTAGGTTGTAATTTTTTTTTGTTTCTCCATGAGCTTCCAAACCACTCATGACAGCACAAAAAAATAGTGCAATTACCAAATTTGGATTTTTGATTAGCTTAGACTTCAAAATTGTTCTAATTATATTTGCATAAAAACTAAACATCATTGTTTACCAGTGGTAGCCATAGGCCAGCCCTCGCCCAAGGGAAGACAGAGAGAACTTCTCTTAAATGATCAGCAACAGGAGACACTAAATTCGATGCTGGAAATACAGGTGAAGAACAGGCAGGGCACTTGTAGCCAGCTGGTGCTGTGTTTGGAGGTAGACGTGTGGCCCAATCATTTAGGCAATCCATGTGAAACACATCTGGAAGTTACAAGAAAAATTGCTATAAGTGATGGATAATGTATAAATATCCATATCAATTTCAACTATGCAATATTACTGTAATAGGTATGGTTCTGGACGCATGTTAACAAATGTCGTATGAATGGTCATTTACACAGCAAATTATAAAATATCTAGTGGAAGAAATGAAAATCGATCAGACTACAACCTAACAAAAAAGTTTTAATATACCAACAGAAAAAACTAAAAACTAAAAGCCAAAGAAAAAGTATGTAAGACTCGTTAGAGTCCAGCATGAAACAACCTTATCCAATATTACTGTCAGTGGTAGGGGGTAGGAGGGGGAGCCGGGGTACCCGCCCAACCCTCACACACACACTTGTGAGTATTCTGATCACTTTTTGATTGCAGGCAGGACTTATTGGGGGACAGGTATTGGCGGGACAATTTGCATAAATAACTACAGGTTTATGTTAGGATAAGTACAAATTATTTCCAAATTTTGTCATTTGTTCCTTCACTAACAAACATTATATTATTCATTGGCTATTGGCAAGCTAATGAGTTGGAGCACAGGCGACCAGCGATCAGGAGATCGGCAAGCTTGTGATCGGCAAGATGACGAGTGGAGAGCTGGCAATAGATTAGCTACCCATCGATGAGCTGCCGATTGGCGAGCAGACGATCGGAGTGCTGTAAATAGGCGAGCTAGCAAATGGCAAGCTCATTTAGCTGTGAGCTGGAGATCGGGGATCGGTGAGCAGGCTATCGGGGATCGGTTAGCTAGCGAACGGAGCTGTAGGTAAATGCTCGGAGATTGGCATTCGGAGAGCTCGACATCCAGAGAATGGTTCCAAGATTGGCGAGCTAGTGGTCGACGATTGGAGAGCTGGGGATCAGCGATTGGTGAGTTAACAATCAGTGAAAGACAAACAGGCAAACTACGAGCTCTGTAAGCTGCTGATCGGCGATTGTCGGTGATCGGCGGGTCGATGATCAGAGACTGACGAGCTACCGATCGGCGATATGGTGATCAGTGATCTGACGATCCCCAAACTGGAATCAGCGCTCGGCGAGCTGGCGATAGGAGATCTGATGATCGGCGTCGAGAGACAAATGGAGGACCTACATCCTCGTAAGGAAAAGCTTCTGCCTAACAATCGTGAGCGTCCAGCGCGTGATAGTCAGCGTCTCTCTCGTGATGTGAGAGTCTAGCTCGTAATTGTGTAGCTCATGAATGTGAGAATCTGGCTTGTGTTTGTGTAGCTCGTGAATGTGAGAATCTGGCTTGTGTTTGTGTAGCTCGTGAATGCAAGCATTTAGCTCATGAAAGCGAGTGTTTAGCTCGTGAAAATGAGCGTCTAGCTCATGCTCAGCTCCGAAGAGTGAGAAAAAAGGACGAGTCCGATGCCCGCTGAAGGAATCCCCCGAAGGGGAGATGAAAACAGGAGCAACCAACATTATCTGCGATAGTAGGCAATTCTCTTCAAAAGCAGGAAGATTGCATAATAGCGGCTGTGTAGAGACTTAACCTCAGAAAGGGAAGCTCCTACATCTGGGAGCAAACCCACAGGCAGCACTCTCTGCCTCCTTTCAACTAGTTCTATCCCAAATTGAGGGTTGCTTGAGAGACAAAGCCGAGGCTTTTTCCTGGGCTCCCCCCCCCAAGGGGATTACCCGAACTAAGGACAGGAATGGACGAATTCCCCCAAGGAGAGACCAAACAGGTGAAGGAAGACTCTCCTACGGACAGGAGGCAACCAACATCTGTAGGGCGTCTGCCTCATGCAGAGGAGCGTCTTGTTCATGATCTTTAGCGTCTTGCTCGTGATCGTGAGCGTCTTGCTCGGGATTGTGAGCGTCTTTCTCGGGATTGTGAGCGTCTTGCTCGGGATTGTGAGCGTCTCGCACATGATCGTGAGCGTCTTGCTTGGGATTGTGAGCGTCTAGCTCGGGATTGTGAGCGTCTTGCTCGGGATTGTGAGCGTCTCGCTCATGATCGTGAGCGTCTTGCTTGGGATTGTGAGCGTCTAGCTCGGGATTGTGAGCGACTAACTCGTGATCGTGAGCGACCAGTTCATGATCTTGAGCGTCTAACTAGTGATCTGAACTTCTAGCTCGTGTGAACGTCTTCTAGAAGAACGTTGATATCCTGATAATCTTCGATCTTTGTGCCTATCATTAGAGCGTTGAGAACGACGTCCTGAAGGGGATCGTCAGGAAGGACAAGAAGATAATCGGTCTCGTCCTGGCGATCGGGTAGCAGCTGAAGGTCTGGCCATGGGTCGACCAACATTCGCAGGTTCAAGATCCACAGCAGGCAAGTGTTGCCTGTGGGGGGAAGAGAGAGATTACGGATCGTTGGATGACGACGAGATCTGCAGGTGGAAAGAAGACTCGTCAACAGGGGGTTGACGGATGGGCAAACGGGATACGAGAGGTGGACCTCGCGGACAGCCGAGTCGTCAGCTGCAGCAACTGACTTCCCATTCTAACATCGGCTGTAAGCGCTGAAGAAAAAAAAAAAAAAGAATTAAAATTTCTTATACCCCAGGGGAGAAAACAACCCAACCTGCAGACGGGAGAGGTTATTCCCGAGAGGCGCAGAACCGAAGCGCTGTCAGCAAGTGATGTCAACATCTGAAAGAAGGAGAAATGAAGACTCCCCTGAGGCGAAGGTCGAGCTGCAGCGCTCGGAGAACCGGGGGAGGCCACAATCCTTCGTTTGAGAGACGTCAAAGGGAAAGAGAGCGAAGAGGTGGTTTCTCCACCCTCGAAACGCTACACACGCTGATAATAAAAAAACATCATTACTCTGTGATGAAAAGAAAAAAACTTTTATATACAGATTACTGTTTACAAAAACACTATAATGATGTTTAAATATACGGTACACTATATAGAAACAAATAAAGAAGAAAAAGAAAAAGTCAAGTGCCAGTAAAAACAGTTGGGAGGAGAGATGGCACGTCTACTCTCTCCGAGCCAAAAGAGAAAAAAAATGGTCAGAGTATATAAGTGTATGTGATTAAAATCATTAATCAGAACAGTAATTCACAGTAAACCCAAAAAAAATTCAGCTTCAATGTAAACCAAGGTAAAAAGAGTCCAGAAGGTCATGGATGTTTTAACTTTAACCTGGTTGAAGAAAAAATTAGTTCTTATAGCAAAACAAAATGAGAATAGGGTGGTGGTTACACACCACCATTGGCCTGTAGATAACTAACAAACTTGAACAAAGGTTAAACATCAGAACAACCTGGCATCACATAGGCAGCAACTGCAATTTTCTACAGAATAATCAACTTCATTATTAGATGATTATCCAAACAAATTAAGAACTGTATACAGGACACAAAGTGGTGAACTACCAAATCAAAGTTAACCTTACCATAACAAACTAGACGGATGCATTCTTTGGTGCCCAAGTGATCATCACATATTCGGCAGACTGGATTGTAGTCACTGGAACTTAACCACTGAAGGTACGATTGGACAACACACTGAAAGTTAAAAGACGACAAAATAAAGATCCAAGGTATAAAAAGACACTGATAATAATGCCACAAAAATTATAATCAGAGTTACATGACCTCTTGAGCTGTCCTCACATATTTGGATTTTCTTATTGAAAAAATTACTTGAATATTTTGTAATTCCAATATGAACAAATTTATCTTTATTGAAATTCACTATGAATGAATAATGATCCAATTTGGGTACTACTGAAAATGAGAAAATTTCTAAACAACATGGAAAATATTAACGGTCACTTGGTGCTTTTTATTTTGGTCTGCTTTTGTTAAAAAATCAAGCTTAAAAGCTGTGAATACAAAAGTTGAATTAATAGAATGATGTAAGGCATTACCTTCAAATTCAATACTGTACTGTAATTTAATTCTAGCTAAAAAAATGTCCTGCTTTCAGAAATCTGATAAACAGTGGATAAAATTCCTTGGATTTTACACAAAGTGATTACCTGTAGTGCAGGCTAAACTAAAGACACAATAACAGTACTTGAGAGAATACAGATTAAGGTGAAGACTTCCTCTATTTTATTACATTAGGCAACCTAAAGTTGAACTATTAAACAGGTTCAGCAATCTTAACCCTTTTACCCCCAATGGACGTACTGGTACGTTTCACAAAACTCATCCCTTTACCCCCATGGACGTACCGGTACGTCCTTGCAAAAAACTGCTATTTACATTTTTTTGCATATTTTTGATAATTTTAATGGAAACTTCAGGCATTTTCCAAAATAATGAGTCCAACCTGACCTCTCTATGACAAAAATTAAGGCTGTTAGTACAATTTAAAAAAAAATATATTGCAAAATGAGCTTGAAAAAAATGCCTGGAGGTTAAGGGTTGGAAAGTTTCAAATAGCTTGGGGGTAAAAGGGTTAAGATGAAATATTGCCCTATAAACTCCGTCTGTGAGTGAACCAGTTCTAAATAAAACACCACCTACTTCAGCAAAATAATATATATTCATCTTCACATCACCTCACAACAGAGGCAGTATAGATTATAGCCATGAATGGAAGGTAAAGATAGACAAACCACTTAATGATAATTCTTTTTAGAACCTCAATGAAGATTTTCAATTCCTAAACAATATACAGTAATTAGATACATAAGCTGTCTAACCTTTAATTATATCAATTCTAATTTAGCATAATTTATATAAAAATATGGTATTTTCATTATAAAATAAATTTTTTAACATACAGTACTTACCCGGTAGTTATATATAATTAAAGCTATATATATAACTATCGGGTAAGTCTTGTGTTTAAAAAAAACTATTTTCAGCTATGTGGAGGAAAGAGGATGACAAGGTTTTTATGGCAATAAATGGGTTGAAATGAAAAAAAAAGTTGACATCAATAATTGCTAAGTGTCGAAAAATAAATCATTTTGTTATAATGTTTTTCACAAAAATAATGTCAAACAAGCCTTCAATGTAATTCTCATACCACGAAAATAATATTGTATGGCCATTTACCACCTGATACAGTATTTGCTCATGGAACTAAATCACAAGGAAATTACAATTGTATCCCAGGTTAAGAGTGACTTGGAATACGTGCATACAAATTTGAATTGGGTTATGAGTGTTGCATCAATCTGCGAGCAATAATTTTGCACTGTATAGGCCTTTTCAGTGGTAAAGTACAGTGATACCTCTGGATATGAAAGTTTCTGCTTACGAAAAATTCAGGGTACGAAAACCGATCCGGAGATTTTTATTCCCCAGTATACGAAAAAATTTTCAGGATACGAAAAGCTTACGAGATCCCAACTCGTCGCTGAGAGTAATTTTAAAAAGTTTCAACTTTTTTGTTAATTAACTGTACCTTGTTTTTCAGGGTATCAACCCTTAATTTAGGTGTACAGGTAACAATACCCCTTCACTGATCCAAATGCTTTACATACAGTACCGTAACTTTTATACAGTAGTAAAGAAAATGGACCGTTTTCTTAGGACTTGGAGGGGATAACTAGGCTATAACTACATTATTGAATAATCTCATGGTGGTTTCTGGAGTGGATTAGGCTGTTTTTAACGGTTGGGTTAATTATTGAATGATAGAAATGGCTACATTGCATGTTTATTACGACAGTTTAGCGTGTTTATGAAAGAAAAGGTGTCTTTTCATATGGCTTGGAACGGATTAGGCTATTTACATGCAAAACGCGACTCAGGATACGAAAAAATCAGCATACGAACCCGTATCCTGAACGGATTACTTTCGTATGCTGAGGCATCACTGTACCAATAAGACTTAGTCTAGCACGAGATGGGCAGAAATCAGTACAGCGGTGCGCATACATGACCAACACAGTGTTCACGTCATTTTTACCCCATTTTGTCTTGCATTATCTCACAGGCCCTCATTACTCAAAGCCTCGCACTCTACCACTCTCCGAGCAGGACTCGTAGAAGTATCATCTCACACGAGCGTCTCGACCCTTTTACCCCCAAAGGACGTATTGGTACGTTTCACAAAACTCATCCTTTTACCCCCATGGACGTACCGGAACGTCCTTGCAAAAAACTGCTATTTAAATTTTATTTTTGCATATTTGATAATTTTTTGAGAAACTTCAGGCATTTTCCAAGAGAATGAGACCAACCTGACCTCTCTATGACAAAAATTAAGGCTGTTAGAGCAATTTAAAAAGATATATACTGCAAAATGTGCTTGAAAAAAAATAACCCCTGGGGGTTAAGGGTTGGAAATTTCCAAATAGCCTGGGGGTAAAAGGGTTAATAACTGTCTTTTGCAGAGTTGTGATCCCTATTGTTCATCATAAGGACATTTTGTGCTGTATTATAAATGTAATAGTATTGTAACAATGGCCCCCAAAGAAAATGAAAGAGACAGTAAGAGAATGGAGATAATTAACCTAAAAATTAAAAAAGTATTGCAAAGCATGAACAACGTATGAGAAATGCTGACTTGCCAAAACTGTAAAATCGTAATATAGCATATACAATGGGTACAATTACAATTCTGAACAAAGATAAAGATATCAAATCTATCGAGAGAGAGAGAGAGAGAGAGAGAGAGAGAGAGAGAGAGAGAGAGAGAGAGAGAGAGAGAGAGAAAAAAAAAATTAATGGCAACCCGTTCTTAATGCTTTTCTGCGTATCTGGATTAATGATAAACAGTTAGCAGGTGATAGGATTATCAAAAATACTGAAAAAAAAACTTCCTTCAACAATATTTTCATGCAAAACCAGAGCGATGCATCCCGAGGTTGACCCTAATGCTCAGACTAAAACAAAATATCTTGATTTCGATAATGGTTGTAGGCTTAACTTAAAGTAGATACTGTAGATTGTTACATGAAAGTTTTTAATGTAATATGGTATCTAAGGTTAGGTTGGGAGGTTAACAACTACTTGGGTGAGTACCCGGCACCCTAGTGTATGTGAGATTAGGATGCACTTTCATATTTCTTCCCTTTCCTGTTCCCCTTTGGGATAAAAGAATGTTCTACTTTTGTGGTACCAAACTACTCCTGTCTTGGAGAGGGTTCGTTATCACGAAAAATGCTCTTTTCCAATAAAATTAAAAGCCAAAATTATTTAAAACAAGAAAGTATGAGTACCATGGCTAGTTTGTTGAACACAAAATAGTAGAGATAACTCGAGGGTTGGAAGGGAAAATTGGGCACCCACCCCATAAGAATCCAACGTAGATAAGGTTGGAGGCATTACTAGGTTAGGCCATACCTACCTGATATAGTAAAATGAGATTAAACTTTATTTTCACTAAGACTGAACCAACCAGCATCTGCTGATCTATAAATGCTCCAAAATACTATCTTAAACTTTGGAATACAGTCCTAACAAAAGCCAAAATAGTACCACCCCATAAGAATCCAACGTAGATAAGGTTGGAGGCATTACTAGGTTAGGCCATACCTACCTGATATAGTAAAATGAGATTAAACTTTATTTTCACTAAGACTGAACCAACCAGCATCTGCTGATCTATAAATGCTCCAAAATACTATCTTAAACTTTGGAATACAGCCCTAACAAAAGCCAAAATAGTAATCTATAATTAATGTAGCTTAAGTGAGGTTATGATGGGAGGAATGAGTACTTATGCCTCTAGCTACCTGCCAAGAAGAACCTAGCCAGGCAACCTACCTAGGTTAGGTTAGGGAATAAACCGTAGGATGGATCCTTGTAATTTGCCTTGTGACATCTTTGGTCCTGATAAAGTTTTGATAGGTACCAAAATTCTGATGACATGGTGGGTCTAAAATTAATAATAAATACAACATAAAATTACCAGTTTGAAAAATAAATGGAGAGGATTTATGAATTTGGGGTATATAGCCCATCACTAAATTGTGGTGGACGATGTGGTAATGTCCCTAACTGGTGAACGCCCGACTGGGGATCAAGTCCTGCTCAAACTCATTAGTTTCTTCGGTCGCTGCAACCTCAAAATCCTTGTGAGCTAAGGATGGGAGGTTTGGGGGAGCCTATGTTATCTGCTAAATCATCAGCAGCCATTGCCTGGCCCTCCTTTGTCCTAGCTTGGGTGGAGAGGGGGCTTGGGCGCTGATCATAAGTATATATGGTCAGTCTCTAGGGCATTGACCTGCTTGATAGGGCAATGTCACTGTCCCTTGCCTCTGCCATTCATGAGTGACCTTTAAACTGGAGTCGGAGCCTTTGTATATCAGTGGTCAGTTCCTCGTGCATTGATTGAAAATGGACCGAAACTTTCCCCACCTAACCTAAACCCCCCCCCTACACTGCCGTATTCAAAGTCAGCCATAATTATACATACAGGTGGCCGCTATCCTACATATACCCCTATAGTCAAACTTGCTTATATGATCACAGTACCATAGATATGATACTGTTGTGTAGATGGGTTGTGTTTAGGTGTAGGTTAGAGAAAGCAAGTTTTAGTTAGGTTAGGACGTTTTTACTTATTTTTTTCATTTTTTTACCTGTGAACCAACCTCCTACAAACATTCCTTGGGGGTGTTTATATGATAGCGGCTACCTGTATTTATGGTGACGGCTAACTAAGGATACGGCAGTCTTAAGGCGGGGTCGCAGTGGGGCGTTAACACCCCCCTCCCCCCTCGATAGGTAAGGACATGACTTGTAGGTTAGGTTAGGGCAGAAATGGGAAAGTTTAGGTTAGTTGGTGTTCATATTATATCGTCGCATGAGGAACTGGCCACTGATATACAAAGGCTCCTTGACTATATTTAGAGAAATACTACTGTATATAGGTTATTAGAGTATAGCCTTCTTTGACCTGTCACATAACTTAGGCTACTATGAAAGATGGAGTGACGGGGGGGGGGGGGGAAACTCATCCATAAAAAAACTTACCGCCGGATGGTCCTTGACCATACATTGTTCACAGACATTAACGCGATGTTCGAAACAGAACTGATTGGTCAGTTTCTTCTTCGGACAATTACTACACAAGCCCATATTGATGTGTGAGACTGACAGTCTGACAGTGACTCTGACTGACAGTTTGTTGTGGTTCTTGCCACGTCTGGAGGTCGCTTATTATACCAAGTTCATCCGCCGACCGGATAAAGTTTGTATTCGATACGACCGCAAATGGGAGTCTTTTCAACTACACGTCATCAGTTCCATATTTTCGCTTTCGATGAACATTTATTTGGATTTATTACATATATCCAATAGTTCCATAATATAATATAATGGGAATATTATTCATGAATGCTTTTTGACAGTTTGCTGAGTCGTCAAAGAGTGAGATGTGTGTAAATGATCGTTTGGAAAATTATATTTGCAATTTAGTTCTTTAACTATGCACCGGATTGAAAGGTCTCCAATCGAGGATAAACACATTTAAGTGATTGTTAGGCTTACAGTTTGTGCCACACGAAATGAATACTAATATCTCTCTCTCTCTCTCGATATTACGCTGCTTCACACACACACACACACAGCGTACAGGTGTAGTCAAGAAAATGAACTTTGGACAGATATCAAACTACTCTCCTTTTGTATCTATTGAAGAAGTTAAAAAGACAAAAAAATGATGCTATCAATATTCCTTGTGATCACGCTATTATTATAATTAGTACTAGTTAAGTAATACCCGTAGTTAAACGAGCAAGATGCTATAAGCCCAAGGGCTCCAACAGGGAAAAATAGCCCAGTGGAAATAGGAAACAAGGAAATAGGTAAACTACAAGAAAGGTGACAAACAATTAAAATAAAATACTTTAAAAGCAGTAACAATATTGAGATTGGTCTATCACATATAAACTATAAAAACTTGAAAGAAAAAAACACGAGAGGAAGAGAACTAAGCTAGACTAATGTGCCTAGGTGTAGCGAACGTTTGTTAAAAAGTTAAAAGTTGCAGGTTTTAGGTCTCCACAGAGACGATTTACATCGTCGTGTGTGTTGACTGCCTTATGACCGTATATAAGGTGAGTAAAAGTGAAAATGATACCATGTGTCCACTGATGGAAAACACAATAATTATTAAAGACTGATCTCCTTGGTATGATGGAGAGACTTTAGAGAAAGATGGAGAAAAAAAAACGTAAAGAAAGAATGTGGAATCTGTAAAAAAAAAAAAAAAAAAATGAAAGTACATGGGTAGAATACAAAACAATAATAATAATAATAATAATAATAATAATAATAATAATAATAATAATAATTATAATAATAATAATAATAATAATAATAATAATAATAATAATAATAAAAACAAATGCTATACGAGAAAGATCCGCGAAACAGCAACAGGAATTTAAGAAGAAACTAAAGACATTACTTTTCACTAGATCATATGATTTGGAAGATGCTATAATCAAAGAATTGTATAAGTTATAACGAAAATGTTTCATTAGATGATTGATATGGACCCGCCCGAGAAGGAGTTCACTCGACTTCGGTGGAGGGTTGGATTTAAACCCAAAACAACAACATAAATAAGTTATATAGTCGACTAAATCATAGAATGTGAAATGTACATGGAAAAAAGGTTACCAGAGGGGTACAGTGACCAGGACCTAACATATGATTTGATATAATTCTTTAAAAACAAAATAGAAAATATAACTGTCATTTACAAATATTCAAGATATAGGTAGTAGGTTGGCCATGGCACCAGCCGCCCGCTGAGATACTACCGCTAGAGAGTTATGGGGTCCTTTGACTGGCCAGATAGTACTACAATGGATCCTTCTCTCTGGTTACGGCTTTTTCCCTTTGCCTACACAGACACCGAATAGTCTTGGCCTATTCTTTACAGATTCTCCTCTGTCCTCATACACCTGACAACATTGAGATTACTAAACAATTCTTCTTCACCCAAGGGGTTAACTATTGCACTGTAATTGTTCAGTGACTACTTTCCTCTTGGTAAGAGTAGAAGAGACTCTTCAGCTATGGTAAGCAGCTCTTCTAGGAGAAGGACACTCCAAAATCAAACCATTGTTCTCTAGTCTTGGGTAGTGCCATAGCCTCTGTACTATCTTGGGTTAGAGTTCTCTTGCTTGAGGGTACACTCGGGCACACTGTTCTATCTATTTTCTCTATTTTTATAGTTTATATAAAAATATTTATCTTAATGTTACTATTCTTTTAAATATTGAAATTTTCCTTGTTTCCTTTCCTCACTGGGCTATTTTCCCTGTTGGGGCCCCAGGGCTTATAGCATCCTGCTTTTCCAACTAGGGTTGTAGCTTAGCATTTAATAATAATAATAATAATAATAATAATAATAGTGCTACACCAGATACCCAGATATAAGTAAAGAGAATAATTCATATAACAAAAGACGAAGAAAAGAAAATGTGCGACCAATCAGATGGCAATATCTGAAGTAACTTTTATAGTTTATATAAGAAAGATCAAATTTAATGATGATGTTCTTAAAATATTCTATTTTTATTGTTCATTACTTTTTTTGTTTCCTTTCCTCGCTAAGCTATTTTTCCCTGTTAGATCCCTTGGGCAACAGGGAAACATAACCAAGTGAGGAAAGGAAACAAGGAAACATAGCCAATTGAGGAAAGGAAACAAGGAAACATAGCCAAGTGAGGAAAGGAAACAAGGAAACATAGCCAAGTGAGGAAAGGAAACAAGGAAATAAATAAACAAAAAGTGAAGCAATGAACAATCAAAATAAATTATTTAAAGAAAAGTAACATTAAATTACATATTTCGTATATACACAACAAAAACTTAAAAAAACAAGAGGAAGAGAAATAAGATAGAATAGTGTGCCTGAGTGCACCCTCAAGCAAGAGACCTCTACCCCAAGACAGTGGAAGACCAAGGTACAGAGGCTATGGCACTACCCAAGACTATAGAAAAATGGATTGATTTTGGAGTGTCCTCCTCCTAGAAGTGCTGCTTATCATAGCTAAAGAGTCTCTTGTACCCTTACCAAGATTAAAGTAGCTACTGAACAATTAAAGTGCAGTTGTTAACTCCTTGAGCAAAGAAGAATTCTTTGGTATTCTCAGTGTTGTCAGGTGTATGAGGCTAGAGGAGAATGTGGAAAGAATAGACCAGACTATTCCATGTATGTGTAGGCAAAGAAAAAATGGGCCGTAACTAGAGGGGGATCCAATGTAGTACTGTCTGATCAGTGAAAGGACCAAATAACTCTCTAGCGGTAGTATCTCGATGGGTGACTGGTCCCATGGCCATCTACCTACCTATGTTGGTCGATCGAAAGTATCACAACGGTATGGAGTGAAGTTCAAACTATTTCTAGACGATATACAATTTTATTTGTCCATAAATGGTTGCTGTGGCCTGATTGGTAGCGTCTCTGCCTGGTGTTTGCCTGTCGGGGGTTCGAGTCCCGCTCAGACTCGTTAGTGTCATTAGTGTCTGCAACCTTACCATCCTTGTGAGCTAAGGTTGGGGGGTTTGGGGGAGCCTATAGGTCTATCTGCTGAGTCAACAGTAGCCACTGCCTGGCCCTCCCTGGTCCTAGCTTGGGTGGAGAGGAGGCTTGGGCGCTGATCATATAATATATGGCCAGTCTCTAGGGCATTGTCCTGCTTGCTAGGGCAAAGTCACTGTCCTTTGCCTCTGCCACTCATGAGCGACCTTTAAATTATATAGATGACACTACTGAACCTCTAAACCAAATTATTACCAATGTTAGAGAATGGATGGCAATTAAACAACTAAAATTAAATGAAAGTAAACCTTTGTTTATTGTGGTTGGAAATAAAAACAGGCCAAGAAACCCAGTCCCGATATCGGGAAAAGTCCGTCCCCATTTCGGGAAAAGTTCGTGATCTAGGAGTATCGCTTGACTGAAACTTCGTCTTTCAATGCCAAAATTACCTCTTTACTGGGGAGGTTACTGTTGAGGTTGGGCGTGCTTCCCAACCACAGGGGAGTTGGGTTTGGCCGGCTGACGTTCTGGTGGGCCTCTTTAAGGATGTTAAAGGAACTGAAACCAGACACTTATAAATTGTATTATAGGTGGTGTTACACACTAAAA
>NC_090738.1:128403870-128411370 GCF_036898095.1 Palaemon carinicauda | reverse complement strand
ATTCTTACATTTACAGAGATAAAAAACTTCATAAACTTCATAAAAACCTAACTTAAACCCGGAAGAATAACTCAGATTTAGGCTTCAAATGTTCCCAGCCTATATTCTCAAGAATATTTTATCCTTTGCTTCATAAAATATTTTTTTTTTCCTCCTTTAATATAAGCTTGATTGCATTGATAATGCCTCTCTTATATTCTAAGCTTAAAAAAGACAATAAACGTACCTTATGAAACATTTTGATTAGGACTATAATTACAGTGTCCTTTTTAATTTAAAAAATGATAGATTACATTATATTTTATGTTGGTTCTTTATGATTGAATAAAACCATTATTTCTCCATCGTGAAAATACTTGCCATACGAATTCATTTAAAGTCTTGAAAAAATGACATTTAAAAAAAAAAAAAAAAAAAAAAAAAAAAAAAATCGTTAATAGGCAGAGGCAATGAACAGTGACATTGCCCTGGTTAGCAGATCAATGCCCTAGAGACTGACCATATATACATACTCGTACGGTCAGCGCCTAAGCGCCCTCTCTCCATCCAAGCTAAGACCAGGGAGGGCCAAGCAATGGCTGCTGATAACTCGGCAGGTAGACCTATAGACTCCCCCAAATCCCCCATCCTTATCTCACAAGGATGGTAAGGTTGCAGACACAACAAAAAACTATTGGGCTTGAGCGGGACTCGAATCCCAGTCTGGCAAGTGGCCTGGCAGGGACGCAGGGATTTCTACCCAAATATCATCATCTCCTCCTACGCCTATTGACGCAAAGGGCCTCGGTTAGATTTCGCCAGTCGTCTCTATCTTGAGCTTTTAATTCAATACTCCATTCATCATCTCCTACTTCGCGCTTTATAGTCCTAAGCCATGTAGCCCTGGGTCTTCTAACTCTTCTAGTGCCTTGTGGAGCCCAGCTGAACGTTTGGTGAATTAAATTTCTCTTGGGGGAGTGCGAAGAGCATGCCCAAAATATCTCCATCTACCCCTCCTCATGATCTAATGTGTTTTTAAAGCCAATTATAAAGAAAACCAAAAAACAAATAAAACGTAAGTTGCGGCACAAAATGAAGTGTGGACTTGGAGGGTCTTAAAACCTCGACTAGCAAAATTCCCCTTCTGTGCCTCGCCTAATAAACACAGCGATTGCCACCCGTAACGAGAAAAGTCGTTTGCGCTAATGATACCCAGAGATAGGCGTTCAGCCTGGGTTACTTCAGCGGCAGCAAGTAAAAGAGTAATTGCTTGATTAGGAACACAATCTGCGGGAGTCGTAACATCTTTAACGAGCGCCGAGCGCGTGCATACATTAGCATCATCGCAGGAAATGCAAGGATTTGAATGGAGGAACGGAAAGGGTTTCCTTACGAAAGCGAGATAACATTTTCGATGCACTTGTCATGTGCAAGATGGGGAAAGAATTTTCTTCGAGTGTTAATATAGTCGGATGAATAAGTCTTTAAAATTGAAATAAGAATTTTCTTCTAGTGTTAATTTAGTCAGGTGAATAAATCTTTAAAATTGAAATAAGAATTTTCTTATAGTGTTAATATAAACAGGTGAATAAGTCTTTAAAATTGAAATAAGAATTTCCTTTGAGTGTTAATATAGTCAAGTGAATAAATCTTTAAAATTGAAATAAGAATTTTCTTCTAGTGTTAATTTAGTCAGGTGAATAAACCTTTAAAATTGAAATAAGAATTTCCTTTGAGTGTTAATTTAGTCAGGTGAATAAACCTTTAAAATTAAGGTAAGAATTTCCTTCTAGTGTTAATATAGTCAGGTGAATAAATCTTTAAAATTGAAATAAGAATTTTCTTTGAGTGTTAATATAGTCAAGTGAATAAATCTTTAAAATTGAAATAAGAATTTTCTTTGAGTGTTAATATAGTCAAGTGAATAAATCTTTAAAATTGAAATAAGAATTTTCTTCTAGTGTTAATATAGTCAGGTGAATAAACCTTTAAAATTAAGGTAAGAATTTCCTTCTAGTGTTAATATAGTCAGGTGAATAAACCTTTAAAATTAAGGTAAGAATTTCCTTCTAGTGTTAATATAGTCAGGTGAATAAATCTTTAAAATTAAGGTAAGAATTTTCTTCTAGTGTTAATATAGTCAGGTGAATAAACCTTTAAAATTAAGGTAAGAATTTCCTTCTAGTGTTAATATAGTCAAGTGAATAAATCTTTAAAATTGAAATAAGAATTTCCTTCTAGTGTTAATATAGTCAGGTGAATAAACCTTTAAAATTAAGGTAAGAATTTCCTTCTAGTGTTAATATAGTCAAGTGAATAAATCTTTAAAATTAAGGTAAGAATTTCCTTCTAGTGTTAATATAGTCAAGTGAATAAATCTTTAAAATTAAGGTAAGAATTTCCTTCTAGTGTTAATATAGTCAGGTGAATAAACCTTTAAAATTAAGGTAAGAATTTCCTTCTAGTGTTAATATAGTCAGGTGAATAAATCTTTAAAATTAAGGTAAGAATTTCCTTCTAGTGTTAATATAGTCAAGTGAATAAATCTTTAAAATTGAAATAAGAATTTCCTTCTAGTGTTAATATAGTCAGGTGAATAAACCTTTAAAATTAAGGTAAGAATTTCCTTCTAGTGTTAATATAGTCAGGTGAATAAATCTTTAAAATTAAGGTAAGAATTTCCTTCTAGTGTTAATATAGTCAGGTGAATAAATCTTTAAAATTAAGGTAAGAATTTCCTTCTAGTGTTAATTTAGTCAGGTGAATAAACCTTTAAAATTAAGGTAAGAATTTCCTTCTAGTGTTAATATAGTCAGGTGAATAAACCTTTAAAATTAAGGTAAGAATTTCCTTCTAGTGTTAATATAGTCAGGTGAATAAACCTTTAAAATTAAGGTAAGAATTTCCTTCTAGTGTTAATATAGTCAGGTGAATAAACCTTTAAAATTAAGGTAAGAATTTCCTTCTAGTGTTAATATAGTCAGGTGAATAAACCTTTAAAATTAAGGTAAGAATTTTCTTCTAGTGTTAATTTAGTCAGGTGAATAAACCTTTAAAATTAAGGTAAGAATTTCCTTCTAGTGTTAATATAGTCAGGTGAATAAATCTTTAAAATTGAAATAAGAATTTTCTTTGAGTGTTAATATAGTCAAGTGAATAAATCTTTAAAATTGAAATAAGAATTTTCTTCTAGTGTTAATATAGTCAGGTGAATAAACCTTTAAAATTAAGGTAAGAATTTCCTTCTAGTGTTAATATAGTCAGGTGAATAAATCTTTAAAATTAAGGTAAGAATTTCCTTCTAGTGTTAATATAGTCAAGTGAATAAATCTTTAAAATTAAGGTAAGAATTTCCTTCTAGTGTTAATATAGTCAGGTGAATAAACCTTTAAAATTAAGGTAAGAATTTCCTTCTAGTGTTAATATAGTCAGGTGAATAAATCTTTAAAATTAAGGTAAGAATTTCCTTCTAGTGTTAATATAGTCAAGTGAATAAATCTTTAAAATTAAGGTAAGAATTTTCTTCTAGTGTTAATATAGTCAGGTGAATAAACCTTTAAAATTAAGGTAAGAATTTCCTTCTAGTGTTAATATAGTCAGGTGAATAAATCTTTAAAATTAAGGTAAGAATTTCCTTCTAGTGTTAATATAGTCAAGTGAATAAATCTTTAAAATTGAAATAAGAATTTCCTTCTAGTGTTAATATAGTCAGGTGAATAAACCTTTAAAATTAAGGTAAGAATTTTCTTCTAGTGTTAATTTAGTCAGGTGAATAAACCTTTAAAATTAAGGTAAGAATTTTCTTCTAGTGTTAATATAGTCAGGTGAATAAACCTTTAAAATTAAGGTAAGAATTTCCTTCTAGTGTTAATATAGTCAGGTGAATAAATCTTTAAAATTAAGGTAAGAATTTCCTTCTAGTGTTAATATAGTCAGGTGAATAAACCTTTAAAATTAAGGTAAGAATTTTCTTCTAGTGTTAATTTAGTCAGGTGAATAAACCTTTAAAATTAAGGTAAGAATTTTCTTCTAGTGTTAATATAGTCAGGTGAATAAACCTTTAAAATTAAGGTAAGAATTTCCTTCTAGTGTTAATATAGTCAAGTGAATAAATCTTTAAAATTGAAATAAGAATTTCCTTCTAGTGTTAATATAGTCAGGTGAATAAACCTTTAAAATTAAGGTAAGAATTTCCTTCTAGTGTTAATATAGTCAGGTGAATAAACCTTTAAAATTAAGGTAAGAATTTCCTTCTAGTGTTAATATAGTCAGGTGAATAAACCTTTAAAATTAAGGTAAGAATTTTCTTCTAGTGTTAATTTAGTCAGGTGAATAAACCTTTAAAATTAAGGTAAGAATTTCCTTCTAGTGTTAATATAGTCAGGTGAATAAATCTTTAAAATTGAAATAAGAATTTTCTTCTAGTGTTAATATAGTCAGGTGAATAAATCTTTAAAATTGAAATAAGAATTTTCTTCTAGTGTTAATTTAGTCAGGTGAATAAACCTTTAAAATTAAGGTAAGAATTTCCTTCTAGTGTTAATATAGTCAGGTGAATAAATCTTTAAAATTGAAATAAGAATTTTCTTTGAGTGTTAATATAGTCAGGTGAATAAGTCTTTAAAGTTGAAATAAGAATTTTCTTCGAGTGTTAATCTAGTTAGGTGAATAAATCTTTAAAATTGAAATAAGATTTTTCTTTGAGTGTTAATATAGTCAGGTGAATAAATCTTTAAAATTGAAAAAATATTTTTCTTTGAGTGTTAATATAGTCAGGTGAATAAGCCTTTAAAATTAAATTAAGAATTTCCTTCTAGTGTTAATATAGTCAGGTGTATAAGTCTTTGAAATTGAAATAAAAATTTTATTCGAGAGTTACTTTAATCAGGTGAATAAGTCTTTAAAATTGAAATAAGAATTTCCTTCTAGTGTTAATATAGTCAGGTAAATAAGATATTAAAATCAAAATAAGAATTTCCTTCGAGTGTTAATATAGGCAGATAAACACGTCATTAAAATAAATCTAATAATTTGCAAGTGCTAATATAGTCAGGTACATACGTCATCAAAATTAAATGTAATTAGGTTCGCTTATTTAAAAAAAAAAAAAAAGTGTGCTCATGAAGAGAATTTTTTTTTTTTTTTTTTTTTTTCAAACGTCTTGGCATCTTCTTGGCATGTTATAAAATAAGAAAATTTTCTAATCCTTAAGCTTAGGACACACAGACGAAAAGCATGATAATCCTGGCTTGGCTACGTCGATTAAGAGAATAATATAAGTAAACAGAGGAAACGATGAGATTGACAGAGATAAAACACATTTTTCAAACTCACGGGTGACTTGAGCTACACCAGAGTTCTGTAAAACACATCTAAGAATTGTAGATATATTAAAACTAGAAAGGAATAAATGAAAGTTATGTCAAGTTTTTCCTATCATATACATGTCATTCAACTTTATATGATCTACCATACTGCATAATACTCCCATCATACACACTGCGTTATCGATTTACTAAGGCCCTTCACCTAATTCTGGGGGGTAGCCGACATAAAAATAAGGACTTTTCATCTCTCCGCTCCTCCCAGCCTGACGAGGGATTCACCCGAGTTTGGTTGGTACTGCCACAGCCCACCCTCCCCCGTTATCTACAGTTCATTCCTATTTCTAGCACACTCTCTCTTACCTTCTATTATCACACAGAGCTTTCTTCACACCATCCATCCACCTAAACCTTAACCTTCCTCTTGTACTTCTCCAATCAACTCTTGAATTTCATCACCTTCTTCAACAGACAGCCATTTTCCATTCTCTCTACATGGCCAAACCCACCTCAACGCATTCATATCCACTCAAGCTGCTAAATAATTTCTAACCAGTTCTCACCCTCCTGGGTATATTACATCCAATATATCATATATATGTATATATAAAGGTGTCTTACATGGTCATCACGTGCCTTTTTGCCCTTGGACGGTATGGCACTAGAAGAAAAAGTGAATCTTCTGTACCACAGCAAGTCCTTAGGAATGCAGTTGCCAGCCTACACCCTTATTCTTGACTTCAGCAATTAATGATATCTATTTACACCTGGGTGGATCTGCTGGTGATGACAGGAACAGAACGGGATCCCAACGATGTGTAGCCTGAGCTCTGAACCATTCGGTTACAGCACCCCGAGCTCACTGGGGAGATATGGTTGTGTTTCAATGAAATCTATCAATTTGAGCGTTAACAGTGAAATTTTCCAACAGTTTATAAATACAATTTGAAATTTCTACGATGGAGGTGTCCTTCATTTTCTGTTAATTTACTTGCTCTATTAGCAGGACCCCAAATTTCAGCTCCCCTTTCAGACCAATTTTGAAGTCCAGAAACGATTTGGAGAAGAAACTTGACAAGGCTATAATATATACTGTATATATATATATATATATAATATATATATATATATATATAAATATATATAATTAAATATATAAATATATATATATATATACAGTATGTAATATATATATTATATATATATATATATATACTGTATATATATATATATATATATATATATATATATATAATATATATATATATATATTCTTTTTGAGCAAAATTTCGCAATTTCGTATCTATATACTAGAGACCTATATGGTGATAAATAATTATTCCTTTGACTACAACTAATAATATTAGAAACAATTTTGCACTAGAACTCATTAATCTTCTTATAGATATTTGTGTTTCAAATAATAAAAATTATTTGGTCTCTCGCAAGTTTGGTTTTGTATTTGATAACTCAATGCACTGTTAAAATTTTGCCGTAAAAAACAGTAAAAACCCTGGAATAAAAGTTGCCAGGTATTTACCGTTTTAAAAACGGATATATTGACGTAAAGAAGTGATATTGCGGTCACCAACCCGTAAAAGATAATAACAAAGTAGGATAAAAATTACGGGTCGCCTGTATTTTACTGAAATATTTACCGTAAAATACTGTAGAAATCCTGGAATAAAAGTTGCCAGGTATTTACCGTTTTAAAAACGGATATATTGACGTAAAGAAGTGATATTGCGGTCACCAACCCGTAAAAGATAATATCAAAGGATAAAAAATTACGGGTCGCCTGTATTTTACTGAAATATGACAGAGAACATATTTTTTTTTCGGAAAATTTCTGATTAAAATTACTTTTTTTTTAACAATGTACATAAACAAAAATATACTTTGTTTTTTCTAAGAATAAAAAATTTACAAAACTTGAAACATACGATAGAGAGAAAGCGCAGTACAAGTGGATGCCTCACTCTTACAGAACTTAAACCCAAAAAAAAAAAAAAAAAAAAAAAAAAAAAAAAAATTGACAGCAAGAATATTTCCAATATTTCGATTGATTTCATACTTCTGGTAAAGGTATGCAATGGCATTGCTGGTGAATTATATCGTGTATTAGATAAAATTAATTTGACTATAAAATGACCATTTACCAGATGTGCGTCACACCACTTAGAAATAGAAATAAACT
>NC_090738.1:128365622-128390622 GCF_036898095.1 Palaemon carinicauda | reverse complement strand
GTTCTTGCAATATTTTCTAGTCTCGTAGTTTGTGTTTACAATGTTTTCTAATCTCGTTGTTTGTTTGCAATGCTTTCTATTTTCGTTGCTTTTTGTTTGTGCTAGCAATGTTTTCTAATCTCGTTGTTTATTGTTTTTGCTTGCAATGTTTTCTAATCTCGTTGTTTATTTGCAATGCTTTCTAATATCGTTATTTTTTGTTTGTGCTTGCAATGTTTTCTAATCTCGTTGTTTTTTTTGTTTGTGCTTGCAGTGTTTTCTAATCTCGTTGTTTGTTGTTTGTTCTTGCAATGTTTTCTAATCTCGTTGTTTGTGGTTTGTGCTTGCAATGTTTTCTAATCTCGTTGTTTGTTTTTTTTTGCTCGCAATGTTTTCTAATCTCGTTGTTTGTTGTTTGTGCTTGCAATGTTCTCCAATCTCATTGTTTGTTGTTTATGCTTACAATGTTCTCTAATATCGTTGTTTGTTGTTTGTTTTTGCAATGTTTTCTAATCTCGTTTTTTGTTTGTGCTTGCAATGTTTTCTAATCTCCTTTGCTTTTTTTTCTTGCAATGTTTTCCAATCTCATTGTTTGCTGATTGGTTTTGCAATGTTTTCTAATCTCATTGTTTGTTTTTTTCTTCTTGCAATGGTTTCTAATTTTGTTGTTTGTGTTTGTAATGTTTTCTAATCTCGTTGTTTGTTGTTTGTGCCTGCATTTTTTTTTCTATTCTCGTTGTTTCTTGTTTGTGTTTCAATGTTTTTTAATCTCCTTGTTTGTTTGTTCTTGCAATGTTTTCCAATCTCCTTTGCTTTTTTTTCTTGCAGTGTTTTCCAATCTCTTTGTTTGTTGTTTGTCCCTGCAAATGTTTTCTAATCTCGTTGTTTGTTGTTTGTGCTTGCAATGTTTTCTAATCTCCTTTGCTTTTCTTTCTTTCAATGTTTTCCAATCTCTTTGTTTGTTGTTTGTGCCTGCAATTTTTTTCTATTCTCATTGTTTGCGCTTGCAATGTTTTCTTATCTCATTTTTTGTTTGTGCTTGCAATGTTTTCTAATCTCCTTTGCTTTTTTTTCTTGCAATGTTTTCCAATCTCTTTATTTGTTGTTTGTGTTTGCAATGTTTTCTAATTCCTATCCATTTGAGTTCATTAGGTATCTTTACATAAGTGATTTTGTTGTTGTCTTATCTTTAGCCATTTGCATATATTTTCAGCAACTGGTTCTTGATCATTAACCAAGGAATGTGATCCGCATCAATGATGAGTCCATGAGCTAGCATCCTTGGGGGCCCCCAATGAGGTATACTGCGCCGTAGATCCTTGATCTCTCTCTCTCTCTCTCTCTCTCTCTCTCTCTCTCTCTCTCTCTTTCTCTCTCTCTCTCTCTCCTGATTATTAGAGCTGGGTATTTTTATATACGGACAAGGCACAGATAAAAAAATTGTCCTGTCTTACATATTGTAAATTTTCTCTCTCTCTCTCTCTCTCTCTCTCTCTCTCTCTCTCTCTGAGCAATGAAGTCTCAGCAGATGGACTAAAAAGTCTTTGGGACATCGAAAATCCTTGTAACACACTCTCTCTCTCTCTCTCTCTCCTCTCTCTCTCTCTCTCTCTCTCTCTCCTCTCTCTCTCTCTCTCTGAGCAAATGGAATCTCAGTGGATGGACTAAAAAGTCTTTGGGACATCGAAAATCCTTGTAACACACACTCTCTCTCTCTCTCCTCTCTCTCTCTCTCTCTCTCTCTCCTCTCTCTCTCCCTCTCTCTCTCTCTCTCTCTCTCTCTCTGAGCAATGAAGTCTCAGCAGATGGACTAAAAAGTCTTTGGGACATCGAAAATCCTTGTAACACTCTCTCTCTCTCTCTCTCTCTCTCTCTCTCTCTCTCTCTCCTCTCTCTCTCTCTCTCTCTTTGAGCAAATGGAGTCTCAGCGGATGGACTAAACATTCTTTGAGACATCCAAAATGCTTGTAACGCACTCTCTCTCTCTCTCTCTCCTCTCTCTCTCTCTCTCCTCTCTCCTCTCTCTCTCTCTCTCTCTCTCTGCTAACGATCTAAGAGTTATCTTGGTTGAGGGTACACTCGGGCACGCTTTTTTAGTTGTTCCCTTATTTCCGTTCCTGGCTGGGCTATTTTCCCTGTTGGAGCACTTGGGCTTATAACATCCTGCTTTTCCAAATAGGGTTATAGCTTAGGAAGTAATAATAATAATAATAATAATAATAATTGCTTCATTTACCAAGGCCTAGTTTTCTTCCGATCACCAATGCAGCGACATATGTACCTAGAAGTTAGCCAACAGTTGAGGGTCGCAGCTAGTGTAGAGACTAAAAGTGTCAAGCAGAAAAAACACTAGACATGGTAAACCTCACTTTCATAAGATATTTAGTAGATATTTTGCCAGTTTTGACGTTTTTATTTTTTTTTCTTTTCTTTTTTTTCTTTTTTTTTTTAATTAAAAATTGTGACAAATGCGACAAAACTGTAATCTGTAGAATTTTTCCCCAGCAAAACACCGTCGTTCAATTAGTTCATTATGCATGTTGCATAAGATTTTTCATAACTCTGACCATCCTTTACATTCAGATCTCCTTGGACAATTCTATCCTGTTCGTAATATTAGGTAGGCAGTTAATTCTAATAGCCAGGCCTTCTCCATCATGAGGCTCAATATTACACAGTACTCTAGAAGTTTTATTCCAGCTGTGACCAAGTTGTGGAATGATCTTCCTAATCGGGTAGTTGAATCAGTAGAACTTCAAAAGTTCAAAGTTGGAGCAAATGCTTTTTTGTTGACCAGGCGGACATGAGTCTTTTTATAGTTTATATATGACATATATGTGTTTGACGTTGTTAATAATTTATATAGGGCACCAGGCTGACATGAGTCTTTTTATAGTTTTTATATGACATATCTGTTTTTGACGTTAATAGTTTATATAGGATATATCTGTTTTGACGTTGTTATTTTTTTAGAATGATTTATAGTTAACTTGTTCTCATCATTTATGTATTTCCTTATTTTCTTTCCTCACTGGGCTATTTTTCCCTATTGAACCCCTTGGGCTTATATCATCTTGCTTTTCCAACTAGGGTTGTAGCTAGGCTAGTAATGATAATAATGATAATAATAATAATAATTTTGAATCAAAGTTAATTTTGATGTTTGAATATATTCAAAGACTTTCTCAAAATTTGTTCATATGCCACGTAAGGTCTGCCAAATACTCCTCTAGCTTACTGCAAGCTAGTGCCAATTCCTTGTTGCTGCTAGACCAGGTAGAAAGAGAGAGAGAGAAGCCATGTCCGAATTTGGAGAAATTGCGAATATTTTTACGATGGAATTCAAAAGTCTAGACATCTCCTAATAGATAAGAACGTAGTTAAAAGATGAAAAATATATATTACATAGATATTTTGCGGATTTCTTTCGATTTTATTCACGTTCGTTACCAAACAGACTTTGTTTAATTGATGTTTTAGTGAGGTTTAGACGCAGCAGAGCCGAGAGGTCAAGGTATAAAAGGCCGAGCGCCGGCGAATTCGACACCACACCTTCTCCAGACGTAGTTCCAGCTTCACCTTGTGTTCACCCTCCGCAGCAGTTAGATGAAGAGAGGCCTTTTTTGCGGTCCTTCAAAATACCTGAGGTAAAAGACTAATGGACTTTAGTTATCTTTATTATATATTGCATGAGCTATCATATATATCATCATCGTCAGCCTTTGCTTGTCCACTGCAGAACAAAGTCCTCAGACATCATGATCTTCCAATCCCGTCTGATTTTGGTTTTCTATGCCAGACCATACCCTCAAATTATCTTAGTTCGTCAATCCATCGTCTTCCTTTCCTTTCCCTGCTTCTTTCACAATCTTTAGAGACCCATTCTGTTATTCTTAATGTCCATCTGTTATTTGTTATTCTCATTATATGTCCTGCTTTTGTCCTTTTCTTTTTCTTACTTGTTTGCGACAACGTCGTCATAACTCAAAAATAGCTATTTTTTCAGGAGAGCCATTTTAATCAATTAAAACACTATCATATTAATGTATGTCGTTAGGACATTTAGTGGGCTCTAGCGATCAATTTTTTAGCTACAATTATGACTTTTTTTTGCCAAAAAAATCAGCATTTGAAGATGAATATGTCTATATGGATAACTCAAAAATACATTTTTTTGAGTTATGACGTTGTTGTCACAAGCGAGCGATATATTATCATCGTGACCCGTTGCTTGTCCACTGCTGGACAAGGTCCTCAGACATGATTTCCACTTCCGTCTGATTTTGGTTTTCTACGCCAGACCATACCCTCAAATTATCTTAGTTCGTCAATCCATCGTCTTCCCTTAACGACTTCAGTTATCTTTATTATATTTTGCATGAGCTATCATATACATTTATTATCATCGTGACCCGTGGCTTGTCCACTGCAGAACAAAGTCCTCAGACATCATGATCTACTCCCGTTTGATTTTGGTTTTCTATGCCAGACCATACCCTCAAATTACCTTAGTTCCTCAATCCATCGTCTTCCTTTCCTTTCCCTGCTTCTTTCACAATCTTTAGAGACCCATTCTGTTATTCTTAATGTCCATCTGTTATTTGTTATTCTCATTATATGTCCTGCTTTTGTCCTTTTCTTTTTCTTACTTGTTTGCGACAACGTCGTCATAACTCAAAAATAGCTATTTTTCAGGAGAGCCATTTTAATCAATTAAAACACTATCATATTAATGTATGTCGTTAAGACATTTAGCGTGCTCTAGCGATCAATTTTTTTTAGCTACAATTATGACTTTTTTTGCCAAAAAAATCAGCATTTGAAGATGAATATGTCTATATGGATAACTCAAAAATAATTTTTTTTTTTAGTTATGACGTTGTTGTCACAAGCGAGCGATATATTATCATCGTGACCCGTTGCTTGTCCACTGCTGGACAAGGTCCTTAGACATGATCTTCCACTTCCGTCTGTTTTTGGTTTTCTATGCCAGATCATACCCTCAAATTATCTTAGTTCGTCAATCCATCGTCTTCCCTTATCGACTTCAGTTATCTTTATTATATTTTGCATGAGCTATCATATATATCATCATCGTCAGCCTTTGCTTGTCCACTGCAGAACAAAGTCCTCGGTCATCATGATCCAATCCCGTCTGATTTTGGGTTTCTATGCCAGACCGTACCCTCAAATTATCTTAGTCTGTCAATCCATCGTCTTCCTTTCCTTCCCCTGCTGCTTTCACAATCTCTAAAGACCCGTTCTGTTATTCTTAATGTCCATCTATTGTCTGTCATTTTCATTATATGTCCGTCCCATGTCCATTTCTTTTTCTTACTTGTTAGAATAACCCCTACTTTAGTTCGCTCTCGTATCAATATTGCTTTTTTTTCTGTTTCTTAGTGTTATTCCCGTCATTATTCTTTCTATAGCTCTTTGAGTTGTAACTAGCTTATGTTCTAAGGCTTTAGTGAGGCTCCAAATTTGTTATTCATAATTTATTACTGGTGTGTGTATATATATACATATATATATATATATATATATATATATATATATATATATATATATAAATATATATATATATATATATATATATATATATATATATATATATACAGTATATATATTGTTCGTTGTGGTACCAGCAGAATTGGTAATAAACTATTTGCATATAAATATGCAGGTAGATAATAAGACTTATCTCTTTATAATCACAAAAACCAAATTAGTAATTCCAGTTGGTCTAACTCCCTTGTAAAGTAATTCATATTAAGGTACTTTTGATATATTGTATATGTCGGTAATACATGTTCTGTGATAATAAGAGGTGTATAAAAATGTCCCAAGAGATAAAATATACAGTATATTAATATGGTTAAAAATTTATATGTGTTAAACGAGACTATATAGTCTCTTAAGTCACGGTCTTTGATAAGTTAAACTAACAATAAAGTAGAAAAGTCGTATGTGGTACTTTATTATTTCTTTAATATTAACCAAATATTCTTATATCTCCTATTTTGATACGTTTTCTTGAATATAATGTTCACACGTTTGTTCATTCTTTTTAGAATGCCCTAACTCACGATTGGAACACTAATAATAAAATTATTAAAAGTTCACACAAATAAGCCATCTGTCCGTCATGACTAATGCATTTTAAAATATTGGCAGCATTATAGTTAACCATTTTTATATAATCCATTTTCACACTCCACGATATCATTTAAATTTCTTTAATATTTTCTCGGCGAAAAAATAGCACATTTTGACCTAACTTGTATAAGATCTAAAAGTTTAAATTAATGTTTTATAAACCTATTTAACCTTGGATTTCCATACATATCCATACTGGTTTTGGTGCAGAAATCTACCACAGACTAGATTGAAATGTACTAGATTTAAGTACAAGGTATATTTAGCATTATTTTCAGCTGAAGAAATATAAGTTGATAATGACGAGAATCAGAGGCATGAAGTCTATCTATCTCACTCTTTCTCTTAATTCTAAACTACAATTCTCAGATATGCTATTTTCACCTCTCTCTCTCTCTCACTCTCTCTCTCTCCCTCTCTCCTCTCTCTCTTCCTCTCTCTCTCTCTCTCTCTCTAAATAACTTCGTCGCTACGTTCTCCGGCTTGTTCTTTCTTTGTTCTTGTTCTCCTAATAGGCCCAGGGTCCTTTAAATACATAGGCCTACTCTCGGTAACGACATTCCATTGCCTGTCTGGTTGGCCTTCCCTTAAGGAAAAAAAAAAAGAATAACTAGAAATTATATTTTACCTTGTCTTTAAATTTCAGTTGCTAGTATTTTCCAAAAGAAAAGATCTTATTGTTTTCCACAAGACAGATCTCATAATTGCTAATATTTTTTTCTTCCTCTTCACCATCCTGTAAAGTCAATTCCTGTTCCTCGTTGTAATTCATAACCAGGTGCCTTGCCACCTTGGATGAATAATAATTATTTATCCTCCAAGTTTGCCACCATCCCTTTCCCCCAATGGAGTCCTTAACCCCCCCCCCCCCTCCCCCCACCTGAAATCCCACCTGCCAAACTGGATTCCCCTCCGGTGCTCTTTTAGAAGTCTGTCTCTAAGAGCTACCTCGGAGCCACGCACTGTACACGTGCTATCCCGTCTGATCAGAACCGGCTCTGGAGTCTGGAGGGATCTCTGACTGTCCCCCCCCCCTCCCCCCCCTCTCTCTCTCTCTCTCTCTCCTCTCTCTCTCTCTCTCTCTCTCTCTCTCTTGTTTAAGAATAAGTTAGACAAGATCATAAGAAAACTCTAAATGCTTAAACTAAATCGCTCTACCCAAAGAGCAAATGGAGTCTCCGCGGATGGACTAAAAAGTCTTTGAAGCATCCAAAATCCTTGTAACTCTCTCCTCTCTCTCTCTCTCTCTCTCTCGTCTCTCTCTCTCTCTCTCTAGGTTTGACAAAGAGCTCATAACTTTCGAATATACTTTCCCGTTTTCTTGATTTATTGGTATTTACATGCCACTAATTTTGATTTTATTTGGAATAAGAAATTGTCATTTCTTGCAAATTTTAATTTAGGTAAGTAACTTATAGAAGGATGCCTGATTTGATTGTTTATTTTTCTTTTCTTTATTAAGTAAATGACAATACCAGGGTGGTTTAAAATAGCAGCTACACTTTTTTTTTTTTTTTTTTTTTTTTTTTTTTGCAGTTACATATAATTTCCCATAACGTAAACAGGTTAATCTTAAGAATTATTAGTAGATAAACGTTTAGTTCATAACACGAGGACAACCCGCTACTAAAAAGAATAATAGATACATAGTGTTTCGTTATATAAGATTTTAATGTTACTGCTAGAGACAGTATTGTTTTTGCCAGTTTACCTTGACCGAAGTGACTATTGAATTATCCATGGCTCCACTTTCTCTTAGTACGTGCCAGTCACATAGGCTGACTAGGCTCATTGCAAATTCTTCTTTGTTCTTCTACCATTTGATAGCATAATTAGATCTACATACCGTAGAAAAATGTTGATATAGATAATGAAATATCAATATTTGTATGTATAGTAAGCCAGAAATATGATTTGGTAACGAGAGAGCCAGAAATATTTGATAGTGCTTGAAAAGTTTGACGAGAGAGAGAGAGAGAGAGAGAGAGAGAGAGAGAGAGAGAGAGAAGAGAGAGAGAATTCTTTTAACATGTGGTAAACAGTATATGAGTTTTTATTCTCTGTAATATGAACTAGTACACAAAGCATCCTTTCTCCGTAATAGCTTCTATTTAGTCTCAAGCTTTTGCTCACATTAAAGTTCTGTCCCGACGATATGTTCCCAGAAGTAATATTACATTCCTGAAATTATATTCACTGTTTACAAACATTCGTTTATATTAAAAACGAAAACAAGACTTATTTTGGGATTCCCAGAGGCCCCCCCCCCCCCTCTCTCTCTCTCTCTCTCTGTCTCTCTCTCTCTCTCTCTCTCTCTCCTCTCTCTCTCTCTCTCATTATAATACCAAGGCGTTTTAGGAATCAAACTGTAGGCTTATGCTGGATATTGTAGTCTCTCTCTCTCTCTCTCTCTCTCTCTCTCTCTCTCTCTCGTGTATTGCGATACCAAGGCATTAGGAATCAAACTGTAGGCCTATGCTTGATATTATGGCTCTCTCTCTCTCTCTCTCTCTCTCCTCTCTCTCTCTCTCTCTCTCTCATTTACAAGGCGTTAGGAATCAAATTGTAGGCTTATGCTCGATATCGTAGGCTCTCTCTCTCTCTCTCTCTGTCTCTCTCTCTCTCTCATTGCGATACCAAGGCGTTAGGAATCAAACTGTAGGCTTATGCTTGATATTATAGGCTCTCTCTCTCTCTCTCTCTCTCTCTCTCTCTCTCATTACGATACCAAGGCGTTAGGAATCAAACTGTAGGCTTATGCTCGATATCATAGGCTCTCTCTCTCTCTCTCTGTCTCTCTCTCTCTCATTACGATACCAAGGCGTTAGGAATCAAACTGTAGGCTTATGCTCGATATCATAGGCTCTCTCTCTCTCTCTCTCTCTCTCTCCTCTCTCTCTCTCTCTCTCTCTCTCTCTCTCTCATTACGATACCAAGGCGTTAGGAATCAAATTGTAGGCTTATGCTCGATATCGTAGGCTCTCTCTCTCTCTCTCTCTCTCTCTCTCTCTCTCTCTCTCTCTCTCTCTCTCGAGTCGTAATAGTTGGGTATGGAGATGATTTCTTGGTACCATAGAATGACGTCACATATCCCGGGTTCTCGGTCTTATATCGCCAACGGGAATACCCATCAACCTCTTGTTTTGATGACCCACCAGTGACGTGCCAATTGACTCACTCCTTTTCATATATATATAAAGACAGGACAAATCTCATGAGAGACAGTGACAAGTCAGTTGTTGTAGTAGCTCAATCCTCCGACGACATTTGAGAAAACCCATTTCGGTTTATCCTTTTGATACTTTTGTGTCTATGAGGTGAGATGTGTTTCCATTGTGATAGTGAAAGTTTTGAAAGTCATCCTTTTGGTAGATAGGTTTTGATTCCCATCTTCATATATCCTATCAATTATCTTACATTTAATAGTTTATTTATGAAAGATCTATTTGAATGTTGTTACTGTTCTTAAAATGTTATTTTACCTGTTCATTACTTCTTTTGTAGTTTATTTATTTTCCTTATTTCCTTTACTGACTGGGCTATTTTCCCTGTAAGAGCCCTTGTGCTTATAACATATTGCTTTTCCAACTAGGGTTGTAGCTTAGCTATTAAGGAAGTTACTTCTCTTTCAGTAGTTAATAACAAGCCCATGTCCATCTTCCTGTATCCTATTATTAATCATACATTTAAATTACTTATCTTTCAGTAGGTAGTATGAAGTCCATGCCCATCTTCCTGTATCCTATTATTAATCATACATTTAAATTACTTCTCTTTCAGTAGGTAGTATGAAGTCCATGTCCATCTTCCTATATCCTATTATTACTCATACATTTAAATTACTTCTCTTTCAGTAGGTAGTATGAAGTCCATGTCCATCTTCCTATATCCTATCATTACTCCTAAATTTAAGTCACTTTCCGCTGCTTTTCCAAACTAGGGTTGTAGCATAGCTATTAAAAAAAAAAATTACTTCTCTTTCAGTAGGTAGTATGAAGTCCATGCCCATCTTCCTGTATCCTATTATTACTCATACATTTAATTATTTCTCTTTCAGTAGGTAGTATCAACCCCATGTCCATCTTCCCAGATCCCTATTAATACTCCTAAATTTAAATTAGTTCTCTTTCAGTAGGTGGTATCAACCCCATGTCCATCTTCCTGTATCCTATTATTACTCATACATTTACATTACTTCTCTTTCAGTAGGTAGTATCAAGTCCATGTCCATCTTCCTGTATCCTATTATTAATCATACATTTAAATTAGTTCTCTTTCAGTAGGTAGTATCAAGCCCATGTCCATCTTCCTGTATCCTATTATTACTCATACATTTAAATTACTTCTCTTTCAGTAGGTAGTATCAAGTCTATGTCCATCTTCCTGTATCCTATTATTAATCATACATTTAAATTAGTTCTCTTTCAGTAGGTAGTATGAAGTCCATGTCCATCTTCCTGTATCCTATATTAATCATACATTTAAATTACTTCTCTTTCAGTAGGTAGTATCAAGTCCATGTCCATCTTCCCAGATCCTATTAATACTCCTAAATTTAAGTCACTTTCCGCTGTTAGTATTAATGAATGTTCTCTTTTTACCAACAGACTGGACCACTCGCTGTCCTGTGCCAAAGGAAGCCGATTGGCCAATTGCGGCAACAAACTAGAACTAAGCGTCTTGGCTCTTCGCTACCGTGTTCCTTGAGGTAGGTATTTCTAAGTGAAATCACAATGTATATGAATTGAAAGTTTCTTTGTAAATCGGAAATTATCTGGCCAGTAGGCCTACTATGTATGATAACGAGTTTTTTAGCAACTCCGAAATGTCTAGCAAGTAGTACTATTTCTTCGTAATTCTGAAATATCTGGCCAGTAGGCCTACTGTGTATGATAACGACTTTTTTTTAGCAATTCTGAAATGTCTAGCAAGTAGTATTATTTCTTCGTGATTGTGAAATATCTGTCCAGTAGGCTACTGTGTATGATAACGAGTTTTTTTAGCAACTCCGAAATGTCTAGCAAGTAGTACTATTTCTTCGTAATTCTGAAATATCTGCCCAGTAGGCCTACTATGTATCATAACTATTTTTTTTTTAGCAATTATGAAATATCTACCAAGTAGTACTATATGTATTGTGCCAATTATAATGTAATAATCATGTTTTATTTCTTTTTTTGCAGTCTATCACTTCGCAAGCCCCGATTGGACCATTTTCCTCACATACCCCCATCCGTCTTAGATTCAGGCCAGCCATCCACGTCATTAGGAGTGAAATCCTAATCACAGCATAGTACTAGAACCAGCAATCAGCTTTTTTTTCCAGTCATAATCTTATAATTATAGCTACTATAATACTCTTCAAACTAGCCATCTAATTGGTGAGATTATTAACCTCCAAAAGGTATAAATTAGCATTTTTTGTCCGGATCTAGTACACAAGCCTCCCACCAAAATGGTTCTCGAACATTCCTGCTCCTACAACTATGCTGCTGCCGATCCTCAGGCAAGGTGGGTATCCCCAAAACTATCTCTTTTGCAGCTATCTTCTTTTTCAATCTATATGGGCCTATTCTGTTAGCCTAAATGTCCATATGTTATTTGTCATCTCATTATATTCCATTGAAATTGAAAATATATACATTAGACACCAGGGTTACCAGATGATTTCCACTGGATTATCGTACATGAGCCTTAAAATTATCGTTTTTTAACCAAAGTTATCGTACACACTTAAAACATAATTATTAAGGAGTAACATTATGACTTATTTCAAGGTATTTTAGTATAATTGTTTAATTAACACATTATATATATATATATATATATATATATATATATATATATATATATATATATATATATATATATATATATATATATATATATATATATATATATATATATATATATATACTTAAGGTATGTATCGTACATCGTACCGGACCCAAAATAATCGTACGTGTACGATCATTATCGTACGTATGGCAACCATGTTAGACACTAAGAATTGCATCCTACTGTCACATTAATTAGTCTGTTTATAACTAACCTTGAGCCCTTTTTTTTTCCATTACAGCAAATCCATGTACAAAGACATGCATATGGGTCGCACCAACAACCCTAGCCAAATGAAAGGCGCCAAGAAGAGCAGCAATACTACTAGCAGTAACTCGAGTAATCAGCAAAATGCATGGGGACCCATCTACAAAAACCGCCAGCACTTTGTCGATATGCATCTGTGTTAATGGAGGCGGATGGCTGGCTTCTGATCTCTCTTGATATGAAAAGCGTTTTTTTGCATATTTTAGATTTTTCAAGTTTCATCAAAATTTAAAAAAAAAATCATTTTAGATTGGATAGAGTACTCAACTAGATATTTAGTAACTTTAACTTGGGGAATATCGGGAGAGATCATGGCTTAAACGGTTTAGCTTTTAGACACGCAGTTTAATTTAAAAGGTGAATTACATATTTTATACTTAATCGTGCAATTAATTATTCATAATGCACGCAAGATATATAATTATTCAACATCTGTTGCAATTCCAATGGTCCTTTTCTCATTCATATTTTATATATTATATAACCTAAATTTCTGGGGCTCTGACTATGTACTCTCATCCCATTAATATATTTTTAATAAATTACTCGTAAGTTTTATTATATTTATTCCTGATTACCGTTCCTTTCCCGGGAAATAGACTCAATGTTGGTCACAATATATTCATTCAAAGTTTTCACATGTCTTGTCTGCATAACCAGACAAAGGAAATGTATTTCAATGAAATAATCATGATGGAAATGAGATGAATAATGTGTGGATGATTATCTGAAAGTACAAAGCATACTTGTGTGTACATTATATATGTAGAACATACATGTTCACACACACAGTGTGTATGTATATACTGTATATATATATATATATATATATATATATATATATTATATATATATATATAGATATATATATATATATATATATATATAAATTTGTACATATATACACCTACATACATTGTGTGTATATATATATATATATATATATATATATATATATATATACACCTACATACATGTGTGTATATATATATATATATATATATATATATATATATATATATATATATATAAATAATATAACAAATGTATATGTATGCATATATGTGTGTATGTAGGTATACATCCATTATCATTATATCTGAGATATAAAGTATACACGGGTAGCACTGGTGGTTTTGAAAGGTTTCAAAGCTTGTCGTAACAACAGCTGCGCAGCCACAGCTACTGCCTCAGAGCTGTTCTGCTTCTCTTCGCAGCCTCTGCTTCAGGATTTCACAGCTGATGATGAAGATTTGCTGTGTGAAATCTATTTTGTGACTTGCACACTTGTCTGTCAAAGGGTTTGCACAGCTCATATAGTCTATTGCACAGTTCATTTGATGGGTTTTACAGCTTTTGAAAGGGTTGCTTCGGTTGAAGGGTTTTGAAATATTTTATGTGTTCAAGGGCCATACACATTGTCAAGGGTTACCTCAGCGTCTAATTAAGGGTTTGACGGTTTCTCCCAGGGGGTTTCACACCCATTTAAAGGGTTTCAAACCTTCTATAAGTTGCACAGTCTCTGTTAAGGGTTGCTCAGCATCTGTATTTTAAGATAACACAGCTTCTACTGTCTGTCATAGGGTTTCACAGCTCATATAGTCTATTAAACAGCTTCATTTAAAGGGTTTTACAACCTTTGAAAGGGTTGCTTCAGTTGAAGGATTTTGAAATATTTTATGTGTTCAAGGGCCATACACATTGTCAAGGGTTATCTGAGCATCTAATTAAGGGTTTGGCGGTTTCTCCCAGGGGGTTTCACACCCATTTAAAGGGTTTCAAACCTTCTAAGAGTTGCACAGTCTCTGGGGGTTACTCAGCTTCTGTTAAGGGTTGCTCAGCATCTGTATTTTAAGATAACATAGCTAAGTCTTGAAGGGTAGCGTAACTTCATTTCAGAGTAAGTTTCTTTAAGTTTAGTATGTTAAAGGGTTTCAGACCATCTGAGGGTTGTACAGTCTGTTTGAGGGTTACTCGGCTTCTATTAACGGTTGCTCAACATCTGTTTTTTAATATACCACAATTTCTTAGAGGGTAGTGTAGCTTTTTTAAGGTCAGTTTCTAGAAAGTTTAATATAGCTTTAAATAAGGATACAGACATTCTCTCAAAGGATTTCCCAAGTTTACTTGAAGGATTAAGGACCTTCCATCAAAGGAGAACCGATTTACTTATGAGAGACGCCATTGATTTTTTGAAACCCAGTTTCGGTTACTCTGAGGGTTGCAGGCATTTTGGGTTGCTAAGTTTTCAGTGGGATTTAAAACATATTCGTTCATGAATAGTGATGGATTTCCTTGTAATACTTTCAGCGACTGTTCAGAGAGAGAGAGAGAGAGAGAGAGAGAGAGAGAGAGAGACTAAAATTACTGACAAATCATTGCTCAGATCTATAACGTTTAAAACGCTTCGAAGAAGGTTAAAATTACTGACAGATCATTTTGATTTCCATCTGAGAGAGAGAGAGAGAGAGAGAGAGAGGAGTGAGAGAGAGAGAGAGAGAGAGAGAGAGAGAGAGAGTACCGGGCCTATTATAGAGCAAGTACTTTTTTTTTTCCTTGTATTAAGCCTACGCTTTGCCTCCCAGCTCCTTGGTATCCCCTTGTTTCTGTTTTCTTTGTGTGGAGAGAGAGAGAGAGAGAGAGAGAGAGAGAGAGAGAGAGAGGAGAGAGAAGAGAGAGAGAGAGAGGTTTTATTGACCTTTTATCAGACTAAGAATTTTTTTAGGATTTAAACTTTTTAAAGAAACAGGTTTTGTGGATAAGATTTAAATTTCTATTTATCGGAGATTTTATCTCATAATTTATAGATTTTTATCCATTTATTTAATATATGTTTTATTTTATACATTTACCAGCATTAATATTAATAATATTCTTCACGATGTTAATCAGGAGGGGTCTTCAAGAATCGAATTTGATTCATTTGGCTCGTTAATCTTTAAATAATCCTTGTGAGAAATAGGCCTATATACGGGTCAATTTTCTTCACGGTGTTAATTGGGTCAGGTCTGCAAAGACCCGATTTTGACTCATTTGGCCTTTAAATCTCCTTTTAATAAACCTAATTCTTGTGAGAAATAGGCCTACGGGTCTGTTTTGATTGTAAGTTAACAGTTTCTCTGCCAGTGGCGATTTCAAGGAAACATCTGACGTAGAAAATTCAAGACCACACAAACCCTAGCTTCTTGATATTTATTGGAAAGCTCATATCAAGACCTATCTATTGAATGTCAACTTTCTATAGTTTGGATGATTATAAAAGAGAGTAATTTTCAAATTATGACTATATCACTGACGGCAGCGAAAGGGTTAAAAGGCTTGGGGTAATATGATATCACCAACAGATACCCGGTAAAGCAAGAGGCTGTTATTACTTTTGAGATGGTTGGTAGTGTCCGCTTCTATTATTATTATTATTATTATTATTATTATTATTATTATTATTATTATTATTATTAGCCAAGCTACAACCCTAGTTGGAAAAGCAAAATGCTGTAAGCCTAAGGGCTCCAACAGGGAAAAATACCCCAGAGAGGAAAGGAATTAAGGAAATAAATAAACGATATAAGGGGTAAAAATTTAAATAAAGTATTTTAAAAAAATTAACTACATTAAAACAAATATTTGATTTGTAAACTATAACAGGACTTATGTAAGCCTGTTCAACATAAAAACATTTGCTGCGAGTATTACCCCAGAAATCCTATATTTAGAAATATTAGTATCTATATAGGCTTTCTATAACACATACAACAACAAGTGCAGCAGTTTCTAGTCCACTGCAGGACAAAGGCCTCAGAAATGTCAATTCACGTCTGGGGTTTGGCCAGTTTTCATCACACTGGCCAGTGCGGGTTGCTGATGGTGGAAAATATTAGACTGATCGCTCACAGCAAACCAACTTAGTATGGATGGCCCTGTCTAGTTCAGCTTTGCTGATCATGGCGATACGCAAACCTTTTCACTGCGTTAAGGTATCCCCACAAACTCAAATGTTATATAGGTTCTTTTGCAACATGTAGGAACTAGTGTCTACGTTTCTCTTAGTCAAATTTGCTATACAAATTGGACTATGAGTTGTTTTCCTAAACTTTTTAAAAGAGTATTGCTCAGTTAGTATTGACTTCGGTATCCATTGTAATTTCTCATGGGTCTAGTCCACATAAAGCCTGCGGCTAATTGGAATTTTAAATTTCTTTTCATTTTTCCTTCTAGAAAACTTTGCTATTTTTTCATTGTTCTATATCTAAAATTTCAATCTTCCATCGATATTTCCCTCATTTCAGACTTACTTTTCTAAAGTTTCTGCCTGTAATAGAATGGTAACAGAATAATGATAATCATAATAGAAATAATAATGATAATGATAATAAGACATGCAGTGATTCTACATTGATACAACTCCAAGGATCTATATGCAAGTTCAATAACCTATTCAAGTCTTGAATTCAAGAGGGAACGTTTGAATTACCACAATAGGATTGCGTACTTCCAACCGTATTTAATGTTACAGCATCACATGAAAACAAAAAAAAGGCGTGTATAAAGCACTACCCTGTTACCTTCGGAGGCTGTACGGAGCCTAATTTCTTAAGGTGAGGCAAAGCAGTTGATGATAGATTGGAACTGTAAACTGGTACTTTTTTTTTTTTTTTTTTTTTTTTAAACCATGTTTCTGTGGTGGTCGATGTGGTAACGTCCTGAACAGGTGAACCTCAGACTGTGGTTCTAGTCCCTCTCAAATTTGTTAGTTGCTTTGGTCGCTGCAACCTCGCCATCTTTGTGAGCTAAGTTTGTTGGGTTTGGGAGTTATCAACAGCCATTGCCTGACTCTTCTTTGTCCTAGCTTGTGGTGAGAGAGGGCCTGGGCGCTGATCATATGTATAGTATTATATGGTCAGTTTCTAGGGCATTGTCCTGCTTGATAGGGCAATGTCACTGTCCAATACCTCTGCCATTCATGAGTGGCCTTGAAACCTTTAACCCCTCAGTGGGGAAAGGTATACAACCTCTTTTTTTCTCCAAAACTGATAATTATTTTCTTCAGTTTTCAAAATATATTAGTGATTTGTCAGATGATTATCGTTTTCCATTTTGGCCATTGTTTGATAGAGAGGGAGAGAGTTCTGTCTCCATTTCAGTGCTAGATTATTTTAGAACCTCAAAAAATTGTTTTAGTAGCTCAAGAAATTGTTTTAGAAGATCAAGAAATTGTTTTAGTAGCTCAAAAAATTGTCACCATGTTTACAAGTGGAGTTTCATGGTCGAAATGTTTTCACAATATTTGATTTTTTCAGTTTTAATGTATTTGTGTTTCGTGATTGGTCATGATAAACATCTATGTTTGTTGTTGCCAAGTGTAGAAAGGATTATTATTATTATTATTGTCATTACTTGCTAAGCTACAACCCTACTTGGAAAAGCAGGATGCTATAAGTCCAGGGGCTCCAATAGGGAAAATAGCCCAGTGAGGAAAGGAAACAAGAAAAAATAAAACATTTTAAGAAGAGTAACATCATTAACATAAATATCTCCTATATATACACTATAACAAAATAGCAAGAGTAAGAGAAATAAGATAGAATAGTGTGCCCGAGTGTAACCGCAAGCAAGAGAGCTCTAACCCAAGACAGTAGCGTGACTATAGTGTGAAAAAAAATTATTGCTGAAAGTTTAGTTTTCCATTGCGTATGTGACAAAGTAATTAATGAATTTGTTGTAACTTCATTTGCTAAGCGATATCGAAGGGAGTTCCTTTCATCCGATTAATTGCTGAATGAACTCCCCGGCCCGAGGGACCAGCCATATGGCCCAAATTCCATAAATCAATTTTTTTCAAATATTGTCGTTATATATTTTGATAAACGCCCAGCTCTGTAAGATTCGAGCTTGACTCATTGAGCTAGTGAATCACCTCGCTCTTAATAGTAATAATGATTCACGAATATTTACAGCTACACACAAACCCACACGTGCATTCAAATAGTTTCCGGATAGGTAGTAGTAGGTTGGCCAAGGCACCAGCCACCCGTTGCGATACTTTCGCTGGAGAGTTACGAGGTCCTTTGACTGGCCAGACAGTACTACATTGGATCCCTCTCTCTGGTTACGGTTCATTTCATCTTTGCTGGTACATACACATTCTCCTCTTTCCTCATACACTTGACAACACTGAAATTACCAAAACAATTCCTCATCTCTCAAGAGGTTAACGACTGCACTGTAATTGGTCAGTGGCCTCTTTCCTCTTGGTAAGGGTAGAAGAGACTCTTTAATTATGGTAAGCAACTCTTCTAGGAGAAGGACACTCCAAAATCAAACCATTGTTTTATAGTCTTGGGTAGTGCCATAGCCTCTGTAACATGGTCTTCTACTGTCTTGGGTTAGAGTTCTCTTGCTTGAGGGTACACTCGAGCACACTATTCTGTCTTATTTCTCTTCCTCTTTTTATTTTGAAGTTTTTTTAGTTTATATATGATAGATTTATTTTAATGTTATTATTTTTAGACTTCTCATGTGTTATATATCCTTATTTCCTTTCCTCACTGAGCTATTTTCCCTATTGGAGGTCTTTGGGCTTATAGCATCCTGTTTTTCCAAATAGGGTTGTAGCTTAGCAAGTAATATTATTAATAATAATAATAATAATAATAAAATTAATAATAATAATACACAGACCCACACGTGCAATACGAGTACAGTTTCCGGATATGACGTCATGACAGGTGTTTATTCTGCAAACACCTGCGGTACTAACGACTTGGCATTTAATTTCGTCTAGTAACTCGACAATGTCGAATAACTGTCATAGTTGCTGATCTTGATAAACGACCTTGTTTTAAATGGATAATTTTTTTTTATTTTATTAAAAAAATATACATTTACAAATTATTACATTTTATAATATTGTATATACATCATGAGTCTTTTTATAGTTTATTTATGACATTTGTTTTTGATGATGTTAATAGTTTATATATGACATGTCTGTTTTGACGTTATTACTTATTTTAGAATGATTTATTGTTAATTTGTTCTCTTCATTTATTTATTTCCTTATTTCCTTTCCTCACTGGGCTGTTTTTCCTTGTTGGAGCCCCTGGGCTTGGAGCATCTTGCTTTTCCAATAAGGGTTGTAGCTTGGATAGTAATAATAATAATAATAATAGTATATTTAAATGAATAAATATTGTAATTAACATTTATTCACAATTGCACCTATTACTATTTTTCTTTTAAGAAATATACATTTACAATTATTACATTTTATAATATTGTATATACATCATAATATATTTACATGATTTAATATTGTAATTAACATTTATTCACAATTGCACCTTATACTGTTTTTCTTTTAAGAAATATACATATACAATTATTACATTTTATAATATTGTATATACATCATAATATATTTAAATTAATATATTTTGTAATTAACATTTATATATTCCCAATTGCACCTTTTACTTTTCATCTAAATATGTTTTTAAATTACAAACATTTATTCGCGATTACATTTTAAAGTTTTAAAACCTATTTTATTTAAATGAAAAGTAATTATCATTTTACTGTTTATATATTTAAGTAATTGCTGGTTAATTATTAAAGTGAATCCAGTCATACTAACAATGGTAACATATTAAACTTCAGCTTTCTTAATGATATGATTATTACGGCAATTAAAGTTAACCTTTATTGGTGGATAAAGACATCTCGAAGTTCATAAATATCGTTCATTCATCGAATGTTTTTTTTTAATACGTACATAAGTATTTCGTTATGGTAAATATATTTATAGAACAGAAATACATCTCTCTTTTAGCTAACGCCTCACTTTGTCCACATGTGTATTGTTATCTCTCTCTCTCTCTCTCTCTCTCTCTCTCTCTCTCTCTCTCTCTCCATGTTCTGCTGGTTTAAACATCATGCTTCAAGTCCAATATTCTTATATCTCAGTAAGCCCCATCTCTCTCTCTCTCTCTCTCTCTCTCTCTCTCTCTGCTCTGCTGGTTTAAACATCACGCACTAAGTCAAATTTTCTTATATCAGTAAGCCCCCCCCCCTCTCTCTCTCTCTCTCTCTCTCTCTCTCTCTCTCTCTCTCTCTCTCTCTCTCTCTCTTTTCTAATATATAAGTACGCCCCATCTCTCTCTCTCTCTCTCTCTCTTTTCTAATATATAAGTACTCCCCATCTCTCTCTATCTCACTCTCTCTCTCTCTCTCTCTCTCTCTCTCAAGATTATAAATCATTATTATTGGAGACACCAGTTATTAATTTTACATTATACTATGCAAAGAGGAATTACGATTAATCGATATATTATTAAAAAGTACAGAATTTAATTTCCTCCAGAAAATTAACAAAACTTAACAGAACTATAAATGTTAAATTGAAAATCGATCGGAAATACTAAGATGATGAGCTTGTAAAGATATGACCTTCCGACTACAAATGTAGGCTCAAGCTTAACAAGTATGTTAATTTCAGAATTTTTCTTGATCAAACTGCATTTTTTGCATTGCTTACTTAGATAACTGTTGGAGCCCTTGGGCTTATAGCAACCTACTTTACTAAATAGGGTTGTAATAGCACGTGGTAATAATAATAATAATAATAATAATAATAATAATAATCATAATAATAATAATGATAATAATAATAATAATAAAGAATACATTTTAGAGACCTTGTTATTTACATTGCTGTTCGTGTAATATGACAATAATCTACGGGCTTTGCACACCAATGTTCGACTGGTTACTTAAAGCCCATGATAAACCTATGTTTGCAAAACATTTAGTTCCAAAATGTTTTACTTTCATTAAAGAATAAATTATTTTTATGTGTATGTTCTGCAGTTTACACATTTTACATTTTTTTATATTGTTTTTTACTATGTAATAATTTTCATTAGTTAGCTACCTGGGAAGACCTTGTACAGATTTAAGTAACGCATAATTTTTTCTTTTCTTGTTTACTTCCTATGTGAAATTGGTTAAGGCTAGACGTAACCAGATACATGGTTCAAGAATAGAACTCATGGATTGGACCAGTGCAAACCAGCTTTAACTGAAAGGGGTTATTATTTAAAAAAAAAAAAAAAAAAAAAATAAGTTTTTTAAACTTGTTTACTGATGGTTGCCACGTTTTTTTTTTTTTTTTTTTTTTTTTTTTTTTTTTTTTTTTTTTTTGAAAGACGTGTTGCATTTAAAAGAAAAATCGAAGTAATATGCCATTACACTTTTTGTGGTGAATATCTGTATAATCAAGATAAATAGTTTTTTTTTTTCGATTTTTGAGTTTTTTGAAATGCCTATGTCCCATTTGCAGGATGTAGGCATTGGAGAACAACGTTTAAAGGTTTAAAGGCCGCTCATGAAAGGCAGAGGCAAGGGACAATGACATTGCCTATCAAGCAGGACAATGCCCTAGAGACTGACCATATTACATAATTATGATCAGAGCCCAAGCCCCCTCTCTACCTTAGCTAGGACCAAGGACTGCCAGGCAATGGCTGCTCATGACTCAGTAGATAGACCTATAGTCTCTCCCAAACTCCCTATCCTCAGCTCACAAGGATGGGGAGGATGCAGTGACCAAAGGACTACCCAAGCTATGACCAAGGAGGGCCAGTCAATGACAGCTGATGACTCAGTAGATAGACCTATAGGCTCTCCCAAACCCTCCATCCTTAACTCATAAAGATGGGGAGGATGCAGTGACCAAAGGAACTATCGGGTTTGAGTGGGACTCGAACCCCAGTCTGGCAACCACCAGGCTAGGACGCTACCACCAGGCCAGTTTTAAATCTACAATGTACAGTTGCCTTCATTAATTCCGGTACACTGTATAGGAAGCAAATGAGAGTTGTTAGTGTACCGTAATTAATGAAGCCAACTGTACATCTACTGTAAAAAAATCGCAGTTGAGAATTTTGTAAAAATTTCATCGTGTATCAAATAATTTTTTGAGGAGTTACAATGTGTTATGTAACCTTTGAAACAAAACATTAAATTAGTCATCTTAGAGTTGAGAAATTATACTCATGATTAGATTGTTTAATTGTAATAGTAATCAATTATTCAGATATTGCATTATTATTACTGTTGTTGTTGTTATTGATTATTCTACTTTTATCATTATTACTATTATTATTATTATCATAATTTCTTAATTGTTGCTATTATTTTTAATGTTTTCATTATTTAGGGCGAGCAGAAATTTTCCTATCATTATCATCATCATCATCTCATTCTACGCCTATTAACGCAAATGGCCTCAGTTAGATTTCGCCAGTAGTCTATATCTTGAGCATTTAAATCAACACTTCTCCATGCATCATCTACTTCACGCTTCAAAGTCTTCAGCCATGTAGGCCTATGTCTTCCAACTCTTCTAGTGCCCAATTAAAATTTCATAACAATGTTAAAAAATCCATGAAATAGGAAGAACAGTTATAAAGAGATGAGTAAAACTGAATGGATGTAAATTTATTAGGCATGTCATTTAATATAAGGATAATTCTTCTTCGCCCAAGGGGTTAACTACTGCACTGTAATTGCTCAGTGGCCACTTTCCTCTCGGTAAGGGTAGAAGAGACTCTTTAGCTATGGTAAGCAGCTCTTCTAGGAGAAGGACACTCTAAAATTAAGCCATTGTTCTATAGTCTTGGGTATTGCCATAGCCTCTGTACCATGGTCTTCCATTGTCTTGGGTTAGAGTTCTCTTGCTTGAGGGTACACTCAGGCCCACTATTCTTAATTCTCTTCCTCTTGTTTTGTTAAAGTTTTCATAGTTTATATAGGAAATGTTTATTTTAATGTTGTTACTGTTCTTAAAATATTTTTTTTTTTCTTTTTTTTTTGCTCACTGGGCTATTTTCCCTGTTGGAGCCCCTGCGCTTATAGCATCCTGCTTTTCCAACTAGGGTTATAGCTTAGCAAGTAATAATAATAATAATAATAATAATAACCAATGTTCTTATGTTCTTATGTTGACAGGATTCTTCCTCATCACAGTCATACCTCACTTTCACCACCTCTCTCTCTCTCTCTCTCTCTCTCTCTCTCTCTCTCTCTCTCTCTCTCTCTCTCTCTCTCTCCTACATAAAGAAAACAAACGGAGGGATACTAAGGCGCTGGGAGGCAAAGCGGTAGGCTTAAACAAAGAAAAAACATGGTACTACTCACTCTGTTATAAGCCGGCATTCTCTCTCTCTCTCTCTCTCTCTCTCTCTCTCTCTCTCTCTCTCTCTCTCTCTCCCTTTAATGGGTTTCTAATGGCGTTTCTAGGCAGCCTTCTTCCTTACTCCCACCTCTTCTTTAGTCTCCTTGTTCTTATTGTTCTTCTTGACATTTGGTTGTGACATGTAAAAACAACCAATCAGTTTGTGTTCTTCTTCTTTTTCTTCAGAGAGAGGGAATGAATATTTTTCTTTCGGGTTTCGTGATTGACCCAAATACAATGCCAAAAACAGACGCCATAGCAATAAGCCTCCAGGTCACCTTTGCCTCGTTATTCGCGAGAGAAATCGCGTATGGCTGGGGCGTGTATTGTGAGGCACCCACGAGGGTGAGTCCTGGCAGCTTCAGTGACGTCACGGCCGACCAGTTCCGACAAAGGAAGTAGGTGGGTTCTACCTCTATGCCCCCAACTCTCTCTCTCTCTCTCTCTCTCTCTCTCTCTCTCTAGACAAGCACAGGCCACGGAGATCCATGTGATGTACACGTGAAACCTTTCATTTGGCGGACACAAATGTAAACAAAAAGGTGAGAAGACAGAATGTGATGAGAGAAAATCTGGGACAGCAAAGTTAGATGGATGAGGGATATTTTCAAATGATAATAAATATATAAATACATAAATTTACTAACCAAATAAGATAGAAATTGTGAAATTTGGTGAATATAGACTTTTGAAATTAGATAGAATTGATTTTGAAAGCGATGCCATGCTAAAAAGTATGGCTACAAAAGGAGAATTGAAACTTTCGTGGGAAGAATAATTTTATTTCATTATAGATTCTGTGATGGTGAATGAGTGAATATCTTAAGAATAACTTCCTGAGTTTAATTATGTAGCTGTAATTTTTTAGTATTTTCATGAGCAGTTGTTTTGGTGTTGGTATCAATGCCTTTTATTAAGTAAATTGGGAAAAGAATGATTGAAAATATGGCATTGAATGTTTTTGTTCACATGCACACCTCGACTCTCTTCGTAAATTTGACAGACTATACAAGCACTTGCCGAGAGTAGGGATATATATATATATATATATATATATATATATATATATATATATATATATATATATATATATATATATGTGTGTGTGTGTGTGTGTGTGTGTGTATATATATATATATATATATATATATATATATATATATATATATATATATATATATACACACACACACACATATATATATATATATATATATATATATATATATATATATATATGTATATATATATATATATATATATATATATATATATATATCTTAAGCCTATGGACGCAAAGGGCTTCGGTTAGATTTCGCCAGTTGTCTCTATCTTGAGCTTTTAAATCAATACTTCGCCATTTATCGTCTCCTACTTCACCCTTCATAGTCCTCAGCCATGCAGGCCTGGGTCTTCCAACTCTTTTATATATATATATATATATATATATATATATATATATATTGCGTATTTTTTAAATATATGAGAACGAGTTTAGAATAAAAGAATATACACATAAATGAT
>NC_090738.1:128355622-128358122 GCF_036898095.1 Palaemon carinicauda | reverse complement strand
TAACAACGTCAAAACAGATATGTTCTATGTAAACTATTAACAACGGCAAAAACAGATATGTCATATAAACTATTAACAACGTCAAAACAGATATGTCCTACATAAACTATTAACAACGTCAAAAACAGATATGACATATATCAACTATTAAGAAAAAAAAAAAAGATTAGGCCTACCCGAGATTTTGAGTCGCAATATTTCTTACAGAATAAAATAAATCCCAGTGAGGAAAGGAAATAAGGAAATAAATAGATGATGAGATTAAATTAACAATAAATCATTCTAAAAACAGTAACAACGTCGAAACAGATATGACCTATATAAACTATTAACAACGTCAAAAACAGATATGTCATATATCAACTATAAAAAAAAAAAAGATTAGGCCTACCCGAGATTTTGAGATGAGAATAAATTAATAATAAATCATTCTAAAAATAGTAACAATGTCGAAACAGATATGTCCTATATAAACTATTAACAACATCAAAAACAGATATGTCTTATATCAACTATAAAAAAAAAAAAAGATTAGGCCTACCCGGGATTTTGAGATGAGAATAAATCAACAATAAATCATTTTAAAAATAGTAACAACGTCGAAACAGATATGTCCTGTATAAACTATTAACAACGTCAAAAACAGATATGTCCTATATAAACAATTAACAATGTCAAAACAGATATGTCCTATATAAACTATTAACAACGTCAAAAACAGATATGTCCTATATAAACTATTAACAACGTCAAAAACAGATATGTCCTATATAAACAATTAACAATGTCAAAACAGATATGTCCTATATAAACAATTAACAATGTCAAAAAAGATATGTCATATATAAACTATTAACAACGTCGAAACAGATATGTCCTATATAAACTATTAACAACGTCAAAAACAGATATGTCATATATCAACTATAAAAAAAAAAAAGATTAGGCCTACCCGAGATTTTGAGTCGCAATATTTCTTACAGAATAAAATAAATCCCAGTGAGGAAAGGAAATAAGGAAATAAATAGATGATGAGATTAAATTAACAATAAATCATTCTAAAAACAGTAACAACGTCGAAACAGATATGACCTATATAAACTATTAACAACATCAAAAACAGATATGTCTTATATCAACTATAAAAAAAAAAAAAGATTAGGCCTACCCGGGATTTTGAGATGAGAATAAATCAACAATAAATCATTTTAAAAATAGTAACAACGTCGAAACAGATATGTCCTGTATAAACTATTAACAACGTCAAAAACAGATATGTCCTATATAAACAATTAACAATGTCAAAACAGATATGTCCTATATAAACTATTAACAACGTCAAAAACAGATATGTCCTATATAAACTATTAACAACGTCAAAAACAGATATGTCCTATATAAACAATTAACAATGTCAAAACAGATATGTCCTATATAAACAATTAACAATGTCAAAAAAGATATGTCATATATAAACTATTAACAACGTCGAAACAGATATGTCCTATATAAACAATTAACGTCATAAACAGATATGTCATATATCAACTATAAAAAAAAAGAAAAAAGATTAGGCCTACCCGAGATTTTGAGATGAGAATAAATTAACAATAAATCATTCTAAAAACATAACAATAACAACGTCGAAACAGATATGACCTATATAAACTATTAACAACGTCAAAAAAGATATGTCATATGTAAACTATATATAAAAAAAAAAAGATTAGGCCTACCCGGGATTTCGAGTCGCAATATTTCATACAGAATAAAATAAATGACTAGAAATTACTAATTCAGTTATGTGGCCACCTCATTTCCTACATAATAGCCAGCAGCGGTTTAGTCATGCGCTGTGCATGTGCATAGGTCGGTTGGCAAGTTCCACCCTTTGAAAAAAATAAAAACCATAAAAATTGTATGACTTTCATGTCCTGTATTAAGGTAGTGCAACCTCTTGGACGTCATTGCTTACGCCAATGAAAAAACCGGTTTTCTTTTGTGGTGATGCAGGTACTTCCAGGCGTTCATCTCTTATATACTTTAATTTGTAAAGTTTATTATATAATAACTATCTTAAGCTAGTGTTGCCTTTATTTTCTTGTATTAAAATGATGGTCAGGCAGTATTTATTATAAAATTAGTTTTTAGCGGTTTTAATATTTTCGTTTTTTTTACGTGCGTCATACCATGAACCTGGAACTGCATTTTGGGTACCCCTCGGTCCAGGTATACTAGACCGTGGGGTACCCCAAGGTCTAGGTATACTAGACCGTGGGGTACCCCAAGGTCTAGGTATACTAGACCGTGGGGTACCCCCAACCCACCTGGCATCTGACTGGGCTAAACCGTGCCCGAAGTTCCCCGAACCCTGCTCTTATGCACGTAGCCAGAGTCTGGCAGAAGCATAAAAGGGCCCAGCATGCACGAGAGATCAGCAGTTGCAACTCTGAAGCCATAGCTTGAAGAACGAACTCCCCTAACCACTCCACAAGTCAGT
>NC_090738.1:128338122-128350622 GCF_036898095.1 Palaemon carinicauda | reverse complement strand
TTTAGACGTATATATAGGGAGGTATTGCATTATTTTCAGACGTATTTATAAGGAGGGATTGTGTTAATTTAAGGATTGCTTTAATGGAAGACTTATTTATAGGGAAGGATTGCATTAATTTCAGACGTATAATAGAGAAGGATTGTATTAATTTCAGATGTATTTATAGGAAAGGATTGCATTAATTTCAGACGTATTTATAGAGAAGGATTGCATCAATTTCAGACGTATTTATAGAGAAGGATTGCATCAATTTCAGACGTATTTATAGAGAAGGATTGCATCAATTTCAGACGTATTTATAGAGAAGGATTGCATCAATTTCAGACGTATTTATAGAGAAGGATTGCATCAATTTCAGACGTATTTATAGAGAAGGATTGCATCAATTTCAGACGTATTTATAGAGAAGGATTGCATCAATATCAGACGTATTTGTAGAGAAGGATTGCATCAATTTCAGACGTATTTATAGGGAAGGATTGCATTAATTTCAGACGTATAATAGGGAAGGATTGCATTAATTTCATACGTATAATAGGGAAGGATTGCATTAATTTCAGACGTGTTATTATTATTATTATTATTATTATTATTATTATTACTTCTTGCTAAGCTACAACCCTAGTTGGAAAAGCAGGATGTTATAAGCCCAGGGGCTCCAACAGGGAACATAGCCAAGTGAGGAAAGGAAACAAGGAAAAATAGAATATTTTATGAACAGTAACAACATTAAAATAAATATCTCTTATATAAACTATTAAAACTTTAACAAAACAAGAGGATGAAAAATAAGAAAGCAGTGAAACTACGTTGCATTGTTCAGCACTCAAGAATCTGCTGTTGAATTTGGAAAAAGAAATTAGAGATGTGTCCTGTTTCCTCATGGCTCTTATGATAATTTTCTCGAAAGAAATGGAATTTAATTACTGATCTATTTGTTTTATTTTTAGTAACATTAACCATGTTATTGATTACGAATGTTTAGTCAATGTCTTTAAGCAGTGATTCTCAGCTTTTTTCAGCTTTGATGGCTGCTTTTCCGGTCCCATACAAGTCCGTGAGGGAATGATTCAGGATTAGCTTGTTTAATAAAATAAAGAATTTTTTGCCTGATTCCCTTAAGGGTAATAGTTCCTCCGTGTTCTCTAATAAATAAGGGCCCTGTGGTTGTAGTGGAAGTTCTACTTAAGTAGGATTTCAGGGTGGTAACTGGACACAGGGATGGATCCCGAGGAAGTGGAACAATCTTCCAGGGAGACCACCTGTTTTGGAGGCCCTCATTTTTAGCCAGGAAAACTTTGTTAGGGGAGAGAAGGACCTCACCCGAAGAGAGAAACTCTATACAGCAGGGGAACCCCACTCTCTACAGGACCTCCACTGTCGTTTTACCTTGTTCGTTCAGAGTATTTAACGTTTCATATCGCGTATTGTTCATTTACTGTTAAATCGTCACTGTCAAAAGACTTATGAAATAAGAAAGTCTTCAGTTTCCTCTTGAAAGCCTTAATGTTTTCAATCATTCGAATGTTTCGTGGGAGCTTATTATTATTACCAGTCTCTTAAAATTTTTTTGTTTCGGATTAGCTCTGAATATTAAATGGATAACTTTATCTTTCTTTAGTAGAATTTGTGTCCACATAAATATACTTCTATTAAACACTACCTCAGATTATTTGAAACCGTTTATAATGACAAATGACGAACTTTTCATGGAAGGATCAATGTATTTTTTTCTCAAGTATAATCACTTAGATAAAAACCACCTTCTATGATATGAAAGTAAATAAATGATAAGGTTGATAAAGTGTCTTGGCAACGGGGAATTGGTAATATAAGTCCCGTTATAGTTTTTCTACTTGAATGAAGTGGTAAACACAGTCTGGATTTAGATAACGAAACTCATTTTCCATGTTTTTTTTTTTTTTTTTTTTTTTTTTTTTTTTTTTTTTTCTAGCGTAAAGCGCTTATTCGAACTTATAAACACAGTCTAGATTTAGATAATGAACCCCATTTTCCATGGGTTTTTTTTTTTAGCATAAAGCGCTTATTCGAACTTATAATTTTTTTTTTTTTTTTTTTTTTTTTTTTTTTTTGCACATTACCTTCCTTACTTATAAATACTTATTAGGTGCATCTGTAGGTAGTACGTTGGCCAGGGCACCAGCCACCCGTTGAGATACTACCGCTAGAGAGTTATGGGGTCCATTGACTGGCCAGACAGTACTACATTGGATCTTTCTCTTTGGTTACGGTTTATTTCCCCTTTGCCTACACATACACCGTACTGTACTTTTAAAGAAAAAAGCAGAAAATATTATTTAAAATGGAAGGTCAGCATGGGTTTACACACGAACTTATAAAAAGATTTTTTTTTTTCGCTTTTAAAGAAAAATGCAGAAAATATGATTTAAAAGGAAGACCAGCAGGGGTTTACACAAGAAGTATTTATTTGCATCATAACTTTGCTTTAAAACAATTGGGTGAAAAGTCTTAGAGCCAAGTAAACAACAATATGTGACATAAATTATCTGTAAGGTTGCAAAGCATTAGTTTTTATGAGAAAATTTAAACTTTTTGCGAAAAGGTGCAAACCTGAAAGTTACTGATTTCATGCAGAAACAGGTATGGGATAAAGATATATTTTTTTAATTTCTCCTGATTATCTTGAATGGAAAACCAGAGAGAACAAGACCTCTTAGTAGGCCCAGAATAAGAAGGAAGTAAAATTTTGATAAATCCCTTAGAAGAAGGGGTAGGCCTACTTCGTTGTTGGAGATTAATATTATTATTATTAAATGCTAAGCTACAACCCTAATTGGAAAAGCAGGATGCTATAAGCCCAGGGGCTCCAACAGGGAAAATAGCCCAGTGAGGAAAGGAAACGGAAAAAAATAAAATATTTCAAGAAGAGTAACATCAAAATAAATAACTCCTACTGGACTATTAATCGGAAATTCTCCCTGTAAATATACTATTCTTAGCCGTATTTCAGTTAAATACAGGCGACTGTAATTTTACCTGACTTTGTTATTATCTTTTACGGGTTGGTGACCCTAATATCAATCCTTTACGTCAATATATGCGTTTTCAAAACGGTAAAAATTCTAGAAAAAAATGTTGCCTGATATTTACCGTTTTTTTTTAATGCAAATTTTTAACAGTGTACACTGTAAGGGTATTTTTCATCTTTTTATTCTTTCGTCATCACTCTCCGCTCGCACTGATAACCTGTTTATGCTTGTCTCATTGCGTTTTGTGTGCCGTTCTTGACTGGAACGTGTTATATATATACACATGCTCCGTCCAAATAAAGTTAGCTGTGTTCACCTGGCTTTTCATTAAATACTTATAAGGTGCATCTGTAGGTAGTACGTTGGCCAGGGCACCAGCCACCCGTTGAGATACTACCGCTAGAGAGTTGTGGGGTCTTTTGACTGGCCAGACAGTACTACATTGGATCTTTCTCTTTGGTTACGGTTTATTTCCCCTTTGCCTACACATACCCCGAATAGTCTGGCCTATTCTTTACAGATTCTCCTCTGTCCTCACACACATGACAACATTGAGATTACCTAACAATTCTTCTTCTCTCAAGAGGTTAACTACTACACTGTAATTGTTCAGTGGCTACTTTCTATTTAGCTATGGTAAGCAGCTCTTCAAGGAGGAGGACACTCCAAAATCAAACCATTGCTCTCTAGTCTTGGGTAGTTCCATAGCCCCTGTACCACGGTCTTACACTGTCTTGGGTTGAATTTATCTTGCTTGAGGGTACACTCTTGCACACTTTTCTATCTAATTTCTCTTCCTCTTGTTTTGTTAAAGTTTATATAGTTTATATAGGAGATAATTATTATGATGTTACTCTTCTTAAAATATTTTATTTTTGCTTGTTTCCTTTCCTCACTGGGCTATGCTCCCTGATGGAGCCCCTGGGCATAATTATAGCATCCTGCTTTTCCAACTAAGGTTGTAGCTTGGCTTGTAGTAATAATAATATAATAATACATACATACATATACCAAGGCACTTCCCCCAATTTTGGGGGCTAGCCGACATAAAAAAAAAGAAACAGAAAAAGGGACCTCTCCTCTCTACGTTACGTTCCTCCCATAATAATAATAATAATAATAATAATAATATACTATATTAAGAGGTTTCGTAGGACGAATTTCCTTATGTAAAGGACTTTGCGTATAGCCACATTTTCTTTCGAAGTTACTCCAATATACTGAAAAAAATTTTTGGACGGAAAAGTAAACTGTCTGAGTCTCTTGATTAGGTAACAAGGGTCCCTTAGCTACCATAATCTTTCTTCATTCTCACAGTACTATTAAAAGTTTTCTCATTGAGAGCGGATGCTCTTCAGGGCCAATTTAGCCTGAAAGATAAAATAAGCTTCCTCTGGTTCTTTTCCGGTTGATGGGTTTTTACCAATACGACTTATTCTACGTTTTGCATCTTGGCAAAATTGCCGGAAATGTCACATCTTGAAAATTCTCTAGAGGAAAGTATCCCCGAGTAATGTTTTGTCGGTATGGGAATGGAAGTTTCCTGATGCGTTATGTCCATCTGAGGTTTGAAGATCATTCATAGATGGCAGAGGCAAGGGATAGTGATAATTTCCTAAAAAAAAAAAAAAAAAAAAAAAAAAAAAAAAAAAAAAAAAAAAAAAAAAAAAACTAATTTTAATCGGAAGTTGTCCGTAAAAATATAGTGTTCTCGGCCGTATTTCAGTAAAACACAGGCGACCGTAGTTTTACCCTACTTTCTTATGATCTTTTACGGGTTGGTGACCGTAATATCACTCCTTTTGCGTTAATATATCCGTGTTTAAAACGGCAAATGACTGGCAACATTTATTATTATTGTTGTTATTATTATTATTACTAGCCAAGCTACAACCCTAGTTAGGAAAAGCTAGATGCTATAAGACCAAGGGCTCCAATAGGAAAAAATAGCACAGTGAGGAAAGGAAATAGGGAAATAAATAAATGAGAACAAATTAACATTAAATCATTCCAGGATTTTTACCGTTTTTTACGGCAAATTTTGAACAGTGTAGCAGGAAAATGTCCTAGAGACTGGCTATATATCCATATGATTAGCTTCCAAGCCCCCTCTCCACCCAAGCTAGGACCAGGGAGGGCCAGGCAAAGGTTGTCGATAACTCAACAGGTAGACCTATAGGCCTAGGTGACAAGGATGGTTAGGTTGACTCTTATATTTTCTTAGAGGCTATGTATCTTCAGTTAATAAAATATGGCGGTGAGAATAAGTTCATTGTTTTCAATAAATTTCTTGCGACCACAAATGGAATATTACTTGAAGGTAAGACATAGCTTGAAAGAAAAATGATTCAGAATTTTCATTGAGTATATCTCATGGCGAGCGATTGTGACGCAGTTCCGGTAGGCCCTGCTGCTTCCTCCGGTGCCTTAGATGACCGCGGAGGTAGCAGCAGTAGGGGACTCAGCAGTATGAAGGTTCATCTGTGGTGGAAATGTGGGAGGTTGGGCTGTGGCACCCTAGCAGTACCAGCTGAACTCGGTTGAGTCCCTGGTTAGGCTGGAGGAACGTAGAGAGTAGAGGTCCCCTTTTTTGTTTTGTTTCTTGTTGTTGTCGGCTACCCCCCAAAATTGGGGGAAGTGCCTTTGGTATATGTATGTATGTATGTATGTATATCTCATGTCTATGGTTCTTTAGACCTGTCTTGGAGGTCAGTTGTAATTAGAATTTATTTTGAAAGGAAACCCTTTGATAAGCATCCTTCTTCAGTTAACTACTGCACTGTAATTGATCAGTGGCTACTTTCCACTTGGCAAGGGTAGAAACGACTCTTTTGTAGGTAGTAGGTTGGCCAGGGTACCAGCCATCCGTTGAGATACTACCGCTAGAGAGTTATTGTGGCCTTTGACTGGCCAGACAGTACTACATTGGACCCCTATCTCTGGTTACGGCTCATTTTGTCTTTGCCTACACATACACAGAATAGTCTGGCCTACTCTTTCCACATTCTCATCTGTTATCACACACCTGGCAACACTGATTAATACCAAAATATTCTTTGCCCAAGGGGTTAACTACTGCAATTTAACATTTCAGTGGCTACTTTCCACTTGGCAAGGGTAGTAACGACTCTTTAGCTACAGTAAGCCGTTCTTACTAGGAGAAGCACACCCCAAAATCAAACGATTGTTCTCTAGTCTTGGGTAGTGCCGTAGCCTCTGTACCATGGCCTTCCATTGTCTTGGGTAGTGCCGTAGCCTCTGTACCATGGCCTTCCATTGTCTTGGGTAGTGCCGTAGCCTCTGTACCATGGCCTTCCATTGTCTTGGGTAGTGCCATAGTCTCTGTACCATGGCCTTCCATTGTCTTGGGTAGTGCCATAGTCTCTGTACCATGGCCTTCCATTGTCTTGGGTAGTGCCATAGTCTCTGTACCATGGCCTTCCATTGTCTTGGGTAGTGCCATAGCCTCTGTACCATGGCCTTCCATTATCTTGGGTAGTGCCATAGCCTCTGTACCATGGCCTTCCATTGTCTTGGGTAGTGCCATAGCCTCTGTACCATGGCCTTCCATTGTCTTGGGTAGTGCCATAGTCTCTGTACCATGGTCTTCCATTGTCTTGGGTAGTGCCGTAGCCCTTGTACCATGGTCTTCCATGGTCTTGGGTAGTGCCATAGTCTCTGTACCATGGTCTTCCATTGTCTTGGGTAGTGCCATAGCCTCTGTACCATGGTGTTTCATTTTCTTGGGTAGTGCCATAGCCTCTGTACCATGGTGTTTCATTTTCTTGGGTAGTGCCGCAGCCTCTGTACCATGGTCTTCCATTATCTTGGGTAGTGCCATAGTCTCTGTACCATGGTCTTCCATTATCTTGGGTAGTGCCATAGTCCCTGTACCATGGTCTTCCATTATCCTGGGTAGTGCCATAGCCTCTGTACCATGGTCTTCCACTGTCTTGGGTTAGAGTTCTCTTGCGCGAGGGTACACTATTGGATGTTTTGTTATTTTCTTTCTTCACTGGGCTATTTTCCCTTTTGGAACCCTTGGGCTTAGAAGCATCTTGCTTTTTCAACAAGGGTTGTAGCATAGCTTGTAATAATAATAATAATAATAATAATAGTAACTCGAGCCGTTTAAACTGGCCTTCTCCATTATTCACTTCGCTCTGGTATCACTTCCCCCCCCACCCCCACCCCACCCTCCACCCACCCCCCAAAAATAGGTTTTTTGATTGTTATGAGTTACAAACAGAGACTTTGATATTTGATGATAAAATAGTGCAGCGTGGATGGATTGATTTGTAGAGACAGATGGAACTACTTCGTAGTTAATTATAATAATTAATGAAACACATAGTGCATCTCTCCTTTATAATAAAGAACAAGTGTCTATCTCTCTCTCTCTCTCTCTCTCTCTCTCTCTCTCTATATATATATATATATATATATATATATATATATATATATTATATATATATATATATATATATATATATATATATATATATATATATATATATCTTTCCTTTCACGTTGAGCAGCAACCGCTCGGGTAGAACAATCTCCCACAAATTACCTAAATTGTCGTGGGTAGTATGGAAAGGGGGAGGAGTTGGGAAGGGTCCTCACCCGCAAACTTTCTTAGTTCATCAATTCATCGTCTTCTCTTCTATCCCCTGCGCCTTTTGCAATCTCTAGGGACCTGCTTTGTTAGTCTTAATGTCCGTCTGTTGTCTATCACTCTCATTATATGTCTTGCAGATGTCTATTTCTGTTTCGTACATGTTAGAATGTCCTTTACTTTAGTTTGCTCTTGTATCCATGTTGCTATTTTTCTCTCCCTTAGTGTTATTCCCATTATTATTCTTCCCACAGCTCTTTGAGTTGTAACTAGCTTATGTTCTAAGGCTTTGGTAAGGTTCCAAGTTTCTGATGCATAAATTGATACTGGTAGGACCATCTTAAATAGTTTTCTTTTTAAAGAAAGTGCCATTTTACTTTACATAATCTTATTTTGTTTACTTAATGCCCTCCATGCCATTCTGTGTGTATAAATATATATATATATATATATATATATATATATATATATATATATATATATATATATATATATATATATATATATATATATATATATATATATATATATATAGGTAGTAGGTTAGCCTGGGCACCAGCCATCTGTTGAGGTACTCCCACTAAAGAGTTATTTGGTCCTTTGACTGGCCAGACAGTACTGCATTGGATCCCTCTCTCTGGTTACGGCTCATTTTTTCTTTGCCTACACATATACCGAGTAGTCTGGGCTATTCTTACCACATTCTCTTCTGCCCTCATACACCTGACAACACTGAGATTACCAAACAATTCTTTTTCTCTCACGGGGTTAACTACTGCAATATAATTGTTCATTGTCTTCTTTCCTCTTGGTAAGGGTAGAAGAGACTTTAGCTATGGTGAGCAGCTCTTTTAGGAGAAGGAGGCTCCAAAATCAATCCACTGCTCTCTAATCTTGGGTAGTGCCTTAGCCTCTGTACCATGGCTTTCCACTGTCTTGGATTAGAGTTTTTTTTGCTTGAGAGTACACTCGGGCACGCTGTTCTATCTTATTTCACTTCTTGTTTTTATGAAGTTTGTATAGTTTATATGTATAGCGTCCAATTTAAGGTTGTTACTGTTCTGGAAATATTTTGTTTTGATTGTTTATTCTTCTCTTATAGTTTATATATATATATATATATATATATATATATATATATATATATATATATATATATATATATATATATGCATGCCATTCGAGTTGACCAGGATGTTTTAAACAGAATTCATTTAGTTATAATTTAATCTTTGGTAGCCATGTTCTCAATACAAAAATATATTGAGAATGTGGATAAATACAAAACCTATTGAGATTACATGTTTTCTACTTCAGTAAAAAAGAAAATATCGTATAGACAATTGAATACTGAAACACTTTAGAAAATGGTTATGATAAAAATGTAGGGTGTATGTACAGTATATACAGTATATATATATATATATATATATATATATATATATATATATATATTTATATATATATATATATATATATATATTATATTTATGTATATATATATTGTATATATGTACATATATATATATATATATATATATATGTATATATATTATATATATAGTCATATATATACACACACACATATATATATATATATATATATATATATATATTGAAACCAAACTAGTATAATTGAAAACTTGGTGAATTGCATCGAAATTATTATTGATCGTGTTGATTTACACCTGGAAAAACCTGAAGCCAGGATTATACATTATAGCTTGGAGATTTAGATAAATGCGTGTTTTTTTTTTTTTTTTATAAATTGATTAACTAGCGATGATATTTGTGGAAATAAGCGAATACAAATGATGAGATGTTGATAATAGATAAAGCTACAATAATTTGTACATATGTATGTATATACAGTACAGTATATTGTTTTTATTGCATATACATATATATATATATATATATATATATATGTAAATATATATATATATATAATATACATATAAATGTATATATATGTATATTATATATATATATTTATATATATATATATATATATATATATATATATATGTGTGTGTGTGTGTGTGTGTTTGTATTTATACATTATATATACTGTATATACACATATTATAAACACACAAAATGATACATAAATACAGTGGATAACTATTTCACAAGCTATATCTCATTACTTTAAATCTTTACCCAATCCCAGTTTTACATTTTTCATTCAGAGTTCTTATCAGTAAATCTATTTCTTAAATTAATACAAATATCTTCATAAGTTTCAAGGCTTTCTGAATTGATAGCGATAACGCTAGCCAAGATATGATCTGATTATATATTTCCATTGCATATCATTTGAAGGACAATGCCCTAGAGACTGACCATATTACATATGATCAGCGCCCAAGCCCCCTCTCCAACCAAGCTAGGACCAAGGAGGGCCAGGCAATGGCTGCTGAGGACTCAGCAGATTGACCTATAGGCTTCCCCCAAACCCCGCATCCTTAGCTCACAAAGATGGTGAAATTGCTGCGACCAAAGAAACTAACGAGTTTGAGCGGGACTCGAACCCCAGTCTGGCGTTCATCAGACTGGGACGTTACCACATCGGCCACCGCAACACTGAAGAGATTACCAGTGCGAGTTCAGTATATGTTTCAGTTCACTCGTGAAAGGGGTGTTCAAGTCTGTTAAAAGTTTCCAAAATGACTCGAAAAACGAAGATTATTTAACAAATAAGTCCTCTTTAAATAGATTCTTGGCCACTTTTTTTCTATTACTTTGCTTCGTTTCATTTCTCAACGTAAGTCTTTTATTAATTAATTTGCACTGACACCTTGGATTCATGTTTGTTTTCGACTCAGCATCTGGGTCCTTTTTCCCAAGTCAGTAAAAAGTTTTCAAAATGACACGAAAAACTAAGATTGTTTAACAAAAAAAGGCCTCTTGAAATAAGATTCTTTGCCACTTTTTCTATTGCTTCGTTTCATTTCGTAATGTAAGCCTCTGTCACTTGAAAGACTTATTTTTTTCAGCACACACTCTTAAAAATAACCTTAATTTTAATCGGAAACTGCGTAAAAATATACTGTTCTCAGCCGTATTTTAGTAAAATACAGACAACCGTGATTTTACCCTACTTTGTTGGAAGATCCAGGCCTACACGGCTGAGGACTATGAAGCGCGAAATAGATGATGATGGAGAAGTATTGAATTAAAACCTCCAGATAGAGACGACTGGCGAAATCTAACCGAGGCCCTTTGCGTCAATAGGCGTAGGAGGAGATGATGATGATGACGACTTAGTTATTATTCTTTACGGGTTGGTGACCGTAATATCACTTCTTCACGTCAATATATCCCTTTTTTTTTTTTAACCGTAAATACCTGGCAACATCTATTCCAATATTTTTACCGTTTTTACGGCAAATTAGAGACGAGCCCCTTTGCGGCAATAGGCGTTGGAGATGATGATGACTTTGGTATTATCTTTTACGGGTTGGTGAACGTAATATCACTTCTTTACATCAATATATCCTTTTTTTAAAACTGTAAATATCTGGCAACATATATTCCAGGATGAATCCATGTAGTTTCCAGGCCCTTTTCGTGTTCAGCTTTCCAGAATACGGTTCTTTCCTTCCGCATACCTAACCGTTCCTCTGATAACTGGGACACATCCAATGGTGATGATGACCCCTGACCTCGTCCCGTATCTCTGGGTCAAGCGTTTGCAGGATATGTTTGGTATTTTCGATTCCGTGCAATTGAGAGAATATATTTTTATTTCCTTCTTTTTCGTGGAAGTCCTCTTCACCTTGGCAGCTCTCCTTTTCTTCCTTTCATGACACCTCTTTCTTTTCTTCTTGTTTTTCATTTCCTTGCATTTCGGTTTTCCCTTTTTACTCGGTGTTTCCTTAAATTTGCCTCTGCTATTCATCGCCTTTGGTAATATCGTCTTCTTAGACAAGGCGTTTCTTCCCGAACTGTCTTTCAGCTTACTATTACCTCTTGTAGAAACCTTGACCTTCGCCTTTATGATTATTTCAACTTTCTTGAAACCGCAGACGCTGCCGTTGTAGCTGACAGGAATTTTCCTCATCTCTAGCTCCATTCCGCAGCGACGCTCATCAAGATCTCGTTCATCCGTGGGTGCCCCTGACGAAAGCAACACCAGTCCGAATAGGAGGGCCGCGAAGAGCATTGTGCAAAGGGTTAAAATGGACCCTGAGTGCATTATTAGTGTAAAAGTCCAATTGAGGCTTAGCGTATTATTAAAACGAAGAAATTGATCGATATTAGAGCTTCTGATGTCTTAAATCAATGATGAATCTGGTTAAATTAAGTGCCTCATTTCCTGGCCGGTGCCAAAAGACAGATTTTGGATTCCACTAAAATCTGATGCGTTATTTGCACATAATAGAATCTGTAGAATAAGAAATTGCAAAGACGAATTCTTGAGTTAGAACTTCTCTGTTTGCAGATGATAATAAATAATGAGGGTTTTTCCTCTACCGTCTGCAAAAGACAGATTTTGGATTCCACTAAAATCTGATACGTTATTTGCACAAGACAGAATCTGTAGAATAAGAATTTGCAAAGACGAATCCGTGAGTTGGAACTTCTCTGTTCGCAGATAATGATAAATAATGGAGTTTTTCCACTATTGTCTGGCGAATCCTAAACCTCGGTCTGTTCAGGTGAATGGCAAGAGTGAATATGCGTTCACTGTGCTGATGAGAGCTCTTATATACCGTCGTTCAGATAGGCGCTCTGGACATCCGATTCAAACGTTCCTCTCTCTCTCTCTCTCTCTCTCTCTCTCTCTCTCTCTCTCTCTCTCTCTCTCTCTCTCTCTCTCTCTCTCTCTCTCTCCTCACAGATATGATATGGTTCGTTTTTCG
>NC_090738.1:128320622-128333122 GCF_036898095.1 Palaemon carinicauda | reverse complement strand
AAGTTTTATAGTTTATATATGAAAGATATAATTTAATGTTACTGTTCTTAAAATATCTTATTTTGATTGTTTATTACTTCTCTTTTAGTTTTTATTTCCTCGATTCCTTTCCTCACTGGGCTATTTTTCCCTGTTGGAGCCCTTGGTCTTATAGCATCCTGCTTTTCCAACTAGGGTTGTAGCTTTGCTAATAATAATAATAATAATTTGTGTTCCTTTTATCGAAATCCAAACTTGTCTTAATACAAGATGATGAAAAGGCCTCTTCTGTTCTTGTTGGTGATTTCAATGCTCACCTCAGGGAGTTGCTGAATTTAGTTCTTCCTACTGATCTCAATGGCTTAAGAGCATAGACTTTGCTTGTGAATCAGGTTATGATCAAAGCATAAGTGAGACTATAATCAAATCTGGTGGTTGCTTGGGTATGGCATGCACTGATTCCCCTGGTGTTATATCAAGGCTCAACTAAGAACTTTTTCTCAGAGTTTATGCTTCAGCTGGTAATTAATGTACAGTAATTTGCCCATAAAATAAACCCTTTCTTGTACTAATTAGGAAAATTTTCGTCTTCAATTGCACAAGAAATTGGCTTTTGGAAAAAAGTCTTTTTAAGATTTTTGGTGACCACTCTAACTTGAAGAATTTTTTTGAACTTTTTCATTATGTCATAATTTAAAAATTGTTCACCTGTCTGGTCGTAAGCTGCTAGTTCTCATCTTAAATTGTTAGGGCAAAAACTTTTATGGATATTAATTTCTAGCACGGTCGTTCACTTTGTTCTTTGTGCAGGTTACAAAATATTTTTCATCAAACTGACCACCCTTTGTATTCAGATCCCCGACTGTACTGTCCAGTATATAGTACTAGGCTAAGGCATACATAGACCTTGGTACTAGGCAATCTGTATTGACTCTGGTACTAGGTATGCTGTTAATTTAACCGTCTGGCCTTCTCTTACATAAGGCTCAATATTACAGAGTACTCTTGAAGTTTTATTCCCTCTGTGACCGGATGGAATGATCTTCCCAAACTGATAGTTGAATTGGTAGAACCTCAGAAGTTCAAACTTGTTGCAAACGCTTTTTTGTTAAACAGGGTACAAAAGACTCATTTCATAGTTTACATATGACATCTATTTTAACGTTGTTGCTAGCCCTAATGTATGTTATCATTTTTATTTCTCATTTATAGTTTATTTATTACTTTTCTATTTTCTTTCCGCACTGGGTAGTGTCTGCAGCCTCCTATAGGTCTACCTGCTTAGTCATCAGCATCCATTGCCTGTCCCTCCCTTGTCCTAGCTTGGGTGGAGAGGGGGCTTGGGCGATGATCGTATGTATGGTCAGTCTTTAGTGCATTGTCCTACTAGCTAGGGCATTGTCACTGTCCTTAGCATCCATTGCCTGGCCCTCCCTAGTCCTAGCATGGGTGGAGAGGTGGCTTGGGCGATGATCGTATGTATGTAAGGTCAGTCTCTAGTGCATTGTCCTACTAGCTAGGGCATTGTCACTGTCCTTAGCATCCATTGCCTGGCCCTCCCTAGTCCTAGCATGGGTGGAGAGGTGGCTTGGGCGATGATCGTATGTATGTTCAGTCTCTGGTGCATTGTCTTACTAGCTAGGGCATTGTCCCTGTCCCTTGCCTCTGCCATTCATGAGTGGCCTTTAAACAGATATGGCTTCGCAACAAGACCCAGGGAATCGCTGAAATGGGCATCCTGTGGCCGAAGGACTTCACATGGGATGAACCGATGGAAATTCCCCGTTCGATTCCTACAGGAAAAGGAAGCACCGTTTCCAGGATCACACCAAGTGTCTATTTCCTCTAGAGACTCATTTTGCAGATTTGGTTGTGACTGAAGGTGGGAAAGTACGCTCTTTTTTAGCATCCATTTTATATATATATATATATATATATATATATATATATATATATATATATATATACATATATATATATATATATATGTATATATATATATATGTATATATATATATATATATATATATATATACATATATACATACATATATATATATATATACATATATATATATATGTATATATATATATATATATATATATATATATATATATATTTATATATATATATATATATATAAATATATATATATATATATATATATATATATATATATATATATATATATATGTGTGTGTGTGTGTGTGTAATTTATGTGTGTTCGTATACATGCTATTTGGCATAGCCATGATTCATCTTTATTCCAATGAAATCGATATTTTAAATCATCTTCTCCAGACAAATTATTGAAAAAATTGGGCCAATTATATAACAGTTTTACTTGACTGAATTAAACAAAAAATAAATGGAGTACTGGTAGATTATCCTTGTCGGAAATAGATTCCGGTGGAGCTACTCGCTTGGTTATATTTATCATCTTGTTTCTTTACGATGGCGTTGTTCCTTATTTATATTTATTCTCTGTATCTTTAACCTCTTCTTATCGTTCAGTTATAGCTTGTGGATTTTAATAAAGTTTTTGACATAGTACTGGTGTCCTAAGGATGACCCCACAGTCTAGACCAGTGGTTCCCAAACTGGGGGAAATTTCCCCCTGGGGGGGAAATTTGAAGCTTCACTACCTACTAACTAAAATAATTTAATTCTAAAGTAGAAGAGCAAATTAAAGTCTCTTTATTTGTTATTAACTGGCTCTATGGCTATGGTTAGTTGTTACCAACTGCTCTCTATCCAATTTGCTCTGTAATTATATGTTTATCAGTATATTTGCACATTTGAAAAATAAATTAGTAAATAGTCTAAAGTGTGTTTTAACTATTTCCCTCATACACATGAAGGGGAAATCTGGATGGTTGAACTGGGTGCAGGGGGGAAATGACAGAAAAAAGCTTGGGAACCACTGGTCTAGACTCTAGGTTTATACCTAGACCGAAGCGGTACCCTACACTCACGTTCCTCTTTTGTTTCTTCTATCTTGCTTTCCAACTTCTTTAGCTTTTACATCATTATACAACGACCAGATTTTCCCCAGTTGCTTCTCGATATTAAATGGCCTTCCCGACCCCAGCGCTTGCTCATTTTTACAAAATCTAAACACGAGTGTCTGACCAAAGATCTGGCAATTATTTTATCACTCAGGAAGCGTTGTAAACGTTATAGAGGCATTCTGAGCAGAGATCTGGCAGTGATTTAGCCGGCTGATTCATCGTGTCCTTTCCCTTCTTTTCAGGATAAAATAATTTGATTATGACAACCAGTCTTCTTTTACTACCACTGAAAAGTTACTGGAACATTTAAGGCCGCCAGACATTTTTGTGTTAGTTCACTCCCAAGGTTCGACTTTTCTTTGTCAACGCATAGCCAAGTATATTTACTCTTCTTAATTTGCCTCACACATCTGAGAACATTAAGTATACACTTTACACTCCCACTTAAAGTGGGTTACTACTTCAACTCTTCAGTTATCATACTACCGCTAGAGAGTTTTTGGGTCCTTTGACTGGCCAGGCAGTACTACATTGGACCCCTCTCTCCGGGTACGGCTTATTCATCTTTGCCGACACATACACAGAATAGTATGGCCTATTCTTTACACGTTCTCTTCTTTCCTCATACAGTTGACAACATTGAAATAATCAAACAATTCTTCTTCTCTCAAGAGGTTAACTACTGCACTGTAATTGTTCAGTGGTAGAAGAGACTCTTTAGCTATGGTAAGCAGCTCTTCTAGGAGGACACTCCAAAATTAAACCATTGTTCTCTTGTCTTGGGTAGTGTCATAGCGTCTCTACCATGGTCTTCCACTGTCTTAGGTTAGAGATCTCTTGCCTGAGGGTACGCTCGGGCATACTATTTTATCTTAATTCTCTTCCTCTTGATTTTATCAAGTTTTTATAGTTTATATAAGAAAGGTCTATTATAATTTTGTTATGGTTCTTAAACTTCTTTGGAAGTTTTTCCTTATTTTCTTTCCTCACTGTGCTAGTTTCCCTGTTCGAGCCCTTCGGCTTATAGCATCGTGCTTATCCAATTGGAGCCCTTGGGCTTATAGCATCATGCTTATTCAATTGGAGCCCTTAGGCTTACAGCATCGTGCTTATCCAATTGGAGCCCTTGGGCTTATAGCATCGTGCTTATCCAATTGGAGCCCTTAGGCTTATAGCATCGTGCTTATCCAATTGGAGCCCTTGGGCTTATAGCATCGTGCTTATCCAATTGGAGCCCTTGGGCTTATAGCATCGTGCTTATCCAATTGGAGCCCTAGGGCTTATAGCATCGTGCTTATTCAATTGGAGCCCTTAGGCTTACAGCATCGTGCTTATCCAATTGGAGCCCTTAGGCTTATAGCATCGTGCTTATCCAATTGGAGCCCTTAGGCTTACAGCATCGTGCTTATCCAATTGGAGCCCTTGGGCTTACAGCATCGTGCTTATCCAATTGGAGCCCTTGGGCTTATAGCATCGTGCTTATCCAATTGGAGCCCTTAGGCTTACAGCATCGTGCTTATCCAATTGGAGCCCTTGGGCTTATAGCATCGTGCTTATCCAATTGGAGCCCTTGGGCTTACAGCATCGTGCTTATCCAATTGGAGCCCTAGGGCTTATAGCATCATGCTTATTCAATTGGAGCCCTTAGGCTTATAGCATCGTGCTTATCCAATTGGAGCCCTTGGGCTTATAGCATCGTGCTTATCCAATTGGAGCCCTTAGGCTTATAGCATCGTGCTTATCCAATTGGAGCCCTTGGGCTTATAGCATCGTGCTTATCCAATTGGAGCCCTTGGGCTTATAGCATCGTGCTTATCCAATTGGAGCCCTTGGGCTTATAGCATCGTGCTTATCCAATTGGAGCCCTAGGGCTTATAGCATCGTGCTTATCCAATTGGAGCCCTTGGGCTTATAGCATCGTGCTTATCCAATTGGAGCCCTTGGGCTTATAGCATCGTGCTTATCCAATTGGAGCCCTTGGGCTTATAGCATCGTGCTTATCCAATTAGAGCCCTAGGGTTTATAGCATCGTGCTTATCCAATTGGAGCCCTTGGGCTTATAGCATCGTGCTTATCCAATTGGAGCCCTAGGGCTTATAGCATCGTGCTTATTCAATTGGAGCCCTTAGGCTTACAGCATCGTGCTTATCCAATTGGAGCCCTTGGGCTTATAGCATCGTGCTTAACCAATTGGAGCCCTTGGGCTTACAGCATCGTGCTTAACCAATTGGAGCCCTTTAGCTTATAGCATCGTGCTTATCCAATTGGAGCCCTTTAGCTTATAGCATCGTGCTTATCCAATTGGAGCCCTTTAGCTTATAGCATCGTGCTTATCCAATTGGAGCCCTTTAGCTTATAGCATCGTGCTTATCCAATTGGAGCCCTTTAGCTTATAGCATCGTGCTTAACCAATTGGAGCCCTTTAGCTTATAGCATCGTGCTTATCCAATTGGAGCCCTTTAGCTTATAGCATCGTGCTTATCCAATTGGAGCCCTTTAGCTTATAGCATCGTGCTTAACCAATTGGAGCCCTTTAGCTTATAGCATCGTGCTTATCCAATTGGAGCCCTTTGGCTTATAGCATCGTGCTTATCCAATTGGAGCCCTTTAGCTTATAGCATCGTGCTTAACCAATTGGAGCCCTTGGGCTTATAGCATCGTGCTTATTCAATTGGAGCCCATTGGCTTATAGCATCGTGCTTATCCAATTGGAGCCCTTGGGCTTATAGCATCGTGCTTATCCAATTGGAGCCCTTGGGCTTATAGCATCGTGCTTATCCAATTGGAGCCCTTTAGCTTATAGCATCGTGCTTATCCAATTGGAGCCCTTTAGCTTATAGCATCGTGCTTAACCAATTGGAGCCCTTTAGCTTATAGCATCGTGCTTATCCAATTGGAGCCCTTTAGCTTATAGCATCGTGCTTATCCAATTGGAGCCCTTTGGCTTATAGCATCGTGCTTATCCAATTGGAGCCCTTTAGCTTATAGCATCGTGCTTAACCAATTGGAGCCCTTGGGCTTATAGCATCGTGCTTATTCAATTGGAGCCCATTGGCTTATAGCATCGTGCTTATCCAATTGGAGCCCTTGGGCTTATAGCATCGTGCTTATCCAATTGGAGCCCTTGGGCTTATAGCATCGTGCTTATCCAATTGGAGCCCTTTAGCTTATAGCATCGTGCTTATCCAATTGGAGCCCATTGGCTTATAGCATCGTGCTTATCCAATTGGAGCCCTTGGGCTTATAGCATCGTGCTTATGCAATTGGAGCCCTTGGGCTTATAGCATCGTGCTTATGCAATTGGAGCCCTTGGGCTTATAGCATCGTGCTTATCCAATTGGAGCCCATTGGCTTATAGCATCGTGCTTATCCAATTGGAGCCCTTGGGCTTATAGCATCGTGCTTATGCAATTGGAGCCCTTGGGCTTATAGCATCGTGCTTCTCCAATTGGAGCCCATTGGCTTATAGCATCGTGCTTATCCAATTGGAGCCCATTGGCTTATAGCATCGTGCTTATCCAATTGGAGCCCATTGGCTTATAGCATCGTGCTTATCCAATTGGAGCCCATTGGCTTATAGCATCGTGCTTATGCAATTGGAGCCCTTGGGCTTATAGCATCGTGCTTATCCAATTGGAGCCCATTGGCTTATAGCATCGTGCTTATGCAATTGGAGCCCTTGGGCTTATAGCATCGTGCTTATCCAATTGGAGCCCATTGGCTTATAGCATCGTGCTTATGCAATTGGAGCCCTTGGGCTTATAGCATCGTGCTTATCCAATTGGAGCCCATTGGCTTATAGCATCGTGCTTATGCAATTGGAGCCCTTGGGCTTATAGCATCGTGCTTATCCAATTGGAGCCCATTGGCTTATAGCATCGTGCTTATGCAATTGGAGCCCTTGGGCTTATAGCATCGTGCTTATCCAATTGGAGCCCATTGGCTTATAGCATCGTGCTTATGCAATTGGAGCCCTTGGGCTTATAGCATCGTGCTTATCCAATTGGAGCCCTTGGGCTTATAGCATCGTGCTTATCCAATTGGAGCCCATTGGCTTATAGCATCGTGCTTATGCAATTGGAGCCCTTGGGCTTATAGCATCGTGCTTATCCAATTGGAGCCCTTGGGCTTATAGCATCGTGCTTATCCAATTGGAGCCCATTGGCTTATAGCATCGTGCTTATGCAATTGGAGCCCTTGGGCTTATAGCATCGTGCTTATCCAATTGGAGCCCATTGGCTTATAGCATCGTGCTTATCCAATTGGAGCCCATTGGCTTATAGCATCGTGCTTATCCAATTGGAGCCCATTGGCTTATAGCATCGTGCTTATGCAATTGGAGCCCTTGGGCTTATAGCATCGTGCTTATCCAATTGGAGCCCATTGGCTTATAGCATCGTGCTTATGCAATTGGAGCCCTTGGGCTTATAGCATCGTGCTTATCCAATTGGAGCCCTTGGGCTTATAGCATCGTGCTTATCCAATTGGAGCCCTTGGGCTTATAGCATCGTGCTTATCCAATTGGAGCCCATTGGCTTATAGCATCGTGCTTATCCAATTGGAGCCCTTGGGCTTATAGCATCGTGCTTATCCAATTGGAGCCCATTGGCTTATAGCATCGTGCTTATCCAATTGGAGCCCTTGGGCTTATAGCATCGTGCTTATCCAATTGGAGCCCTTGGGCTTATAGCATCGTGCTTATCCAATTGGAGCCCATTGGCTTATAGCATCGTGCTTATGCAATTGGAGCCCTTGGGCTTATAGCATCGTGCTTATCCAATTGGAGCCCTTGGGCTTATAGCATCGTGCTTATCCAATTGGAGCCCATTGGCTTATAGCATCGTGCTTATGCAATTGGAGCCCTTGGGCTTATAGCATCGTGCTTATCCAATTGGAGCCCATTGGCTTATAGCATCGTGCTTATGCAATTGGAGCCCTTGGGCTTATAGCATCGTGCTTATCCAATTGGAGCCCTTGGGCTTATAGCATCGTGCTTATCCAATTGGAGCCCATTGGCTTATAGCATCGTGCTTATGCAATTGGAGCCCTTGGGCTTATAGCATCGTGCTTATCCAATTGGAGCCCTTGGGCTTATAGCATCGTGCTTATCCAATTGGAGCCCATTGGCTTATAGCATCGTGCTTATGCAATTGGAGCCCTTGGGCTTATAGCATCGTGCTTATCCAATTGGAGCCCATTGGCTTATAGCATCGTGCTTATCCAATTGGAGCCCATTGGCTTATAGCATCGTGCTTATCCAATTGGAGCCCATTGGCTTATAGCATCGTGCTTATGCAATTGGAGCCCTTGGGCTTATAGCATCGTGCTTATCCAATTGGAGCCCTTGGGCTTATAGCATCGTGCTTATCCAATTGGAGCCCATTGGCTTATAGCATCGTGCTTATGCAATTGGAGCCCTTGGGCTTATAGCATCGTGCTTATCCAATTGGAGCCCATTGGCTTATAGCATCGTGCTTATCCAATTGGAGCCCATTGGCTTATAGCATCGTGCTTATCCAATTGGAGCCCATTGGCTTATAGCATCGTGCTTATCCAATTGGAGCCCATTGGCTTATAGCATCGTGCTTATCCAATTGGAGCCCATTGGCTTATAGCATCGTGCTTATCCAATTGGAGCCCTTGGGCTTATAGCATCGTGCTTATCCAATTGGAGCCCTTGGGCTTATAGCATCGTGCTTATCCAATTGGAGCCCATTGGCTTATAGCATCGTGCTTATGCAATTGGAGCCCTTGGGCTTATAGCATCGTGCTTATCCAATTGGAGCCCTTGGGCTTATAGCATCGTGCTTATCCAATTGGAGCCCATTGGCTTATAGCATCGTGCTTATGCAATTGGAGCCCTTGGGCTTATAGCATCGTGCTTATCCAATTGGAGCCCATTGGCTTATAGCATCGTGCTTATGCAATTGGAGCCCTTGGGCTTATAGCATCGTGCTTATCCAATTGGAGCCCTTTGGCTTATAGCATCGTGCTTATCCAATTGGAGCCCTTGGGCTTATAGCATCGTGCTTATCCAATTGGAGCCCATTGGCTTATAGCATCGTGCTTATGCAATTGGAGCCCTTGGGCTTATAGCATCGTGCTTATCCAATTGGAGCCCATTGGCTTATAGCATCGTGCTTATGCAATTGGAGCCCTTGGGCTTATAGCATCGTGCTTATCCAATTGGAGCCCATTGGCTTATAGCATCGTGCTTATCCAATTGGAGCCCTTGGGCTTATAGCATCGTGCTTATGCAATTGGAGCCCTTGGGCTTATAGCATCGTGCTTATCCAATTGGAGCCCATTGGCTTATAGCATCGTGCTTATCCAATTGGAGCCCATTGGCTTATAGCATCGTGCTTATCCAATTGGAGCCCATTGGCTTATAGCATCGTGCTTATCCAATTGGAGCCCATTGGCTTATAGCATCGTGCTTATCCAATTGGAGCCCTTGGGCTTATAGCATCGTGCTTATCCAATTGGAGCCCATTGGCTTATAGCATCGTGCTTATCCAATTGGAGCCCTTGGGCTTATAGCATCGTGCTTATCCAATTGGAGCCCTTGGGCTTATAGCATCGTGCTTATCCAATTGGAGCCCATTGGCTTATAGCATCGTGCTTATGCAATTGGAGCCCTTGGGCTTATAGCATCGTGCTTATCCAATTGGAGCCCATTGGCTTATAGCATCGTGCTTATCCAATTGGAGCCCATTGGCTTATAGCATCGTGCTTATCCAATTGGAGCCCTTTGGCTTATAGCATCGTGCTTATCCAATTGGAGCCCATTGGCTTATAGCATCGTGCTTATGCAATTGGAGCCCTTGGGCTTATAGCATCGTGCTTATGCAATTGGAGCCCTTGGGCTTATAGCATCGTGCTTATCCAATTGGAGCCCTTGGGCTTATAGCATCGTGCTTATCCAATTGGAGCCCATTGGCTTATAGCATCGTGCTTATCCAATTGGAGCCCATTGGCTTATAGCATCGTGCTTATCCAATTGGAGCCCTTTGGCTTATAGCATCGTGCTTATCCAATTGGAGCCCATTGGCTTATAGCATCGTGCTTATCCAATTGGAGCCCATTGGCTTATAGCATCGTGCTTATCCAATTGGAGCCCTTTGGCTTATAGCATCGTGCTTATCCAATTGGAGCCCATTGGCTTATAGCATCGTGCTTATCCAATTGGAGCCCATTGGCTTATAGCATCGTGCTTATCCAATTGGAGCCCTTGGGCTTATAGCATCGTGCTTATCCAATTGGAGCCCATTGGCTTATAGCATCGTGCTTATCCAATTGGAGCCCATTGGCTTATAGCATCGTGCTTATGCAATTGGAGCCCTTGGGCTTATAGCATCGTGCTTATGCAATTGGAGCCCTTGGGCTTATAGCATCGTGCTTATCCAATTGGAGCCCATTGGCTTATAGCATCGTGCTTATCCAATTGGAGCCCTTGGGCTTATAGCATCGTGCTTATCCAATTGGAGCCCATTGGCTTATAGCATCGTGCTTATCCAATTGGAGCCCATTGGCTTATAGCATCGTGCTTATCCAATTGGAGCCCTTTGGCTTATAGCATCGTGCTTATCCAATTGGAGCCCATTGGCTTATAGCATCGTGCTTATCCAATTGGAGCCCATTGGCTTATAGCATCGTGCTTATCCAATTGGAGCCCTTTGGCTTATAGCATCGTGCTTATCCAATTGGAGCCCATTGGCTTATAGCATCGTGCTTATCCAATTGGAGCCCATTGGCTTATAGCATCGTGCTTATCCAATTGGAGCCCTTGGGCTTATAGCATCGTGCTTATCCAATTGGAGCCCATTGGCTTATAGCATCGTGCTTATCCAATTGGAGCCCATTGGCTTATAGCATCGTGCTTATGCAATTGGAGCCCTTGGGCTTATAGCATCGTGCTTATGCAATTGGAGCCCTTGGGCTTATAGCATCGTGCTTATCCAATTGGAGCCCATTGGCTTATAGCATCGTGCTTATCCAATTGGAGCCCTTGGGCTTATAGCATCGTGCTTATCCAATTGGAGCCCATTGGCTTATAGCATCGTGCTTATGCAATTGGAGCCCTTGGGCTTATAGCATCGTGCTTATCCAATTGGAGCCCATTGGCTTATAGCATCGTGCTTATGCAATTGGAGCCCTTGGGCTTATAGCATCGTGCTTATCCAATTGGAGCCCATTGGCTTATAGCATCGTGCTTATCCAATTGGAGCCCATTGGCTTATAGCATCGTGCTTATGCAATTGGAGCCCTTGGGCTTATAGCATCGTGCTTATGCAATTGGAGCCCTTGGGCTTATAGCATCGTGCTTATCCAATTGGAGCCCATTGGCTTATAGCATCGTGCTTATCCAATTGGAGCCCTTGGGCTTATAGCATCGTGCTTATCCAATTGGAGCCCATTGGCTTATAGCATCGTGCTTATCCAATTGGAGCCCATTGGCTTATAGCATCGTGCTTATCCAATTGGAGCCCTTTGGCTTATAGCATCGTGCTTATCCAATTGGAGCCCATTGGCTTATAGCATCGTGCTTATCCAATTGGAGCCCATTGGCTTATAGCATCGTGCTTATCCAATTGGAGCCCTTGGGCTTATAGCATCGTGCTTATCCAATTGGAGCCCATTGGCTTATAGCATCGTGCTTATCCAATTGGAGCCCATTGGCTTATAGCATCGTGCTTATCCAATTGGAGCCCTTGGGCTTATAGCATCGTGCTTATCCAATTGGAGCCCATTGGCTTATAGCATCGTGCTTATCCAATTGGAGCCCTTGGGCTTATAGCATCGTGCTTATGCAATTGGAGCCCTTGGGCTTATAGCATCGTGCTTATGCAATTGGAGCCCTTGGGCTTATAGCATCGTGCTTATCCAATTGGAGCCCATTGGCTTATAGCATCGTGCTTATGCAATTGGAGCCCTTGGGCTTATAGCATCGTGCTTATGCAATTGGAGCCCTTGGGCTTATAGCATCGTGCTTATCCAATTGGAGCCCATTGGCTTATAGCATCGTGCTTATCCAATTGGAGCCCTTGGGCTTATAGCATCGTGCTTATCCAATTGGAGCCCATTGGCTTATAGCATCGTGCTTATCCAATTGGAGCCCATTGGCTTATAGCATCGTGCTTATCCAATTGGAGCCCTTTGGCTTATAGCATCGTGCTTATCCAATTGGAGCCCATTGGCTTATAGCATCGTGCTTATCCAATTGGAGCCCATTGGCTTATAGCATCGTGCTTATCCAATTGGAGCCCTTGGGCTTATAGCATCGTGCTTATCCAATTGGAGCCCATTGGCTTATAGCATCGTGCTTATCCAATTGGAGCCCATTGGCTTATAGCATCGTGCTTATGCAATTGGAGCCCTTGGGCTTATAGCATCGTGCTTATGCAATTGGAGCCCTTGGGCTTATAGCATCGTGCTTATCCAATTGGAGCCCATTGGCTTATAGCATCGTGCTTATGCAATTGGAGCCCTTGGGCTTATAGCATCGTGCT
>NC_090738.1:128150622-128305622 GCF_036898095.1 Palaemon carinicauda | reverse complement strand
TTACATTTAATGGCAGTCATTTATCAAAATATAAGGCAAGTTATTTTGATGGCAGTCATTAAGATAAGGCAAGTTACTTTTCATGGCAGTCGTTTATCAAAAGACAAGGCAAGTTACTTTTGATGGTAGTCATTTATCAAAATATAAGGCAAATTACTTTTGATGGCAGCCATTTATCAAGAGACAAGGCAAGTTACTTTTGATGGCAGTCATTTATGAAAAGATAAGGCAAGTCACTTTTGATGGCAGTCGTTTATCAAAAGATAAGGCAAGTTATTTTGATAGTAGTCATTTATCAAAAGATAAGGCAAGTTACTTTTGATGGCTGTCATTTATCAAAAGATAAGGCAAGTTACTTTTAATGGCAGTCATTTATCTTTATGGCAGTCATTTATCAAAGGATAAGGCAAGTTATTTTAATGTCAGTTATTTATCAAAAGTTAAGACCAGTTACTTTTAATGCTAGTTATCTATCAAAAGATAAAACAAGATATCTTTAATGGCAGTCATTTATCAAAAGATAGGGCAAGTTACTTTTGATGGCAGTTATTTATCAAAAGATAGGGCAAGTTACTTTTAATGACAGTCATTTATCAAAAGATAAGACAAATTACTTTTATTGACAATCATTTATCAAAAGATAAGACAAATTACTTTTAATGGTAGTCATTTATCAAAAGTTAAGACCAGTTACTTTTAATGCTAGTTATCTATCAAAAGATAAAACAAGATATTTTTAACGGCAGTCATTTATCAAAAGATAAGGCAAGTTACTTTTAATGACAGTCATTTATCAAAAGATAAGTCAAGTTACATTTAAATGGTGAAAGATTATTCAGTAATGTGGCATAGCCTTCGAAGGTTTCAAAGTAAGGTTGGGATGTTATTATTATTATTTTTTTTTTTTTTTTTTTTTTTGCCAAATTCTTATTCAGTGACATTAATACGAACTAGTCCCAGTCTCCAGAGGATGTGAGACATCGTATTTAAACTTTATTATTATTATTATTATTATTATTATTAGCAGTAGTAGTAGTAGTAGTAGTATTGTTGTTGTTGTTGTTATTATTTTCATTATTACTATTATATTTATTATTATTATAATTTTTATCATTATTATTACTACTGTATTATTATTATTATTATTATTATTATTATTATTATTATTATTATTATTACTGTTATTAAAATTATTATTATTATTAAAATTTTTATTATTATTATCATTATTATTATTATTATTATTATTATTATTATTATTATTATTATTATCAAAGATTTGCGTCCCGAACCTATGATTGTACAAAAGTCATACCGTAAAGGCTGTTTAAACTTGAGTGAGCTTGTGACGATGCGTCTAGATCTGTAGTACTCTCGTATATGTGTTCAGCTAAAGACGAGCGATGTTCCTCCGTTCTGTCAAATTTCATCATTCCATATTCATCTTGGATGGGATGTGAAGTAGCTCTCGTTGTACAAGTGTTCGTCGCTGTAGTAGAAGCCTTTCTTGAAGGGTTAAAGCTACATGAAGACGGATTTGTTAGACCGAAGGGGGTAGAGTCTCCAGAAAGTGAGGCTGGTGCCTCAGAGGTCTTAGAAAATGTTTGGTTTGAGTGCGAGTTTCTAGCTGGTGCTACAGAGGTCTTAGAAAATGTTTGGTTTGAGTGCAAGTGTTCAGCTGGTGCTACAGAGGTCTTAGAAAATGTTTGGTTTGAATACGAGTCTCCAGCTGGTGCTACAGAGGTCTTAGAAAATATTTGGTTTGAATACGAGTGTCCATCTGGTGCTACAGAGGTCTTAGAAAATGTTTGGTTTGAGTGTGAGTTTCCAGCTGGTGCTACAGAGGTCTTAGAAAATATTTGGTTTGAATACGAGTGTCCAGCTGGTGCTACAGAGTGCTTAGAAAATGTTTGGTTTGAATACGAGTCTCCAGCTGGTGCTACAGAGGTCTTAGAAAATGTTTGGTTTGAGTGTGAGTTTCCAGCTGGTTCTACAGAGGTCTTAGAAAATGTTTGGTTTGAATACGAGTCTCCAGCTGGTGCTACAGAGGTCTTAGAAAATGCTTGGTTTGAATACGAGTCTCCAGCTGGTGCTACAGAGGTCTTAGAAAATATTTGGTTTGAATACGAGTGTTCAGCTGGTGCTACAGAGGTCTTAGAAAATATTTGGTTTGAATACGAGTCTCCAGCTGGTGCTACAGAGGTCTTAGAAAATGTTTGCTTTGAATACGAGTTTCCAGGTGCTGGAACGAAAGGCTCACGAACAACCAATTTTGGAACTTCGAAAGAATGTTCGTCCGACCTTTCTCGATGGTCGACGCTAGGACAGATGATCCCTGGTGTCTTTTGTAAGGATTGTAAGGATTGGTGAGGATTACCCACAAAGTTACCAGACTGTTGCTCGGCAAACCGTGGTTCATTATATGATATATCGCGCGATGAACTTCTACTTTTGTTCGTCTTCATTATGCAAATGAAGATCAGCCCGGCCAGTGCAAATACCAAGATGGAGAATGTTATCAGGTACTTGAAGAAGGGGTCATTGATTTCGATTGATGGGAAATGTGAATCCTTGGAAATTGGTCCGCTTGGTTCATCGAATTGGCTGTGCGAGGTCTTGAGGTACCTTTCTGGAAATAAGAAAAAATGGGTAATTGTAACAGCTATTTGTTTTGGAATGATTACTTCATACTTTAAAGCAATTAGGCGAAAATCTTTATCATGATTTATTTATACTCATAGGAAATGGAAATGAACTTTCTAGATGATGATGTTAATGGTAGGACTTATTAATTTTTTTTTTTTTTTTTTTACAGATGGACAGAAAATCTGAGAGAAAAAAAATCGAGAAGGTAATATGAACCCTTGGAATGTATATAAGATAAGATAGGTAAATGTACAAGATCAAAAAATTCAAATCAGCTTTCTACACACACACACACACACACACACACACACACACACACACACAGATTACCCGGAGCTTTTTCTCCCAACGGAGTCTCATAGACCAGCGGCCATAGCCGTGTCCACCGAGATTTGGCCACGTCATAGCCACAAAAGGCCATTTATAAAAAGCTAAATACTCGCCTACTTACCTTCAACAATGGCAGTCGTTGTCTGTCGATTCTCAAAGCAGTCATATGTAATCCAGAACCCTCCGGCACCTGTTCTATTTTTCAAGATCAGCGAGACAGTGTTGCTGGCTTGAGTATCATCGTGAACAGGAAGATTTTGACCGTATTCTTCCAAAGCGTTGAAGCCATTAAAGGTCAAATTTATCATCCCGTTTTGTTCTATTCGTAGGTCAACGGACGTTGCATTAAAAGACCTAAATATTAATGGATTAGGAGGAAATGGTATCTCCATGATGCTCTTTCCATTCACTGAACCTGACAGTTTCAAAATCTCGCTTTGGTCTCTAGAGAGAAGAAGGTTACCCAAAGTTCGTGTGTCCCCTTTTGGAGAGGAAATTTGGACTGTGAGATTGAAGGTCCAATGCTTCACTCGGTCAGGAGTCACTTTGAATTTGGTTTTCCAGGTGCTGTTGATGTTACTCAAGATGATTTCTACATCGTTTGAAAGACTTTCGTTTTTGCAGGCTGAAAAGAAGCAAGGTTCTTGTATCATAAGCGTTGGTAAGCATCATTTTAAAAGAAAAACATAATCTTATATACATTATTGGTTTTTTTTAGGGGGGGGTATCATCATTATAAAAGAAATCAGAACTTTTATCATATTGTGGATATTTTTAATATATTGTTGTAAAGCTATGACTAAATTACAGGATTTTATATTTTGATTGATTATCAAACTTCTTGAATTGATCAACGTATTACATACTTATTTGTAGTAAGTTTTATACTATATAATAACCAACTTTTCTTACCTGCTCCATGCAATTGATTTCCTCCAGACAACTATAGTTTCAGCTTGTTATGGGGACTCTTGTGAAACCTAATATTTTATTCACAACAGCTTTTAAAATATAAACTAGAGGGGCACTCAGTAGAGCGCAGACCTCCGCCGCGGCAGCTTATTTCTCGACCTTTTGCTCGACCTTGACCTTTGACCTTAACATGTATTAATTGGCGTGGATTTTCATACACGTATGAACCAAGTTTGCAGTTCCTGCGACAATCATGTCCAAACTTATGGCTGATTACGTGAACTGGACATTTTGCTTGACCTTGACCTTTGACCTTAACACGCACTAATTGGCGTGGATTTTCATACACTCATATGAACCAAGTTGGAAGTCTCTGTGACAATAATGTCCAATCTTATGGCTGATTACGTGAACTGGACATTTTGCTTGACCGTGATCTTGACCTTTGACCTTGACCTTCCAAAATTTTATCATTTCCAGCTTCTTACATAACAGTTAATCCCTGCAGATTTCATTACTCTACAATTAGAATTGTGGCAGGAAGCTGTTCACAAACAAACACACACACAAATAACACACATACAAACAGTGGCGAAAACCTAACCTCCCTCCAATTTCGTTTGCGGAGATAATGCTCAGTACCCAAGCACCCTCTCCATACAAGCTAGGACCAGGGAGGGCCAGGCAATGGCAGGTAGATCTATTGGCTCAGCTAAGGAGCTGACAAGGGTGGTGAGGTTGCAGACACTACAAGAAATTACCGAATTTGACTCGGGCACACTATTCTATCTAATTTCTTTTCCTCTTGTTTTGTTAAAGTTTATTAGTTTATATAGGAAATATTTATTTTAATGGTGTTACTCTTCTTAAAATATTCTATTTTTCCTTGTTTCCTTTCCTCGCTGGGCTGTTTTCCCTGTTGTGACCCCCTGGGCTTATAGCGTCCTGCTTTTCCAACTGGAATTGCGGCTTAGCAAGTAATAATAATAATGATAATAATTTATCTGTTTTGACGTTGTTACTGTTTTTAGAATGATTTATTGTTAATTTATCATTTATTTATTTCCTTATTTCCTTTAATCGCTGGGCTATTTTTCCGTATTGGAACCCTTGGGCTTTTAGCATCTTGCTTTTCAAACTAGGGTTGTAGCTTGGCTAATAATAATAATAATAATAATAATAATAATTTATTGTTAATTTGTTATCATTTATTTATTTCCTTATTTCGTTTTCTCACTGGGCTATTTTTCCCTACTGGAGCCCTTGGGCTTCTAGCATCTTGCTTTTCCAACTAGGGTTGTAGCTTGGCTAATAATAATAATAATAATAATAATAATAATATGAAATATCGTTCTATAATAGCTGCTTTGGTTAGGTTTTTCGACCCACCCACCCCTCTTTTTTTTCTTTTTTCTTTTTTCTGAACTTGTTGGATCCGCGTTTGACCACGTATATTTATATATGTTTATTTTAAAATGTGATTGTTTACATATCTTACCTTGTGCAGTGGAAAGACACAGGAAGGAGAAAAGCAATAGGCCTAGCAAGCCCTTCGTCTCATTGCCCTGAACCATGCTGTCGATTTCCTTGCAATGATGTAGGACACAAAACGGAGAGAAAACTCTAAAGCACGCTTTTGAATTTTGAACTTCTCTCGTAACTGAAGTTACTGCGTTTCAAAGATGCGGAGAAAACTCTAAAGCACGCTTTTGAATTTTGAGCGTCTCTCGTAACTTAAGTTACTGCGTTTCAAAGATGCAGTTTGTGCGATGCCAGCATTCGAAAATGAATGATCTGTTAATAAAAGTCAATTTCCTTCCACAAAAACACGGATCTCCGACTATGGAGTAATCTGATCTTCCCGGGTCTCGAGATGTGGACGTTTCTTTGTTTTGATTCTTCTGAAATTTGTTTTTCTCTTTTGTTTTCGAGTCGAGGAAGACTTCCTGTTTATGTGTACAGTGTGTCGTAGTGAAGAAATAACAGATAAAAGAAGATGGATAGAAAAACAGGAAGTAAACGAGTACTTCCTGATCTTTATTCGTTTCTATTGGTTTTTCAAAAGCGTAATTATTTTTTACACAGAATGTGAGAGGAGTTTGTCTGGCGACTGGCGGGTGTTACCAACCAAGAGAGCAAGCAATTAACAAACCAGAGAGGAAGCAATTACCAAACCAGAGATCAAGCAATTTCCAAACCAGAGAGGAAGCAATTATCAAACCAGAGATCAAGCAATTACCAAACCAGAGATCAAGCAATTTCCAAACCAGAGAGGAAGCAATTACCAAACCAGAGATCAAGCAATTACCAAACCAGAGATCAAGCAATTACCAAACCAGAGAGGAAGAAATTACCAAACCAGAAAGGAGACAATTACCAAACCAGAGAGGAAGCAATTACGAAACCAGAGAGGAAGCAATTACCAAACCAGAGAGGAAGCAATTTCCAAACCAGAAAGGAAGCAATTACCAAACCAGAGATCAAGCAATTTCCAAACCAGAAAGGAAGCAATTTCCAAACCAGAGATCAAGCAATTTCCAAACCAGAAAGGAAGCAATTTCCAAACCAGAAAGGAAGCAATTTCCAAACCAGAGATCAAGCAATTTCCAAACCAGAAAGGAAGCAATTTCCAAACCAGAAAGGAAGCAATTACCAAACCAGAGATCAAGCAATTAACAAACCAGAGAGCAAGCAAATAGTATTGGCTAGCTAAAAGGCTGCGAAGCATGCTAGTAAATGCACCATAGTTCGCTGGGCTTACAAAACCCATATAGAAAATATTTATATCATCATTTATAACTTTCTTTTGGGGCGATAGTAACATGATCTTTTTATTTGCTTTCATGATGCAAACTGTATTATTATTATTATTATTATTATTATTATTATTATTATTATTATTATTATTATTATTATCACTTGCTAAGCTACAACCCTAGTTGGAAACGTAGAATGCTATAAGCCCAGTGGCTCCAACAGGGAAAAATAGCCCAGTGAGGAAAGGAAACAAGGAAAAATAAAATATTTCAAGAACAGTAATAACATTAAAATAAATATTTCCAGTATAAACTATAAAAACTTTAACAAAACAAGAGGAAGAGAAATATGATAGAATAGTGTGCCCAAGTGTACCCTCGAGCAAGAGAACTCTACCCCAAGACAATGGAAGACCATGGTACATAGGCTATGGCACTATCCAAGACTAGAGAACAATGGTTTGATTTTGGATTGTCCTCCTCCTAGAAAAGCTGCTGACCATGGTTACTGACCAATTCATCTCAAGTTCAAATTAGTCTACGAATCTTTCACGTCCTTCAGTAATAACATTCAGTCTACGATATAAGTCACAACGTCTAGACGATACCATGGTCTTCCATTGTCTTGGGTTAGAGTTCTCTTGCTTGAGGGTACACTCGGGAACGCTGTTCTTTCTTGTTTCTCTTCCTCTTTTTTTTTTATTTTTTTTTTTTGAGAAATTTATTTTAATGTTATTAAAAAAATTGTTTTTCCTTGTTCATCTCCTCGCTGGGCTATTTTCCCTGTTGGAGCCCCTGGGCTTATAACATCCTGCTTTTCCAACTAGGGTTGTAGCTTAGTAAGTAAGTAAATAATAATAATAATAATAATAATAATAATAATAATAATAATAATAATAATAATAACGTTGGTTGAACAAAATCATTTATTTTTTTATCCAAATTTCGTCAAAAAGCATCCAGTCGCATCTTACTTTTAAGGAATTTCTTATACAACTGATTCAGAGGCGTAGAAATTTGCTTTGAAAATAAGTGTAAGAAGGTTCATTCAAGTTTTATTATTCACCAAGAAGTTAAAAATAATTCCCTTTTTACGTCATCCGAGTACCGTAACAGTAACGGAGGAGGAGAACTTTGTAACGGCTCCTCCCATAACTTGCCACCAACTTCCCCTTCGAAGCGTAGACGCTATGTGGGGTGCAGATAGCTATGTGGCGTGTCAAGCATGCGTCCCCTGTTACTATACGATATCCTATAGGGAAACCTTACGGGTACTCGCGTCAGAAATTAGAATTCTGTGAAACCTATAGTTTAATTCTCTGGGAATATCTACTGTAGTCATATATACCCTTAGGAAGCTACTGAAGGAACCTTTCATCAGGATGACATGGCCTAAGCCCAAAAAAATTATCTTTTCGGGTTACGATAAGAAAAGATCAAATTTCACCAGGACCGAAGAGGATCCGGGTTTGGGAACGACGACGTCAGCTTTGCCGCGTCTCTGCTGAGCTTCGGACTCATGCCACGGTCGTCATGGTGCTTCCATCTTTTCCATTCTATCCCATCATCATCCTTATATAACTTTATCTCTTTCACTTATATAACCTTACCTCCTTCACATCCTTATCCTGCTTTTCCAACTAGGGTTGTAGCTTAGTAAGTAATAATAATAATAGTAATAATAATAATAATAATAATGTTATTTTTCTTAAAAAAAATATTTTTTCCTTGTTTCCTTTCCTCACTGGGCTATTTTCCCTGGGCATAAAATTATAGCATCCTGCTTTTCCAACTAGGGTTGTAGCTTAGTAAGAAAGTAAATAAGTAAGTGATAATAATAATAATAATAATAATAATAACGTTGGTTGAACACAATCATTTATTTTTTTATCCAAATTTCTTCAAAAAGCATCCAGTCGCATCTTACTTTTAAGGAATTTCTTATACAACTGATTCAGAGGCGTAGAAATTTGCTTTGAAAATAAGTGTAAGAAGGTTCATTTAAATTCTATTATTCACCAAGAAGTTAAAAACAATTCCCTTTTTTACGTCATCCGAGTACCGTAACAGTAATGGAGGAGGAGAATTTTGTAACGGCTCCTCCCATAACTTGCCACCAACTTCCCCTTCGAAGCGTAGACCCTATGTGGGGTGCAGATCAGGGTTGCCAGGTTTTCTAAATGAGAAAAGGCTAACTTTTAATCAACCACAGCTTTAAAAGGCCAACCCGTTATTAGAAAAAGGCCAAAAATATAATGTTAAAAGCCCATCTTTTTTCAGGATATTACTAAAGGCCAACTATTTAAAAAAAGGCCAAATTTGAGATTTTTTATGGCCTGAAAAAAGGCCAAACTGGCAACTCTGGTGCAGATAGCTATGTGGCGTGTCAAGCATGCGTCCCCTCTTATTATACGATATCGTATATTGACCTTGCGTATAGGGAAACCTTATTGGTACTCGCGTCAGAAGTTAGAATTCCGTGAAACCTATAGTTTAATTCTTTGGGAATATCTACTGTAGTCATATATACCCTTAGGAAGCTACTGAAGGAACCTTCCATCAGGACGACATGGCCTAAGCCCAAAATATTCCCTTTTCGGGTTACGATAAGAAAAGATCAAAATTCACCAGGACCAAAGAGGGTCCGGGTTTGGGAACGACGACGTCTGCTTTGCCGCGCCTCTGCTGAGCTTCGGACTCATGCCACGGTCGTCATGGTGCTTTCATCCTTTCCATTCTATCCCATCATCATCCTTATATAACTTTACCTCTTTCACTTATATATCCTACCTCCTTCACATCCTTATCCTTCTTACGGGATGCCAACGCAAGAGCCCGTGTCCTGCTACATGGAGGGCAATCTAAAAACCTACTTGCTTGGTAAGACTGACTTCAACCAAGGCTGTCTCACTTCAACCCGCTGTCCATTGATTTCACAAATGTTCCACGAATCAATTTTAAAAGATTTTACAATACGAGCAATATCATTAATGTAAGATTAATCTGAACATTCAAATATAGAATTTTTAAAAACTTTATAACTAATTTTAATTCCCCTGCCACTTGGATATACAACTATAGGCCTATGCCAAAATGAAATTTGTCTGCCACGTTTAAATCCAGTTTAGTAGTCCTCGAGATGATTTCCTGGATTAACAATGCCCAAATGCTTTTCTCTATCTTATAATTATGATTGTTACTGTTACTGTAATCTATATATCCAGGCTATAACAGGACCCATGGATTAGTTTGATAATGTGGCAAACAAAGAGGACTTTTAAGGTTAAATTCCTGTGTTATCTTTAGGCGATGCTCCTCAGGTGTGTGTAATCACACACACACACACACACACACACACACACACGCATATATATATATATATATATATATATATATATATATATATATATATATATATATATATATATAATGTGTGTTTTTTAACATGAATAGAAAAAGAGCCTTTATTATTATTATTATTATTATTATTATTATTATTATTATTATTATTATTATTACCGAAGAACATAGAAGGCCTCTAATATACCAAGTGATCTTCAACAGAATGTCCAAGTGAAAATGAAAGAAATTATCGATGAAGAGAGTAATTTATTAAGGCACTGGAAGTAATATCAACATATCTAAATAATTCTTTATCATTTACAATGCATTGAATTATCGGGAGAAAGAGTAGAGCCAAATATTCAGAGAAACTAGTTCCTAAAAACTCAAAAACCAACTATGCCTCTCTCTCTCTCTCTCTCTCTCTCTCTCTCTCTCTCTCTCTCTCTCTCTCTCTCTCTCTCTCTCTCTTTTTTCCAGAGCCTACTAAGACTTAATCTAATGCCCATATCTAGCCCACCCTCAAATACGAATCTGAAGAAACAAAATTCCTGAAATACGAGAAAGTTAATTGAAAATCGAAGAAGACAGAGAATACCAAAGATTTTTCAGCCAATATTTCTAGACAGACTCACAAATCCACCGTACACGGCTGCAAATATGGTGCTTAAGAAAGCTAGTTCTAAAACAACTGTCCCCAAAGTTAAAATCAACACAAACTTAGGAAATACTGTAGGGTTACATATGCAGTTTTCCTCGTCCGAATCTATAGCGGATGGGTCTAGCTGGAGGAGAGGTTTTATACACGTACAGATGCAATTGCCGTACATTGAATAGCCTGTGGAGAAAAGGAAGTGATATTGAATTAGGGGTTTGAACTAGCTTGATGTTCTTGTTCTGTTTTTTTTTTTTTTTTTAAGTTAATTGTATTTTAGAGATAAAAATATTCTATGGGTATTTGATATTCATTAACTCGTGTATACATTAGGTATATGTATGTATGTATATATGTATGTATGTATGTATTTTATGTATGTATGTATGTATGTATATATATATATATATATATATATATATATATATATATATATATATATATATATATATATATGTGTATGTATATATATATATATATATATATATATATATATATATTATATATATATAATTATATATATATGTATATATATGTGTATATATATATATATATATATATATATATATATATATATATATATATATATATATATATATATATATAGAATAGGATAGCCAACATCCAGCTTAACATTTTCATGTATATTACCAAAATCGTACGTTTCGGGACATAATTTAATTTTCAAGGTAGGAATTAAAAAAGAAATACAAATTAAAACAAATTTAATATTAAAAGCTCAGGAGCCTTAATGTATGAAACAGCAAACTAAGAATTACATATTAAAACAGGCTGATTTTGATAATTTTGCTGTTTTATATATTTAGACGATTGAGCTTTTAATATTAATGTTGTTGTAATTTTTGTGTTTTATATTATATTTTCCAGTTTACGAATTAGACATTAGGAGGATCCATACTGCTGATTTTATATATATATATATATATATATATATATATATATATATATATATATATATATATATATATATATATATATATATATATATACATACATACATACATACACATACCCCTGTATAATATATATATATATATATATATATATATATACATACATACATACATACACATACCCCTGTATAATATATATATATATATATATATATATATATATATACATACATACGTTACGTACATACACACACACACACACACATATATATATATATATATATATATATATATATATATATATATATATATATATATATATATATAAACTTGAAAAATTAAAAGAGCAATGTTACCTTCCATCGAGCGTTCTTTTCCACATCCAAACACCAATCCAAACTTGTCCGCACCTTCAATGTTCTCAACCTGAAGGTAGACCTCGAAGTCCTCCAGGTGAAAGCTAGCGACATCAAGAGCTGGAAGCCTCCTGATCCATCTGGGTGCGTTGGTCTTTGATGTCAAAACACTAATCTCGACCCCAAAGTCGTCAATTTTTACGTTTAGTCGATTTAGTCTTCCAGCTGCGAATGTATCGGGCGAAAAAGTCATAATTTTACTGGTGTCTGGTCCCGTAGTTACCTGAAGATCGTCTTTCGTGTGACTGATGGTAAAACTGGCCAATTTATGTAAGTTGGGACTAGTGTTGTTAGTATTTAGTCGACGGACGTAGAGTAAATTTAGCGACAAGACCCACGAAGCTTTCTCCTCTGGGAGCAAGCCAATCGTTTCACTCCATTCTCTCTGGTGTTCTTCTAGTCTGATCAGGCGAGGCGTGACGAGGTCTGTCCTTTTACAGCCTGGACAGTAAGAAAAAAGAAGAAGCATTAAACCTGATTTGGAGGAAAAGACAAAGCAGTATATGAAGATCATCTTTGGAGGCGCCATTGCAAACTATGCCTCGCCCCTGAACCTGAACCTGATAAGGGATGAATTTCCGTTTTAATGCCAAAAAGGTCCTAAGTTCATGTTACATGCAGTTCATAAATTGTTAATTTTCAGATTATCTATTTAGCATGCATTTTATTACCAAGCTGAAGAAATGCCTTGTTTCATTTGTCGATTACCTTGCTATCGGGTAAATAATAATTTCCATACAATTATGATATTTACCCACATGATTTGTATATGGTACTGTATATGTATGTTTACAAATCCCCAAAAGTTTAGATAATAACTATAAGGAAAACTTACCTTCCACGCAGGTGAGAACTGGTGTTATCAAGAACCAAACTTTCCAGTTAAAAGGCATTTTTAAGGAATATGTCACACCTCTGAGTTCACACTTTTTTAGTTTTTATACGTTACACAACCGGATATACAGTATATACACATTACACGTGTGTATATAGGTCTTGGTTTTCTCTAATGAGATATAAAGCCAGAAGTCTCTTGCACTATTTTTTCTTTTTATATCCAAAGACAATTACATGGATAAACAGAACCTTTAAATGAATATTGCTTTTTTAAACTACAACGTAACACTTGAACAATTTGGATTACTAAAAGGGTGTATCCCTTGTGAGATGAAGCAATAATCGATAATCTTTGCAATGAAAGAAATACTGTGAAATTGCAATTCTAATTTTGAAATGTACTATTCAAATGAACAACGTAAATTTTTCGATTTCTAGTTCATGTGACACAGGATCGTAACGCACAAATTCCATTCGTAGTCTTAAAACAACTGAATGGCAACTTCTATGGGTTGATAGATCGAAAATATTTTGATAAAATATCTAGCAGTTTTTCATATAAAAAATGTGAGCTTTTTTCATAAACAGGTGGCATGAAATTGAACTGTCGGCTTTATTTTTATATGTAATTTCCTGTGATAATATTCATGTTTTTCTTACCAGCAATACCAAACAACTTTTTAGAGACAAGCCATATCAGCTAGAAACCTTCGTATTCAGAGCCTGTTTGTATTTCTCGACAAACATCCCTCTCTTGACAGGAAACAGTCCTTGTTAACCAAAGCCCATACAAAAATGAGATAATGGTGTATTAACGTGCGATCAATCGCTTTCCTCACATCATGCTATTGTTATTTCAATGGGTTCGAACAAGAAAATTTTGAAGGACATTTTGATAATCACAAGCACTATGACAGAGCTAAGAATATTTCTCTTTTCTTTGGAAGTGGGGATAGGAATTTTGTTCATAACCCAGTGCTGGGGTTGAGGAGACCACTCAAAACCTGGGTAAAACTTGGTTGTTGGGTAGAGGGAACATCCCAGGGGTTGAGGAGACCACTCAAAACCTGGGTAAAACTTGGTTGTTGGGTGGAGGGAACATCCCAGGGGTTGAGACCATTCAAACCCTGGGTACAACTTGGGTGTTGGGTGGAGGGAATATCCCAGGGGTTGAGGAGACCACTCAAAACCTGGGTAAAACTTGGTTGTTGGGTGGAGGGAACATCCCAGGGGTTGAAGAACTTGGGTGTGGGGTGAAGGGAATATCCCAGGGGTTGAGGAGGCTAAGAAAAATTATATTTCATGGGATTAGTTTACAGAATAGGATTTGTTTTAAGCAGAGAACATAATTGTCCAATTTTGTAAGGGTACAGCACTGCAAGATGCGAGATAATTTGGTATCTTGTATGAAATACATGGGATACAGCATCAAGAAAGTTTAGTCATTTTAATAAGCAGGCTAGTTATGTTACCCATTAAGATACAATCATTATAAATATGAAGGTCCTCTTTTGCGTTCACGTATCTCAACATTTTTATTCAACTCAATATACATATATATTTTTATCTTAATTTTTTTTTATATTTTATTATTTTGTGTTTTTACCATACTGAGCTGTTTTCCCCATTAGGGCCCTTTGGCATGTAGTATCTCTTATTTACACTTTGATAGTAGCTTTGCTAATGCCATTAATAATTAGCTAGTTGTGGACATTCTATTTAGATCCATGACCATCTTCCCTGAATCAAGCTTCGATTATACTGTATTTTTATTTTTTTTTCCACATTTAGTTCCTTGGCCTGTTGAAAAATAATATAGTCAGGGGCCACCGTGCTTAAAGTGTACTCAAACCAACCGAGGGCCCAGTTAAACTAAAGTACAGTAATGGCCTTCTTTATGGCATTTCACCTCATGGCATTTCTGATAGTATGTCACTCATCCTTAAATATCAAATATCAATTTTAATATATTAAATTGACATTATAATATTTGATGTCTTTCTCGCACAATAACGATGAAAGGTGGCCAAAAAAAGTAAATGGTACGCCCATGTATACTGACTGAAGCAGTTAACTTCTTTACTTTTTTTAGTTGAAAAAGTCATTTGTGATAGTTTGTTAACAAAATATGCTTAATGTTTAATTTGTGACTTTTAAAGATAAAATACCTGTATAAGCTAAAATATTTCATTAATGACTTGAAACAAGGATTACAATATAAAAAAAAAAGGGTCACAGTGACTACTGTAGTTTCAAGTATCCCGACTGACATTGGGTGTGTGGGCTGTCAGAGAGTTCTGCAGGAGAAAATGTCGAACCACTTCCTTCAACCTTTCAATTCTGCTCTGAGATGGAAAACTTTTTCCCGATCGGGAAGCATGTCTCAGAGTAGGAAAAGGGTCTCCACTAAGTTTGCTAGAATCAGCCAGACATCCAGATAACGGAATAAAGAAATGCTGTAGGGCCAGGAAAAACTAGAGTTGAACACTTGTGATGCTGTCCACAGGCCGAGCACAGCACTCGAAACTGGTGTACTATATCTTGTAATGCAGTTGTAATTGTAGGTACTTCCTCGAAGTTGGATGGATCGGGATCTGGAAGTACATGTCTGTCTGTGACTGCGATCTCCATCTTGATCGGAGTTTGAAGGATAAACTCATTCAAGTCCTCCAAACGTCTTCTCTACAAAAAAGTTGACTGAAGAAGCCTGGGGACCCGTCAATGACCTGGAAAGTATCCTTCTCTGAACCGCCTGAAAGGGTAATGTTCTTTGCTGATCCTTTCACGAAGGACAATGGACTATTTGGACAACGAATCAGGAGGAAGAGCGCTAATGAACGGGATGATGTACCTTGCATGACCAAAGAACACTTACTGTCCAAGGTTCGGCCCTATGGAACTACCAACACTGTCACCTGCGTCTCAGGCAACCATCACTAGTAGTGGAATTGTGGGGGATTGCTCCCCCTAGTGGGGTACTGTCCACGTCTAGCAACTCTCCCTCCCCTTCCTCAAGGCCCTTTACCTTTAAAGCTTTGTCTTGAAGGATCACTCTTCCTAGTGGTGGTCTGCCTTAAAGGATAATTGAATGTCTTGTACGCCTGCCACTGCAGAGCAGGTGGAGCCTTTGGCACAACTGGTGCCAAAGAGGGGCCCAGGATGTTACTGCCACCAGAGAACCACCTGTCCCTGACCAGTTGTCCATCCAAAAAGAGGCTTGAAGGGTTGCCATTGCCATTGCCAACCTCTCCATGCCTGAAGCATCACTGGCCAAAAACACAACTGGTTCTGCTGCTAACTTCTCCGCTGACAAGCCTTGGGCCAAAGCTGTCACTGCCGGGTCTAAAGACAGGGGTGAAGGGTTATCATCCAGGATGTCTTAATACTTCCTCTGCATCATGAATGGGGGAGGAAGTAGTCTGGATAAGTTGCCAGCCCTAAACGAGTCCTTCCTCACGAAGATCTGCTAGTTAACCTTCTAAGCCAATACCTTGGACCAAGAAAGCTCTAACCTTAGCTTCTTGGGCATAGGGGTGCAACAGAGAAGCTCTATAGTCATGTCTTGCTCCTCTTGGGTGGAGTATATGGGTTCCCTAAGGCCATTAACTGTCAGGATGCACGACAGAACTTGGAAGAAAACCAAGTCCGACTCACCCTGCTCGGTGGTTGGAGCTTTAGGGCTAGCTGGTGCTGGCAGTACACCTGCCGAACAGTTTGAATCATTGTCACAGTCTACATCCATGAGTTAGGGGAGGGTCAACGTCATTATAGGGTACCTCAGTAAGGGAACACGGCCTAGGAGAAGCCTCCTGAGATGTGGGAGCCGACATAGCAGCGACAACTTGTTGGATTTGTTTCTGGACAATGGGATTTGCTACCAATTTAGAAGCCCAGTTTTTCTGGAAGGATGTTGGGTCCTTCTGATCCCGAAACTTACCTGCGAAGAAGATAGGGTGCAGTGTGCCTCCTTCAGGAGAGTCCCTGAGAAGTGAGAGAAAATTCTAGATGCGGAATGGAAGAGGCAGTAGTCTGCCTTGACAGGCGAGATTCTACGTCGTGAGATCTTGATCCCCTACTGGTTCTGGGATGAAGATTGTCTCCTGGAGGAGGAGTGACCTGCCTTGACCTTCAACGCCTCTGATGGATCTTTGTTGGGTAGAAACCCAGCCTTTCTAACATGAGGTCAAGCTCTGAAACCCTTACCCTGGCAGCCACCATTTCCAGATGCTTTTGGTACCTGAAAAATTATGCAGATGACATACTTATGAGGGTTGGCGCAGGAGACGATGGTACCAGCGCCCTTGGCAGTAGGGCAGGGTTAGCATGAGTGGTGGCCGTCGTGCCCCACCATCTCGGGTGAGGTAGCCTTATGGTTCCCTAGAGACACCAGTCGTCAAAGGAAGGGCAACAGGATCGTCAAGGTGAACCGACGAAGCCATAGTCCCAACCAGACCAGCTCAGGTGGCTAAAGCTGCGTGATCAATTTTTCGAATCCAAACTTGAGTCAGGATCCCAAGGAGTTGCAGGAGGCTGAGCACATGAGTGTATTCTTGTTTGTGTGCACACGCGTGGCCCGTGTGAGAGATATCATGTTATGAGCGAAAATATCAAGAGAACTCTCCAGGGGTTTGTGCGAGGTTTTTTCGTGAACATAAGCCTCATGTCTGATCTCAAAAGGCAGGGAGAACTCGGCAGGATGCTAGCGAGGAAAAGGCAGATGAGTGGGAAGAGCCAAAGGGTGGTATCAGCTCTCCACAACTCAACAGTCAAGTCCTCTACAGGGACAGTTGCTTTGGGTACACACTTCATGGGCTGCAGGGATTTTGTATGCCTTTGTGGGGAGAAGAGATGCCCATGAATCCCTTCTTTTGGTTCGAAAGGGAAAGGGTTGAGGCCAAACCCTGGCTGGAGCAGGCAGAAGCTCCTGCTGTAAACCACGCTTCAACACCTCCATGTGCTGGTCCTTCGAAGGAGAACCAAAAAGTCCCAAGGAACATCATAACTGACGCAGGACATCAAGGGAAGATTCTCCACGTGGAAAAGGCACTGCTGCTTTGCTAGGGGAAGCAACAGGGTCTTCCAAATCAGAAGATTGGCCTAGGATCAAAGGGACATCCCTCTTACCCGATCATCCTCACCGAACGGAGAAAGGCAGGTTGGGGGAGTTCCACAAGAGGAAATTAAGTTTGGGATTCTTAGCCTTCGGGGCAAGAGCTGAGGCGAAGAATCACTTTTCGACTTCTTCTTTTTCCGGTGGAACTACCACCACTTGAAAGATGGGCACTCTCGACACTTGCCGCAAGGAAACGCCTCTGGGTAGGAGTGTCCTTTGCATAAAGGGCAAAGCTGGAAAAGATCCATGTCCAAGGAGGACCTGAACATGCCAAAAGAATGTCCCGTTGTGCCCAGACAAACTCATGTGTATGCTTCCTCAGTAAACAATCAGCACAGTTCCACCTGGAAAGAGAAAAAGAAAACAAAATTAATACAGCCGTGAACAGAAAATGGGATAGCACAGTGGGAGATGTCTACTCTCTACCATGGCCGAATCAAAAGTGGTCGATGTAGTGTGTAGGTGGACTGGGCTTCGCCTCGCTACCCTATCTCCTGCTGGCAGGTTGTTGCCACCTTGCTGAAAGTTTTTATGGCCAGAACGCCAGCTCACACTGAATCTAACTCGCATGTAGAGAACGAGGGTTTGTATTCTTGTCAGAAGAAATATGTGCGTGTGTTATCGACAATGGGTTCATCCACATATAAAAGGGAAAATGCTGCACGAAGGACAAATAAAATTCTTCCACATTCGGTTTAGAGAAATTACTTAGGTTTGCAGCATACTGAACCTTGTTCAAATAATCCCTTACTTACAAACAAATCAGCCATCCTAAGGAGGGTTGAGATAATGGCTCAGTGTATCTACTGTCCATCTGAATAAAAAAATTGTACAAAATGCTAAATAAGGCATAGAGTAGGTAGTAGCCTCTAAAGTTTACAGGACATGCTTATGTAGCTATTGCTACCATCCATTTGTCTATTCGCTTGAATAAAAACGCATTCCACATATTTAAGGATATTTTACAAACATCTACAGCTTATACAAGAAAAGATGAGTAAGAATAAAGATAAGAGTTGCATCTTAAAATAGGGAGACACTTAGGATAAAAACACACCTTCCTTTGGATTTTACTATAATTTATAAATTCTTTATACATGATAATTTTCTGATAACGGAATACTTATAAAAAACCACAATGACTAGAGGCATCCAGATGATAAAAAGAACTTCCTCATGTACTGTATATCAATTACTTCTAATATTTTACATATTACAAAAGGACTAATCTTCAATTTTCATCTGGGGGAAATGTTCAACATAAACTTCTATAAAGTACAGTGCTTGCTCTTTGAGACGACTCTTCCAAGCCAGGAACTTGTACAAAAGAAAAATATCTAGATGTATAAAACTATTGAGGACATAAGGCACAATGATACTGGATTCCCCTAAGAAATAATTCTGCATATTATATACAAGTAAAAGAAACAATGGTAAAAACTGTGCATGTGAAACAATTCATTTTAACACCCCTGTCATGTTGGTATCTCTCCCAAGGATACATCCTGGAGGACTAAGTAATTAGGATTTATAACACATTGCTTAAAAGATCCCGAGGCAGCAGTGCCTAAGTGGTTCAAAAAAATGGTCCTCATACAGTTAACCCTTTTACCCCCGGGGTATTAAGAAATTTCCAACCCTTAACCCCCAGGGGATTATTTTTTTCTCAGCACATTTTGCAGTATATTTTTTTTAAATTGCTCTAACAGCCTTAATTTTTGTCATAGAGAGGTCAGGTTGGTCTCATTCTCTTGGAAAATGCCTGAATTTTCTCAAAAAAATTATCAAAAAATATGAAAAACAAATTTTTATAGCTTTTTTTTGCAAGGACGTACCGGTACATCCATGGGGGTAAAGGGATGGCTTTTGTGAAACGTACCAGTACGTCCTTTGGGGGTAAAAGGGTTAAATACTTGCGGAAGGGAAAAACACACTTGTGCCTTGATTTGCTGCGCGAGCAAATATTACGAAGACATAACGATAACCTTTGCCAATTTGCAGGTCATTTTTCAAGGCCGAAACTTGCTGCTCATAACATGAAGAATACTATCATGTAATATTTGAGTCTTTCAGTCGAGAAACATGCCAAGTGCCATTTTTAAAAAGTGCCAGAAATCGCGATTAAAATTTGCCAATTTTCAATCGCGAATTACTCGGTAAATATAATAGCTACGAGTTTCATATTTGTTATAGATATTAGCAAATTTTATATTAATAACAAATATGAAACTCCTAGCTATTATATTTACCGAGTAATTCGCGATTGAAAATTGGCAATTTTCAATCGCGATTTCTGACACTTTTTAAAAATGGCACTTGGCATGTTTCTCGACTGAAAGACTCATTTGCTAGATTCTATACAAGAAATTAACGCTTTATTTGAGGTCCAGAAAGTCATTTCTAATTAACAATTCTACACATCAATAAAAAAAAAATAAAAATTCAACACTTTTCTATCAAATACTTTCAAAAAATGTACGAAGCTTACTTAAAAGTATGACATGTAAACTCAAACAGAAATTTGCTATTTAATGGAGCAAGATATTTTTCGAGATAAAAAAGGGATTTTGACGAAGGAAAAATCTATTTCTGGGGAGAGACCTGTGGCGCCCAGTGAAAAGAGTCCTTCTTATATATCTTTTCTGATAAAACCTTCCAATTATACCAGAGAAAGATAAAAGCATGGAATGCTGAGGTTACAACCCTCGCGCGAGCACCTTTTGGGTGTCGTGTATAAAGCAAAGGCGCGTGAAATCCACTATTCACAGGTTGTCTTCCATTTAGTTAATTCCTTCGTCAAAGGGATGGGCCGATACAAAGGCCCTAGCCAATGTCCAGCAAGCAACTGTTTCCTTAATTTTTTCTTTTAAAAATAGAAAACAAAACCTTTGATAATGTCCTCCGGGTCCAACATGAGACCTATCGTAGCACAAAACCGAGGAAACTTTGTACTCATGTTTACTACAAAATATTCTTAATCTACTTAAAATACATTCCAGTACAAGCATATTACCACCTTGGTTCCAAAACCAAGAAATAGACAAAAATTTGCAGTCCGTCAACAAAGTAATTCTCATATTTTGTATAATCAAATTCTTTTGCATGATGTGAATCATCTTAACCCTTTAACCCCCAGGCTATTTGGAAATTTGCAACCCTTAACCCCCAAGGGGTTATTTTTTTCCCAGCACATTTTGCAGTATATTTTTTTTAAATTGCTCTAACAGCCTTAATTTTTGTCATAGAGAGGTCAGGTTGGTCTCATTCTCTTGGAAAATGCCTGAATTTTCTCAAAAAATTATCAAAAATATGAAAAAAAAAAATTTTTATAGCATTTTTTTGCAAGGACTTACCGGTACGTTCATGGGGATAAAGGGATGGCTTTTGAGAAACGTACCAGTACGTCCTTTGGGGGTAAAAGGGTTAACATACATTCCAGTACAAGCATATAACCACCTTGGTTTCAAAACCAAGAAATAGACAAAATTTGCAGTCAGTCAACAAAGTAATTCTCATATTTTGTATAATCAAATTCTTTTGCATGATGTGAATGGTCTTAAACTGATAACTTTGGCATGTAGCTTTTCAACAACTCAAAACTGGTACAATACCATTTATAAATTAAATATATACAGCATAATATTATGTATAAAAATGCTAATTTGTACAAACTATTTACAGCAAAAAACCTAAGCTGTATACTATACAAATATTGTACACTAGAAATAAATTTTTGAGGAAATATAATGAAATAATCATAATGAATATAATACAGCACTCCCTTTTCTCAGTGGGTGGCAGTGACATCATACAAGTAATTTTACACAACACATAATTAATAGTTAAAAAAAAAAATAGAAAAAAAAAAAAATAAATAAATCATTATTAAAAAAGATATAAGATTCATTTCACTAAAAAAGGATAAACCTTAAATACTTTTCTTTAAGATTCCTCAACAACAACAAAAAAAAATCCCTACAAGTACAACATATAATTCTTTTCTGTAGCAAAGGATATACTTTATTTACAAAATCTGCAAATTCTATAAAATTATATACAAAATTATATTCGCCGACAAAGCAACTTCAAAGAATTCAGTATTTACATATTGCTCAAGGGGGAATTCGAACCACAACCTCATGAGTTATGGCAGTGATTGTGTCATTCAGCATCGGTTCAAATTCCAGCGAGGGGATATCAAAAAACGTTTAGTTATACCTTCATGAAGTTAGACCTTAAACACCAACCGTCAAGTCGAAGGCGTCTGGGGGATATTACAGAAGAATAAGGGTTAATGCCATCTTCAAGCTGTACTAGCATGATGGCTCTCATAGTGTAATCCACCACCGAGCTAGTGCGAGCCGATGAAAGCAGAAATACGAGGAACTTTAACCTAACTAATTTAGGATACCAAACAAAATACAGGAAATCCTTCATAATTTTGTAATATGATTACGTCCATTGTATGTATTTTACATATGTACATTCTCTATGAATTTCTAGCCATATTAAATAACTACAATATGTCCATTAGGTTTTACAGGTAAAATTAAGGGGAGAAAATATATTCTGTAAAAGATAAATTAAGATCGAAGAAAAAGAGGCTTTTGAATGAAATTTAACTGAAATGATAAATTTACGATGGGTTTAAAGGTTAGAATCTGTTCAGTATCTTTACTGTGATAAAATAAAAAAATATCAAATAAAGTATTGACCTCGTCATCAAGGATTAATAACAAGAAAATGCTGTTTTGAGACTTGTGCTAATATTTCCAGCTCAATGAAACACCCAGCTAGACTCCATAAAAGAATATTTTTTTTTTCTTTTCTTTTTTTTCAAAATTTAATGTAACAAAAAAAAAAAAAAAAAGGTTACTAACCAGAATTTTACTTCTTTACGCAAGCTCGGGCAGCATCAGTACGGTATATCACACAACTCGACCGAAGCCAGATCAAACAAAATACAGTACGTAAATGGTGAAATTAATGACCAATGTGTTTTCCCTAGCACTCGTGGCAATATATATTAATATAAATTTTATTTCCTAAACAAATTGTGAAATTAGGGTAAATGTCACATTCATTATAAATTTTCATAATCCAATGGTCATAGAACTAATGTTTCGTGGTAAAAATTAGGGTAAATGTCACATTCATTATAAATTTTCATAATACAACGGTCATAGAAATAATGTTTCATTGTAAAAATGAGATGCGCCCTTATACTTTATTTTCTAGGCCAATCAGATGGACAACTGTATGCTTTTGCTTACCCCCCAAGCATATGGGATATCAGGAAATTTTGGGGGGAGGAGGGTTCGCCCAAAATTAAATAATTAATTATAATAAGGAAATTGTAACCGAGCCTCCGAAGAGGGAGGATAATAGGAATTTACACCAGTCTTCAATTAACTCGGATGCATTTTTTCCAAATTCAATTCACCACTCGAGGATGCTTTTATATCGTATATGATCCCCTTTTAGAAAACATAAATGTTTATCATAAGAAACTATACATCCGATGCACTAGATTTCCCGTTTACAAGCACTGGTCGAGTTAAAGTAACAATATAGTGAAAGCTTCTAGCAAAGGCAATTCATTCTTCAGTTCTGACATTTTCGTTTTTTTTTTTTTTTTTACTAGTAAATATCAGCAGCTTTTAGTATGGTAAAATACTTAAAATTACATAAATATAATTACAGTCATATAGCCTATATATATATCTATATATATCTATATATATATATATATATATATATATATATATATATATAGTATATTGAAATTTAATAGTGTAATTGTCTTTCTGCAGTAACTGAGTCATAAGTTGAAATTTTGTACTGAATTTAAACCATCACTCTCAATACATATGATTAACGTACGTAGTCTAGCAATCATATACTGTAAATGTAAATCATTTTTTTGTTTTTGTAAATCGTAATCTTGTTTTTATCTAACTATCGACTTCCCCCGAGTTTAGGTCTTTTATCATCTCTCTTAATGACTCTGCTAAATTTGTAGTACCATTTTTCATTGCCTGAATACTGACTAACCTGCAAAGACCCGACTGCGTCCCTATAAAAACCCAAGAATTTGTCGTAAAGTTGTTATTCCAGGAAACTGAAGTTGCGGACATTAATGGATAACAACCTAATGGTCCCGGCTCCATTCTCTCAGAACGTTTACATTCCATCAACTGGTCCTCGGGGATGTTAGAAAAGTTGCGATAGTCTTTTTCTGCGAACACGACCCCGAAACCATCGCACGTTTCGGAGTATGTTCGTGGCAAGTCCAAGTGAACGGTAGAAGACAGTCCATCCTCTTCACTTTGAGAAGATAGAGACCCTTTCTTGTTCTTTTTAGGAAATTTCACCCTTGTTTTCTCCGAAAGTAAGTTTTCCATCTTTACGGCCAATAACGGGACTTTTCTTTTCGATGGCACTTTTTCATTTTCATAATTCTTAAAAAGTTGTTGTTGTATAGTAATAACTACTTCACCCGCAGAATCACCCTGTATTAAGGTATTCATCCATTCAGATCCACTAATTGTCCACACTGGGGAATTAGAAGATAAAACATTTCGGGAATGTATTCCATAAAACCCATTTTCTTTGAAGCATGTATTTGTATTGCTTAAACCGTAAACATCGTCAAAAGAGATAAAACAGCCTCCCCAATGAGATATCCAATAGGAATCTGTTACTAAACCTTTCCGTATAATACTTAAAGGCATGTTTGTATTTTCTAGATCCCAGAACTTGTACGTTCGGTCATTGCCCCCAGACAAAAGATTTCGTCCATAAGTTGTGGGACAAAAGGATACGGTAGAACAAACTCCATTGTGAGCCAGAAAGGTGTTAATGGGATACAAGACATCCCCTTCATGATCTGTCGAACGTAGCAGAGGTGAAGAAGTACACACATCCCATATGCAAACATAACCAGTCGAGTAGGCACCAGCAATATATCTGTGCCCCTTTCCACGAAACCAATCAACTTTCAAACATTGAGCGTTGCCGTTGGTTAGGCTACTAGGTCTCAGAGTTAATTTTGGTCGGACTTTGAATATCTTTAATGGTCCGTGAAACCCAAGTTGAGCAGGGTTAGGAACAACAAAGACTCTGACAGTACCATCAGAGCAAGCAGCAGCCAATAACCCAATTTTCTGTAAGTCACTCTCACTATCAAGTTTATCCGACTGTGACAAGTTATAAATACCTGATGGGCACCAAGCAAGAGCCCATATAGATCCATAGTTATGAGCAATTCCTAACTGAAACTGAGGAACTGAGCTTTCATTTTCCATGTTAAAAGGACACTGCCAGATCTGAATTACACCCTCGTGTGAATAACTTTGTACTAAACTGTACCTTTTATCTGGAAAGGAGGTTGCAGATAGGGCTAAATACTGACTCATTTCTTTGAAAGTGTCTTTCAACGGCAGAGGACACCATGCAGATGCCGAAGTTGGCCCCCCCGTGAACAGCACATAACCTTCATAAATGCTGGCTCCACTAAACCTGTCCAAGACCTGCCAATCGGTGCATTTGTTTTCATCAGCTATTTTGCTTACAACGCTTACTTTAAACTTGGGACTAACATCAACAGTTGGTATGTAATTTTTCAATTCTTCTTTATCCAGTAAGACCCAGTCATCTGTTGATACAGTCAAATCAGCAAAGAGTTCTTCAGAGTAATTTTCCATCATAAACTCTAGAGTCCATTTAGAAGCAGGTTCGAAAGGTCTCATCTGGTCTATCGATGGCTTTCCAGGTACCCTTGGCCTACTTCTGAGTCGTGGGTTTACACTACGCCTTTCATCATCAGACAATTCATAGTCACTTTCTAAATCTATTTCTACTAGTTCTTTGTGCTTGACTGAAATATGAACCTTGAATTGATCTTCAGACTCGCAAGTATCACCACATTGTTTGCATTTGTACTTTTTAGGTATACTTGAAAAAGGGCATTTTGCATAATGTCTACGACCATTTTTGACATTTTTAAAGTTATACGAGCAATTGGAATTAGGGCAATTCGCTTTACCATTTAATTTTATATGCTCTTCCAATTTGATTTGAATTTCTTTCGGGAGCGTTCTTTTTTCCCTTTCGTAAAACTTATCAATTCCAATTCTTTCACACACACTATCCCCATCTTCACTTTGATCGCTTCCATTTAATTCTGCAGGATTTAACGACCGCCAAACTTTGAGTTTAGCATCGCAACTTGTTGCGGCTTTACGTCTCGGTCTAGGTTCCTCTGGGTCTAGTTCTACTGGGGCTGGGGCTGGCTCTTCCCCCTTCTTACGAATCATCTGGCCATGAAACTTTCTCATGTGAACTTGAAGGTTATGCTGTCGAACTAGTTTCAGACATAACGAACAAGTTGTCTGGATTTCCTCAACAGAATGACCACAAAATTTCACATGATATTTATAGCCTCCCAGAGATCTGAATATTTTAGCACAGATTTCACACTTCAGCTTCTTAACCGATTTCATAGTGCTACTTATGATGATATGCCACTCCTCTTCCGAGAATTCTTGATTTTCCCCAAATGGCCTGGCAAGACCATTATGTTCATGGTGTGCGTGAGAATTAAATTTTGCCATAGAGTTAGTCACGTAATCACATTTTCCACATTTTATATTAACTTTCGCAACACTGGAACTATTACTTTTACAATCTTCATTCATTAATTCTGAATCTTTCTCACAGATTACTTTATCATCATATATTTTCTTTCCTTCCGTGAACTCAGTCTTTTTATTAGTTCTACCTCCTCTCCCCCTTTTATTTTTAGTAGTTTTAGGAACCAAAGGTTCATCAGGTTTTGGCTGGGTGGTGGTATTTACCTGTTTGCGTAAATTACCTTTAGAAACGGCCTTCACCAAGTGACTCCTCAGTTTCAATTTTCTTCCACTGTGTGAAACATGTTCAAAAAGTTCAGGCTCAGGTTCTTCTTCACCCTTCCTTACATTAGAGTCTGTGTCGTCCTTACCGGAAGTATACTCTGCCTCTTTATTCAAGTCATTGACTACAGAAAAACCTGATCTTGGTTCATTTTCAGGCAAACTTGATCCAAGTAAGGAACCATCTATGGTCTTGTCTCCAGTAACATTTTTCATACCGGTTAAATTGTCATCGCAAACCTCATTTCCTGAATTGCAAAACAGATTTGATTTAATGTTCTTCTTGGACACACATCTACTCCTATTCTTACCCCTTCCGAAACTTGAACCTCTGCGTCTTCTACCCCTTCCTCTTTTTGATACTCTAGAATTCTTTATTTTACACATGAGTTGAGATTCTTCATTCAAATTAGAGGTTATTGCATCTTTATTTTCATCCAGTGAAAAACTATTGAAACTCATTAGCTCTTCCTTATTTTGAATACTCTCGATGTTTTCCAAATTCTGAACACCTTTTTCCATTTCGTCCAAATCATGTACAGAAGTATTTGATATGGAATAAGAGGAACTCTCTACTTTGTCATCCAAAGGGACTTCTTCACTTTCACCGATTCCAACGTCTTTTTCTACCGATCCGGCTTGGTTACTATCGTCTGCTACTTCTCCGTCCGACACATCATATAAATTCACACTATCTGATCCTGTAATTTCAGTGACTTCCATATCGTTTCCCTCACATTCTGATAGTGCCTTAACTTGCCTGTCTTCCATAAGCGTTCTGTCACTTTCCTCCAATTCATCTTGATCAATTGGTGAGCACGCATCCATTCCAGTTTCTTCAATTTTGCAACCGTCATCTGAATCACTATAGCAATTTTCATTCAAATTAGATTCTGTATCTATAAACCCCCCATTCAATGAGGTAGCTGTTTTAGTTAATTCGTGAGTCCCTAAAATTCCAGTACTGATAAAAAAGCGATCTCCAGTTCTTGAAAAATCTGATTCGCTATCACTAAAATTCCTGCTCGTATCAGATGCGATATCATTTAGTTTGATAGGACTGTATTTGACAGTAACCCCTTCAACATCAGAGAGTGTTTGTGGTACGCAGTCGATATCGCTGCTGCTCGATGCATTTTTGATGGCATGGCATATCGGACTCTGAATCTTATTAGAATCTGTGAGAGTTATGTTAACACAAGTAGGATCTTCTTCTTTCAAACTCCTGCCATCATCATCCTTGTCATTGCTTGCTTGTCTATTACCTTGTTCTTTTTCCAGATTTTCGTTTGTGAAATCAGAATTGTAAATGGGCGTCACCTCTTCACCGTTCCCACAAACATGCTCCGTCTGCAACTGAACAGTATTCTGACCAGAAGATACTTTCCCTATTCCATCAGTAGAATTAGTCACAGAATTCACAAGACTGTTTGATGCAAGCCCAGCAGACACATTATTTTCGAGAATAGACTGTAGAAACATGGGATTACTCGTGGTCAAAGTTTGGGAAATAGGATCATAATCTCCAAGATTAGTAAGTACCTCTGATACAGGAGTGTTAAAGTTGCTCGATGACCATTGGGTGTTACAAGGACTCTTACTTTCCTGAAAATCTAGTGGTTGAGACAATCTGACTTGAGAAATGTTCCCAACCTGCAAACTTACATGACCAAATTGAATGTTTGGAGAACCTGTTTGTTCCACAGCACCTTGTACTACTGGAAGCACTTGAGTATCAGCGCTAGACACTATCAGAACCTGTGGAAACTTTTGTGAACTTTGTGTCTCATCGACAAAATTAGGAGGGCCACTTGTTTCCAATAATGATTTCTGCTGTGCCTCTTTAAAATCTTTTGCACTACAAGATTGAACGCTGTTTGACTGATGAGGAGAATTTGAGTAGATCAGATTATGATTAGAGGGAGTGCTAAGAATACTAGAGTTTGTAATTGATATTACATTTTGTTGACTGGTCATACAAGAGCCTTGTAATGAATTTCTGACGATTGTTGTCTCATCAAGTTGAGATGACGGTAATTGCACAGAATTAATTGGAGAGGGCATGATATGCTTTACAGGAACTGAAGACACATAAGTAAGAGCCGTTCCTTGACCTGATGAAACCGAAAGCGACTTTGGAGTAGATGACAACAAAACCGGTTTCACTTCATTTTTATGTGAAGGTGTGTCTCTGCTAACCCTAGATGTTGGATCTGTTAAATGAGTCTCATCACTGTTCAATGACCGATTCAATTTAATGTTTGATGAAGACACCTCCTTGGAATATTGCAATGACAGTGGTGACATAACAGACATATGTTTAAATTCTTGTGTGTCTACTGGCGATGAATATCCCTGTATTTGACCTATTTGCGAATTTAGTTTATTTACTGGAGTGTACAAGATATCACCCGGCCGAAATGGTCTCTCATGCCACTGCTGAGTGTTGTGTGCTCTAGATAGGGATTGTGGATTTTTTTCCGAAATGTGACACGCCACATCGCACTGTAACTGCCGATCATCTACGACTGACATTACGGACTCTTGATTATCAAAGTTATCCGACATATTTACATTTTGTTCACAACTTAAGGTTTCTCCAATTATTTCTGATGTGTCTTTAGTACCACATACAAAGTTTCTTGTTTGCACAACACTTACATCATTTACATTTGAAAAAGCTGTAGTAACACCTTTTGTTTTACAACTGCCTGCTGATTTGTAACATCCATGTATATGGGATTCAGGTTTTACCTCACTATGACCTTGTGACTCATCATTTTCGTTTTCACAACCTGGAATAGACACCACAGCCAAAGTTCTCATTGACAAGTTTCCTTTTATTTTACCATAAGTGCCATTGAATTTGCTTGTACTTTGATATAGTCCCCCTTTCATTGAAATGTTATTAGAGCTTGTATCACCCTTACTCTCTGCACCAGTATCAATACCGATTGTCTCGTAAGAATATAAGGATGTTTCACTTTTAGGCTCGCTCTTCAATAATCTTTGTGAATTACACTTGTCTACGGGTGGAACTGGTTTTGTGTTAACAAACTTAGGAGGAAGGACTTTGAACTGATCAGAAACTGGCCTGTCTTTGGTTTGATTATCGCCCATGAACATACATTTTGGCTCCAATTCTGTGATACCTTCCACTGGCGTGAACATTTGACCTACATGAATAGTGGAGTCTTCATTATCACCATCTTCATATCCATAAGAAAACTCAAGTTTTGGAATAGCACTAAACGATCTAGGCGGTCTTTCGTCTGCTGTCAAAGGTGTTATTGTGACTGATGTACCTCCATTAATAACAGTCTCTTCATTACACGGTGCACCAACTCTAAACAGAGATTTACTTTTAAGTACTGAGGTTTTTGTAAAGGGAGTAACACTATGAGCTCTGGGAGGTATGGCTGTATCTGTCTTACAGAGCACAGACGGTCCTGATTTTCCAGATACATTTCGAAACCTGTTGGCTCTAGTATAAGTACGAACTACCTTTCCAGGTTCTATACATGGTTTGTTTTCATAATTTTCTGGAACATGAATTAATCCCTGAACATTTGACTGAAGTGTATTTCTTGTAAAACTTGACGAACTAGTACCGGGGATTTCCTGCTTAGGTAAGGCAACAGTAGTGAGATTGCATTTTTTCTCAACAGCAGAGACTTTTTCAGAAAATGAGCCACTCCTATCAACTCCTAATCCTATCAAAAGATCTTTATCTTCAACAAGATTCGGGTCTCTATTACTGTTGTCAATTGAACTGGAAACATGAAAATTTGTACTTGAAAGCTCTAGACTGTCGTGACCAAATTGTAATGGACAATTTAACTTGGTAGTCTGATCAGCATTAGGCCCAATGAAACCTTTACCTAACCTAAATTTGCTAGAATCAACAACTTTTCTGGATTCTTCCAAAAGCCTTGTGGCTTGTTCGTACTTTTTCTGTACTGCAGCTTCTCTTAACCTTAAGGCCTCTTCTCTTTCATTTAAAGCTAATTCCTGCTGTTGCAGTGCAAGCTGTAAACATTCCTGCGCTTTCTCTTCTTCTTGTTTTAATGCCTCTTCGGCCTCGCATATCTTTTGTTCTCTCATAGCTAGCTGGAACTTTCTTTCTTCCCATATGGGCTCAATTTCATATTTACTAGTACATCCAAAGTCAGGGTCTTTTTTAAGGTGTTTGAAATAAGTAGGGCATTGCTTGGTTAGTATTTGAGAATTGCCGAGCGATTTATCCCTCAGAAGTGGACGCCCGGCACTAGGAACAATTTCACTTTTGCTTAATGAATATGGATAGGTTTTCATTACTCCAACATTTTGATGCGTTCTAGATTTATATCTTTTGCTATGTAAGCTGTCCTCTTCACTGTCATCACTTGTATAGCCAGTAGTGTAGGAATCCTCGTGGCTGCACTTGCAGCTTTTGGAGTTTTCAAACACATTTCTGTGAGAAACTTGTGTGTGCTTACGTTTAACACCAAATGACGTACTCGGGTAAACTGAAACGGTTTGAATATTATCTCTTTTAACTGATATTTCTGAACCCTGATAATTAAGGCTTGTACTGGCAACATCACTATGAACGTGGATAAGACGTCCTTGACTCTGGTTGCCCAACTCATTTACATTTCTAACATGACTCTGTGTGCAGCTACTTGAATTTTCACTTGTGCCAAAGTTTTGGGGAATTATACAAGGTTTTACTGTGGGAGGCATTCTAAATGTTCCAGACTGGATACTGTTATTTTCTTGAGAAATGCAATTTCTCTGCATATAACATACCGTTCCTGAAGATGAAGGGGGAGGAGAAGGGTGATCTGAGGGGCAGTGTTCACTTTCCGACATTGTCAGTATGGTTAAAAGTGTGCTTACATAAAGGCCCCTATCAAATTTCCCCTAATACATATTTTCATAAGTAACAAATATTATAGATTTACAATTTCAGGCTGCAACTTGAAAATATTCTTGCAATTCCAGTCCATTGATTGACAATTTTTTTACTTGCAATTACTATACCTATTAAACAGGGCCTCACATTTTAAAACTTATTACCTTTTGAATATACATCACATAACCATCTAGAAATTCATATAAATCACAAGTAACATTGAACCGTGGGCTAGAAATTTCTATGCCTTATTTTAACTGTAGAAATACTTATAACCTCCCAGAACTATTTCTGTCATCTGATGACAGAAATGGCAGGATGTCCTGTCGCAGCTAAATCCTGGTTCCACACTTTGTCACAGTGGATCTGGCTGCGGGTCCTATAAAATAAAAAAGAAATTAAAATTGATTTTCAAAGAATATCCATCATACAGAAGGTCTTCAACATAAAAACTCAACCCTTTTACCCCCAAAGGACGTACTGGTACGTTTCACAAAACTCATCCCTTTACCCCCATGGACGTACAGGTACGTCCTTGCAAAAAAAATGCTATAAATTTTTTTTTTTCATATTATTTATAATTCTTTGAAAAAATTCAGGCATTTTCCAAGAGAATGAGACCAACCTGACCTCTCTATGACAAAAATTAAGGCTGTTAGAGCAATTGAAAAAAAAATATACTGCAAAATGTGCTGAGGAAAAAATAACCCCCTGGGCCTTGAGGGTTAAGGGTTGGAAATTTCCAAAGAGCCTGGGGGTAAAAGGGTTAATAGGTTCCAAGAAGCTGGTTGTAAAATGAAGTTTCTTAACCCTTTTACCCCCAGGCTATTTGGAAATTTCCAACCCTTAACCCCCAGGGGAATATATTTTTCCCAGCACATTTTGCAGTATATTTTTTTTAAATTGCTCTAACAGCCTTAATTTTTGTCATAGAGAGGTCAGGTTGGTCTCATTCTCTTGGAAAATGCCTGAATTTTCTCAAAAAATTATCAAAAATATGAAAAAAAAAAAAAATTTTATAGCATTTTTTTGCAAGGACGTACCGGTACGTTCATGGGGATAAAGGGATGGCTTTTGAGAAACGTACCAGTACGTCCTTTGGGGGTAAAAGGGTTAAATTTTGGCCTAGGCAAACCTAACCTAACCTAACCTAACTCCCATGCCTGCATTCTTCAGCTGCAAAAGTCAACAAATAGTCTCGTTTCATACGAAATAGATATCCGGTTACTGCAAATGTCATTTTGCTCACTATTAATTTATATATTGTTTTATTATATTTCATTATCCTATTACAGTATGCAAACTTTTGCTATAATAATATCCGAAATATGTTATTTTCCTTAGTAAAATAAATTTTTGAATATACTTACCCGATGATCATATAGCTGTCAGCTCTGCTGCCCGACAGAAAAAAACCTACGGGCGGAATACGCCAGCGATCGCTATACAGGTGGGGGTGTACATCAACAGCGCCATCTGTCGAGCAGGTACTCAAGTACTCGATGTCAACACAGAACCAATTTTCTCCTCGGTCCACTGGGTCTCTATTGGGGAGGAAGGGTGGGTCCTTTAATTTATGATCATCGGGTAAGTATATTCAAAAATTTATTTTACTTATGAAAATAACATTTTTCAATATTAAACTTACCCGATGATCATATAGCTGATTCACACCCAGGGGGGTGGGTAGAGACCAGCATATATGTTAACCTTAAGAGCTAAGTATTCCGTATTTCATTTTAGCAGTTATTCAAAATAACAAACATAAAATTAATAAGTACCTGGTAAGGAAGTCGACTTGAACAATTACTCTGCCTTTTTTAAGTACGTCTTCCTTACTGAGCCTCGCGATCCTCACAGGATGCTGAGCGACTCCTAGGAGCTGAAGTATGAAGGGCTGCAACCCATACTAAAGGACCTCATCACAACCTCTAATCTAGGCGCTTCTCAAGAAAGAATTTGACCACCCGCCAAATCAACCAGGATGCGAAAGGCTTCTTAGCCTTCCGGACAACCCAAAAAACAACAATAAAAAGCATTTCAAGAGAAAGATTAAAAAAGGTTATGGGATTATGGGAATGTAGTGGCTGAGCCCTCACCCACTACTGCACTCGCTGCTACGAATGGTCCCAGGGTGTAGCAGTTCTCGTAAAGAGACTGGACATCTTTAAGGTAAAATGATGCGAACACTGACTTGCTTCTCCAATAGGTTGCATCCATTACACTCTGCAGAGATCTGTTTTGTTTGAAGGCCACTGAAGTTGCGACAGCTCTAACTTCATGTGTCCTTACCTTCAGCAAAGCATGGTCCTCCTCATTCAGATGGGAATGAGCTTCTCGAATTAAAAGCCTGATATAATAAGAAACTGCATTCTTCGACATTGGTAAAGAAGGTTTCTTAATGGCACACCATAAAGCTTCAGATTGTCCACGTAATGGCTTAGTCCGTTTCAAATAGTACTTAAGAGCTCTTACTGGGCATAGTACTCTTTCTTGTTCATTTCCAACCAAACTAGCAAGGCTTGGAATTTCGAACGATTTGGGCCAAGGACGAGAAGGAAGTTCGTTTTTGGCTAAAAAACCAAGCTGTAAGGAACATGTAGCCGTTTCAGATGTAAATCCAATGTTCCTGCTGAAGGCGTGTATCTCACTGACTCTTTTAGCTGTTGCTAAGCAGACGAGGAAAAGAGTTTTCAAAGTGAGATCTTTAAAAGAGGCTGATTGAAGTGGTTCGAACCTTGCTGACATAAGGAATCTTAGTACCACGTCTAAGTTCCAACCTGGTGTGGCCAACCGACGCTCCTTCGTGGTCTCAAAAGACTTAAGGAGGTCCTGTAGATCTTTGTTGTTAGACAGATCTAAGCCTCTGTGACGGAAGACTGCTGCCAACATGCTTCTGTAACCCTTGATCGTGGGGGCTGAAAGGGATCTTTCCTTCCTTAGGTATAACAGGAAGTCAGCTATCTGAGTTACAGAGGTACTGGTTGAGGATACTGAATTGGACTTGCACCAACTTCGGAAGACTTCCCACTTCGACTGGTAGACTTTGAGAGTGGATGTCCTCCTAGCTCTAGCAATCGCTCTGGCTGCCTCCTTCGAAAAGCCTCTAGCTCTCGAGAGTCTTTCGATAGTCTGAAGGCAGTCAGACGAAGAGCGTGGAGGCTTGGGTGTACCTTCTTTACATGCGGCTGACGCAGAAGGTCCACTCTTAGGGGAAGTGTTCTGGGAACGTCTACTAGCCATTGCAGTACCTCGGTGAACCATTCTCTCGCGGGCCAGAGGGGAGCAACTAACGTCAACCGTGTCCCTTCGTGAGAGGCGAACTTCTGCAGTACTCTGTTGACAATCTTGAACGGGGGGAACGCATAAAGGTCTAGATGGGACCAATCCAGAAGAAAGGCATCTATGTGAACTGCTGCTGGGTCCGGAATCGGTGAACAATAATTTGGGAGCCTCTTGGTCATCGAGGTTGCGAACAGATCTATGGTGGGTTGGCCCCATAATGCCCATAGTTTGTTGCATACATTCTTGTGAAGGGTCCACTCTGTTGGGATGATTTGACCCTTCCGGCTGAGGCGGTCTGCCATGACATTCATGTCGCCTTGAATGAACCTCGTTACAAGGGATATGTTTCGATCTCTGACCAGGTGAGGAGGTCCCTTGCGATCTCGTACAACTTCATCGAATGAGTCCCTCCTTGCTTGGAGATGTACGCCAGTGCTGTGGTGTTGTCGGAGTTCACCTCCACCACCTTGCCTAGAAGGAGGGACTTGAAGCTTCTCAAGGCCAGATGAACTGCCAGTAGCTCCTTGCAGTTGATGTGTAACTCGCTTTGAACCGGATTCCACGTGCCCGAGCATTCCCGACCGTCCAACGTCGCACCCCAGCCCGTGTCCGATGCGTCCGAGAAGAGAAGGTGGTCGGGGGTCTGAACAGCCAGTGGCAGACCCTCCCTGAGGAGAATGTTGTTCTTCCACCAAGTCAGTGACGACTTCATCTTCTCGGAAACAGGAACTGAGACCGCTTCTAGCGTCTTGTCCTTTCTCCAGTGAGCAGTTAAGTGAAATTGAAGGGGGCGAAGGTGAAGTCTCCCTAACGTGATGAACTGGTCCAGTGATGAAAGCGTCCCTATCAGACTCATCCACTGTCTGACAGAACACCGGTCCTTCTTCAGCATGGACTGGATGCATTCTTGGGCTTGGTTGATTCTGGGGGCCGACGGAAAAGCCCGAAAAGCTTGACTCTGAATCTCCATTCCTAGGTAAACTATAGTTTGGGATGGGACGAGTTGGGACTTTTCTATATTGACCAGGAGACCCAATTCCTTGGTCAGATCTAGAGTCCACTGTAGATTCTCCAGACAGCGACGACTTGACGCAGCTCTTAAAAGCCAGTCGTCCAAATAGAGGGAGGCTCTGATGTTTGCTAAATGCAGGAATTTGGCAATATTCCTCATCAGTTTGGTAAAAACTAGAGGTGCCGTGCTTAGGCCAAAGCACAGGGCTTGGAACTGGTAGACGACCTTCCCGAAAACGAACCTTAGAAAAGGTTGGGAATCTGGGTGGATGGGGACGTGAAAGTACGCGTCCTTTAGGTCTAAAGAGACCACCCAGTCTTCCTTCCTGACCGATGCTAGAACCGACTTTGTCGTCTCCATGGTGAACGTCTGCTTTGTGACAAAGACATTCAGAGAACTGACGTCTAGCACCGGTCTCCACCCTCCTGTCTTCTTCGGCAATAAGAAGAGGCGGTTGTAGAAGCCCGGGGATTGATGGTCCCGGACTATGACTACCGCTCCCTTTTGTAGTAAGAGAGACACCTCTTGCTGTAAAGCTAGCCTCTTTTCCTCCTCTCTGTACCTGGGAGAGAGGTTGATGGGAGTTGTTGCTAGAGGGGGCTTGCGTAAGAATGGAATCTTGTACCCCTCTCTGAGTAACTTCACAGACTGGGCGTCTGCGCCTCTGATCTCCCAGGCCTGCCAGTAGTTCTTGAGCCAGGCTCCCACTGCTGTCTGAAGAGGAAGGCAGTCAGACTCTGCCTCTAGAGGACTTGGAACCCTTCTTCTTGCTCCCACGTTGACTTCCGGCACGAGCACCTCCTCTGCTGGAGGCTCTGCCACGAAAGGGCGGGATGAACCTTGAAGCTGGCGTGTCCATCCTAGGTCTAGGTACGGAGGGCAAAGGGGTGACTTTGCGTGCGGAAGACGCCACCAAGTCATGGGTGTCTTTCTGGATCAAGGAGGCAGCAATCTCCTTGATCAACTCTTCAGGGAAGAGACACTTAGAGAGTGGAGCGAACATCAGCTCCGACTTTTGACATGGGGTGACTCCAGCTGATAAGAAGGAGCAAAGGTGATCTCGCTTCTTGAGTACCCCAGACACGAAAGAAGCCGCAAGCTCACTAGAACCATCCCGAATGGCTTTGTCCATGCAGGACATGATGAGCATGGAAGTTTCCTTATCCGAAGGGGAGGTCTTCCTGCTCAATGCTCCCAAACACCAGTCCAGGAAGTTAAAGACCTCGAAAGCGCGGAAAACTCCCTTCATAAGATGGTCCATGTCCGAAGGGGTCCAGCAAATCTTGGAGCGTCTCATAGCCAGCCTGCGGGGAGAGTCTACTAGACTTGAGAAGTCGCCCTGGGCAGAGGCAGGAACTCCCAAGCCGAGAACTTCTCCCGTGGCATACCAGACGCTAGATCTGGAAGCAAGCTTGACCGGGGGAAACATGAAGGATGTCTTTCCCAACTGCTTCTTAGACTGCAACCACTCTCCCAGTACCCTTAAAGCTCTCTTGGACGAGCGAGCGAGTACGAGCTTCGTAAAGGCAGGAGCTGCTGACTGCATGCCTAAAGCGAACTCAGAGGGAGGTGAGCGTGGTGCTGCAGACACAAACTGGTCTGGATATAAATCCTTAAAGAGCGCAAGCACTTTCCTAAAGTCTAAGGAGGGAGGCGTCGTCTTGGGTTCTTCGATGTCGGAGTGTTGGTCGTCAAGATGTGCAGCTTCATCATCATCAGAGATACCATCGTCTGAATGTTGAGGAGGAAGAGGCAACGGAGTGGGCTGGACAGCTGAGTCCGGCAGCACGGGTGCATGCGTGGCTGCACTGGACCCAACATCATGCCACTGTTGGTCAGTCTGAGAACTGGCAACAACCAAAGCTGAGTGGGTGCGCAAAGAGTCTACACCCGACTGTGGAAGGATAGCGGAGACCACCATGGGTTGCGGAGGCTGACGCACCAAATCAAAACACGGCAGCCTAACTCCACCCTCCTGTTGTTGTGGTAGCTCCCGCACGGCAACGGAGTGCTCCGTGCGTCTGTGGGAGTCAGCATGCGTCTGGCAGGGTCGACTGCGCATGGGTGGAGGAGCTCTCACAGCCGGAGTGTGGGAGCAGTCAGCCGCAGCGTCTGCTGGGCGCACAACCGTGGCAGGTTGTAGGCAAACGGGTGCATCGTCAACCTTCTCTGCAGACGGAGTGTGGGAGCAGGCAGCCTCAGCGTGAGCTGGGCGCACAACCGTGGCAGGTTGTAGGCTAATGGGTGCAGCGTCAACCTTCTCCGCACGAAACTCCTGCATAACCGCAGCTAACTGAGTCTGCATAGACTGCAGTAAAGACCACTTAGGGTCTACAAAAGCGGCAACAGACGGAGCTACTGTCCGTTGTGACTGAGGGTCTAAAACAGCGGGTGCGGCAACAGACGGAGTTACTGCCTGTTGCGGTACCACCTTGCCTCTCTTGGGAGGTGTGCAGTCGTCGGATGACTGCAGCGAGTCCGAACTGACCCAGTGGCTACACCTGGGCCGTTGGACTAGCTCGGAAGGGACCTTACGTTTAAGAGGCCGTGAGACCTTGGTCATCGTTTCTGTCTAGAAACCTCTTCCGCAGACGAGGAATAAATGGGCTCACTCGCCTTCTTGTGGGTGGGACGATCTCGGAAAGATACGTCCGAAACCACGGAGGGTACGTCTGTACGCTGATTAAAGCCTGTCAAACCCTTTGGTCGTACGACATTGCTTCTCCCCTGGGCTTGGGAGCTTGCAAGAGGTCCCGGACTGGGAGGACGACAGGCACGAACAGACGCACCCTCATGCGTAACACTGACACTTTTCACTGCACTGACACTCACTTCACTTCCCACTGCACTTTTACCTTTCAACTCTCTGACATCAGCCATGAGTTGATTGCGGTCAATAGCCAATGACTCGACTCTCTCACCTAGAGCCTGAATGGCACGCATCATATCCGCCATTGAAGGTTGATGAGAGCTAGCAGGGAGGTCGGGTGCAACCACTACAGGGGAAGGAATAGGTTGAGGGGCATGGGGAGAGGAAAAATCAATAGAGCGAGACGAACTCCTCCTGAGCCTATCCTTCTCTAGCCTACGTGCATATTTCAGGAATTCTTGAAACCCGAATTCCGAAAGCCCAGCGCATTCCTCACATCGATCTTCCAATTGACAGGCTTTACCCCTACAATTGGAACAAACGGTGTGCGGATCGATAGAGGCCTTCGGAAGACGCCTTGAACAGTCCCTAGCGCTACATGTCCTGTACTTGGGGACTTGAGAAGGGTCAGACATCTTGAATTAGTCAAAGGGGGGAATTCAAAATCTATCCAAGTCGTCAACAAATAATCCAAATCCAAAAAAGAATGCAAGGAAGTATTGAAGATAACTTCTGCACAGCGATAGCTAATAACTAGAGATGAATACTTCACCAAATAACGTGAAATTCAATCCAGAAAACAAGAGCGTATTCAGTAGGTCTTGCCGGTGGCACGACAGAGAGAAAATTGGTTCTGTGTTGACATCGAGTACTTGAGTACCTGCTCGACAGATGGCGCTGTTGATGTACACCCCCACCTGTATAGCGATCGCTGGCGTATTCCGCCCGTAGGTTTTTTTCTGTCGGGCAGCAGAGCTGACAGCTATATGATCATCGGGTAAGTTTAATATTGAAAATTGAAGTTTCTTTAATTTTGGCCTAACCTAACCTAACCTAACTCCCATGCCTGCAATTTTCAGCTGCAAAAGTCAACAAATAGTCTCGTTTCATATGAAATAGATATCTGGTTACTGCAAGTGTCGTTTTGCTTACTGTATTAAATTATTTAACCCTTTTACCCCCAAAAGGACGTACTGGTACGTTTCACAAAAGCCATCCCTTTATCCCCATGGACGTACCGGTACGTCCTTGCAAAAAAATGCTATAATTTTATTTTTTTTTTTCATAATTTTGTTAATTTTATGAGAAAATTCAGGCATTTTCCAAGAGAATGAGACCAACCTGACCTCTCTATGACAAAAAATAAGGCTGTTAGAGCAATTAAAAAAAAAATGTGCTGAGGAAAAAATAACCCCCTGGGCCTTGAGGGTTAAGGGTTGTAAATTTCCAAAGAGCCTGGGGGTAAAAGGGTTAATAGGTTCCAAGAAGCTGGTTGTAAAATGAAGTTTCTTAAATTTTGGCCTAGGGAAACCTAACCTAACCTAACCTAACTCCCATGCCTGCATTTTTCAGCTGCAAAAGTCAACAAATACTGTAGTCTCGTTTCATACGAAATAAATATCCGGTTACTGCAAGTGTCGTTTTGCTCACTGTATTAAATTATATTGTTTTATATTTCATTATCCTATTACAGTATGCTCTTTGTCGATGTCTCACAGGATGTAGATACAGGAGAGGGGGTTCCCAGCCCCCTCGTCCCGTCCCTTTTAGTCACCTCTTACGACACGCAGGGATAACGTTTGCGCTATTTGTTGATGTCGGCTACCCCCCAAAATTGGGGGAAATGCCTTGGTATATGTATGTATGTATTACAGTATGCAAACCTTTGCTATAATATCCGAAATTTATGATTTCAGTCGAATTTGTCTATGTATCTAGAATTTTTGTAAGTTGAATACCCTATGTACAGCACATCATAAAATATAAGTAAGCGTAAAATAAGCGCAAAACAATAATGTTCGCCAATGTCTATAGCAGCCTTGAGGAGGAGAGAGAGAAGACGTCTGCTCTCTACAAGCCAAAAAGAAAAAGTTGCTAGTCCATCACTCCGCGAGTTATATACAGGTGGCTGGTATATATACAGGTGGCTGGTACCACTAGGCACCCCCTACCAAAGTCATGAGTAGGGTTGCCACCTCGCACCAAAAGTCTAATTGCCTACCTTCTAGCTTTTTAGTTTATTTATGACATATTTGTTTTTGATGTTGTTAATAGTTTATATATGACATGTCTGTTTTGACGTTGTTACTTATTTTAGAATAATTTATTGTTAATTTGTTCTCTTCATTTATTTATTTCCTTATTTCCTTTCCTCACTGGGCTATTTTTCCCTGTTGGAGCCCCTGGGCTTATAGCATCTTGCTTTTCCAACTAGGGTTGTAGCTTGGATAGTAATAATAATAATAATATATAAACATGTTATTTTCATTAGTAAAATAAATTTTTGAATATACTTACCCGATAATCATGTAGCTGTCAACTCCGTTGCCCGACAGAATTCTACGGGAGGGATACGCCAGCTATCACTATACTAGAAGGGGGTGTACTCACCAGCGCCACCTGTGGCCAGGTACTGCAGTACTTCTTGTTGACACCACCTCAATTTTTCCTCGGTCCACTGGTTCTCTATGGGGAGGAAGGGTGGGTCAATTAAATCATGATTATCGGGTAAGTATATTCAAAAATTTATTTTACTAATGAAAATAACATTTTTCAATATTAAACTTACCCGATAATCATGTAGCTGATTCACACCCAGGGGGGTGGGTGAAAACCAGTGTACATGACTAAAGGATAGCTAAGTATCCCGTATTTCATATAATCAGTTATTTCAGAATAACAATGAAATAATAAGTACCTGGTAAGGAAGTCGACTTGAACCGTTACTCTGCCTTTATTAAGTTCGTCTTCCTTACTGAGCGCAGCGTTCCTCTTAGGAGGCTGAATCAACTCTAAGGTGCTAAAGTATACAGGGCTGCAACCCATACTAAAGGACCTCTACACAACCTCTAACCCCGGCGCTTCTCAAGAATGAATTGACCACCCGCCAAATCAAAAAAGGATGCGGAAGGCTTCTTAGCCTACCGTAACAACCCAAAAAACAACAATAAAAGCATTCAAGAGAAAGGTTAAAAAAGGTTATGGGATTAAGGGAATGTAGTGGCTGAGCCCTCACCTACTACTGCACTCGCTGCTACGAATGGTCCCAGGGTGTAGCAGTTCTCGTAAAGAGACTGGACATCTTTAAGATAAAATGATGCAAACACTGACTTGCTCCTCCAATAAGTTGCATCCATAATGCTCTGCAGAGAACGGTTCTTATTAAAGGCCTTCGAAGTGGCTACGGCTCTCACTTCATGGGTCCTTACCTTCAGCAAAGCAAGGTCTTCATCCTTCATGTGAGAATGGGCTTCTCTAATCAGAAGCCTTATATAATACGAAACTCCGTTTTGGACATGGGCATCGAAGGTTTCTTGATTGCACACCATAAGGCTTCTGACTGTCCTCGTATAGGTTTTGACCTATTAAGATAATATTTCAGAGCTCTGACAGGGCAAAGAACTCTTTCTAGCTCGTTACCCACCATGTTGGAAAGGCTAGGAATTTCAAACGATCTAGGCCAAGGACGTGAAGGAAGTTCATTCTTAGCTAAAAATCCGAGCTGTAAAGAACATGTTGCAGATTCGGATGTGAACCCAATGTTCTTGCTGAAGGCATGAACCTCACTGACTCTTTTAGCTGTTGCAAGGCAGACGAGGAAAAGAGTCTTGAGGGTAAGGTCCTTGAAGGAAGCTGACTGGAGAGGTTCGAACCTAGGAGACATAAGGAACCTTAAGACTACGTCTAGATTCCAGCCTGGAGTGGGTAAACGACGTTCTTTAGAAGTCTCAAAAGACTTAAGGATGTCTTGAAGGTCCTTGTTGGAAGAAAGGTCCAAACCTCTGTGGCGGAGAACTGAAGCCAACATACTTCTGTACCCTTTAATCGTAGGAGCCGAAAGGGATCTCTCATTCCTTAGATGTAATAGGAAGTCAGCTATTTGGGTTACAGAGGTATTGGTAGAGGAAACTGCATTGGCTCTACACCAGCTTCGGAAGACTTCCCACTTGGATTGGTAGACTCTACGAGTGGATACCCTCCTTGCTCTGGCAATCGCACTGGCTGCCTCCTTCGAAAAGCCTCTAGCTCTAGCGAATCTTTCGACAGTCTGAAGGCAGTCAGACGAAGAGCGTGGAGGTTTGGGTGCACCTTGTCTACGTGAGGTTGACGTAGAAGGTCCACTCTTAGAGGGAGAGTCCTGGGGACGTCGACCAGCCATTGTAGTACCTCTGTGAACCATTCTCTTGCAGGCCAAAGGGGAGCAACCAGCGTCAGCCGTGTCCCTTCGTGCGAGACGAACTTCTGAATGACTCTGTTGATGATCTTGAACGGTGGGAATGCGTAAAGGTCGAGATGGGACCAATTCAGCAGAAAAGCATCCACATGAACTGCTGCTGGGTCTGGAACTGGGGAACAGTACAAAGGAAGCCTCTTGGTCATGGAGGTGGCAAACAGATCTATCGTAGGCTGACCCCACAAGGTCCAAAGTCTGTTGCACACGCTCTTGTGAAGGGTCCATTCCGTGGGGATGACTTGATCTTTTCTGCTTAGGCGATCTGCTGAGACGTTCATGTTGCCCTGAATGAACCTCGTTACTAGAGTGAGGTTTAGACTTCTTGACCAAATGAGGAGGTCCCTTGCTATCTCGTACAGGTTCCTCGAATGGGTCCCTCCCTGCTTGGAGATGTAAGCCAAGGCTGTGGTGTTGTCGGAGTTCACCTCCACCACCTTGCCTAGCAGGAGGGACTTGAAGTTCATTAGGGCCATATGAACTGCCAGTAGCTCCTTGCAGTTGATGTGGAGCGTTTCCTGTTCCCTGTTCCACGTTCCCGAGCATTCCTGTCCGTTCAAGGTCGCGCCCCAGCCCGAGTCTGATGCATCCGAGAAGAGATGAAGATTGGGGGTCTGAATCGCTAACGATAGGCCCTCCTTGAGAAGGAGGTTGGTCTTCCACCACAAGAGAGTGGTCTTCATCTCTTTGGTGACAGGGATAGAGACTGCTTCGAGCGTCAAATCCTTGTCCCAATGAGCTGCTAGAAGGAATTGGAGAGGGCGGAGGTGGAGTCTCCCTAACTCGACGAACAGGGCTAACGATGACAGGGTCCCTGTGAGACTCATCCACTGTCTCACCGAGCAACTGTTCCTCTTCAGCATGCTCAGGATGCAATCTAGGGCTTGGCTTATCCTTGGAGCCGATGGAAAAGCCCGAAAATCCTGACTCCGAATCTCCATTCCCAGGTAAACTATGGATTGGGAGGGAATGAGCTGGGACTTTTCTAAGTTGACTAACAGACCCAGTTCCTTGATCAAGTCCAAAGTCCAGTTGAGACTCTCCAGACAGCGACGACTCGTGGAGGCTCTCAACAGCCAGTCGTCTAAATAAAGGGAGGCTCTGATGTCCGATAAGTGGAGGAATTTTGCAATATTCCTCATCAGATGCGTAAACACCATAGGAGCTGTGCTTAGGCCAAAACACAGGGCTTGGAATTGGTACACAACCTTTCCAAAAACGAATCTCAGGAAAGGTTGGGAGTCTGGATGAATAGGAACGTGAAAGTAAGCGTCTTTCAGATCCAACGAGACCATCCAGTCCTCCTGCCTGACCGCTGCTAGGACCGACTTCGTCGTCTCCATAGTGAACGTCTGCTTGGTGACATAAGCATTGAGCGCGCTGACGTCCAGCACCGGTCTCCAACCTCCTGTCTTCTTGGCCACCAGAAAGAGACGGTTGTAGAAGCCCGGGGATTGATGGTCCCGGACTATAACCACTGCCTTCTTCTGTAACAGGAGCGACACCTCCTGGTGTAACGCTAGCCTCTTGTCCTTTTCCTTGTAGTTGGGAGAGAGGTTGATGGGAGAAGTGGTAAGAGGGGGTTTGCGGCAGAATGGTATCCTGTAACCCTCCCTGAGCCACCTGACAGACTGGGCGTCTGCACCTCTTCTTTCCCAAGCTTGCCAGAAGGTCTTGAGTCTGGCTCCTACTGCTGTCTGGAGAGGAGGAGAGTCAATGTTTGCCTTTTGAAGTCTTGGGACCTTTCCTAGACCTGCTCCTGGAAGAGTCTGGACGGGAGCTTCCTCGGCTGGGGGCTCTGCCACGAAAGGGCGGAATAAACCTTGTAGCAGGAGTATCAGCCACTGGGGTGCGGTAAGTCCTGGGAACTGAGGGAGCAACCTTAGCCTTACGAGCTGAAGAGGCCACAAGATCATGAGTGTCCTTCTGAATCATGGCCGCAGACAAATCCTTGATAAGCTCTTCGGGGAACAAGAACTTAGAAAGCGGAGCAAAAAGGAGTTGAGACCTTTGACAAGGTGTGATGCTGGAAGAAAGAAAGGTGCAAAGTTGCTCCCTTTTCTTAAGAACTCCTGAAACAAACATTGATGCAAGCTCGCCAGACCCATCCCGAATTGCTTTATCCATGCAGGACATTAAAAGCATGGCTGAGTCCTTGTCCGCAGGGGAGGTCTTCTTGCTCAAGGCCCCCAGGCACCAGTCTAGAAAATTGAAAATCTCAAAGGCACGAAATACACCCTTTAAGAAGTGGTCTAAATCGGAAAAGGTCCAGCAAACCTTAGAGCGCCTCATTGCTGATCTACGAGGAGAGTCGACCAAACTTGAGAAGTCAGCCTGGGCAGAGGCAGGGACTCCCAAGCCTGGTTCCTCTCCTGTGGCATACCATACGCCCGCCTTAGAAGTGAGCTTAGTAGGTGGGAACATAAAGGAAGTCTTCCCTAGTTGCTGTTTGGACTGCAACCACTCCCCTAATATTCTTAAAGCTCTCTTAGAGGACCTAGCAAAGACGAGCTTAGTATAAGTTGACTTAACAGGTTGCATGCCCAGCGAAAACTCAGATGGAGGAGAGCGGGGGGTAGCAGAAACAAAATGGTCCGGGTATACCTCTCTGAAAAGAGCCAGGACCTTACGAAAGTCAATGGGTAGAGGAGAAGACTTGGGTTCTTCCACGTCTGATGAGGGATCCAGGTGCGCAGCTTCCTCCTCAGAAACCTCATCACCAGAGTGTAGCGAAGTGAGAGGTAATGTAACAGCGGTATGCTGAACAGCAGAATCTGAACAAGCGGGTGCATAAACACTTGTGGTTTCATCCTCAAGTCTCTGTTGCTGAGTTAAAACCTGAGGTTCAGGCTGCAAAGACTGGTCAAGAAGAGTAGAGGAAGGTAGGCGCATGGGTTGAGGTGGCTGACTCCTAGCATGAGTTTCTTGTCTCAAGAGTTGCGCTTGCTGTAAGGGTTGCGGATGCGCAGTAGCAGGTTCCTGAGGAACGAGTTGAGGTTCCTGAGGTGTGAGCTGCGAGAGTTGAGGTAGCGGCTGCGCAGAACGCAGTTCCTGTCTCGCGAGTTGAGGTTCCTGAGGTGCTAGCCTAAGGAGTTGAGGCTCTCGCCTTGAGGAGGGTTGAGGTCGCTGCAGCGAGTGCTGAGGTGGCTGGCTCATGGATGGAAGAGGTTGTCGTACCTCAAGAGGTTGTTGCCTCGCTGGTTTAACCGCAAGAGGAAGCGGAGGAAGTAAGGCATAAGACTCCTGCTCCCATTGCTGAGGTTGCCTTAAGGAAGGCGGAGGTTGCTGCACACCGCTGGTAACTGGCAACTCAGAACGCGGTAAGGTAGCCTGAGGAACCTCAACTTCGTGCGCCTGGCAGACTGGACTGCGGTGAGGCGGAGCGCTCGCAGGAGGAGGTGTAACCTTCTCAGCCTGAAACTCACGCATTAAGACCGCAAGCTGTGACTGCATGGACTGCAGCAAAGTCATCTTGGGGTCAACAGACGCTAAGGTCTGCTGAGGCAAAGCCTTAACAGAAGATGAGGTCTGTTGCGGCATCACCTTACCTCTCTTAGGAGGTGTGCAGTCACCTGATGACTGCGGAGAGTCAGAGCTAATCCAATGACTGCAACCAGGTTGTAGAACTCTTGAGGTCTGGACTTTGCGTTTGAGAGGTCTTGAGACCTGAGTCCAGCGTTTTCTCCCCGACATTTCTTCTGCAGACGAGTAAAAGACGGGCTCAATCGTCTGCGGGTGGGAGTGACGGTCTCTGTAAGACACGCCCGCAACCACCGAGGATACTTCTGTGCGCCGATCAAGGCCTGCCGAACCCTTTTGCCCTTCGACATTGCTTCTCCCCTGGGCTTGGGAGCTTGCAAGAGGTCCCGGACTGGGAGGACGACTGGCACGCACAGAAGTACCCTCACGCACAACACTGACACTGACACTAGCACTTGGCACCGCACTGACACTAGCACTTGGCACAGCACTGGCACTATCACCTCCCACTGCACTTTTGACCTTAAGTTCTTTGACTTCTGCCATAAGAGACTTATGGTCACTAACCACCGATTCCACTTTGTCACCTAAAGCCTGAATGGCACGCAAAACATCGGACATATCAGGTTGAGCACAAATAGTAGGTTCGGGGGTAGCCACTACAGGGGGAGGAAAAGGTTGAGGATCATGAGGTGAGGAAAAAAGCGAAGAGCGAGAAGAACTCCTCCTAACTCTCTCTCTCTCTAACTTGGTTGAATATTTAAGGAATCGAACAAATTCAAGTTCCGAAAGTCCGGCGCATTCCTCACATCGATCTTCCAACTGACAGGGTCTTTCCCTACAGTCAGAACAAGCGGTGTGAGGATCAACCGAGGCCTTCGGAATACGCCTATTACAAGACCTACATCGTCTATGGGGTGGGGCTTGTGAAAGGTCAGACATCTTGAATCAAAGAGCTAGTCAAGGGGGATTCCAAATCAAGCAAAAAGATCGTTAACCATTAATCAAAACCAAATAAAAGCTATCTAAGCTAATAGAGAAGTTTCCAGTATAGCGAAAGCCGAAATCTTAAGAGAAATACTTCACCAAAAGCCGTGAACAATACTCCAAAATTATAAGCGTATCCCAGAACGTCTTGCCGGAAGCACGACAGAGGAAAAATTGAGGTGGTGTCAACAAGAAGTACTGCAGTACCTGGCCACAGGTGGCGCTGGTGAGTACACCCCCTTCTAGTATAGTGATAGCTGGCGTATCCCTCCCGTAGAATTCTGTCGGGCAACGGAGTTGACAGCTACATGATTATCGGGTAAGTTTAATATTGAAAAAACTAGTTTTGTATTAGGGAAAAATACAAATGATTTACAAATTTGTCCTTTTGTCTTACAAACATCGGAAAAGAACTGGCAAAAAGGAATGCAGTAATGGGGCATTCTTCCCTAATATCTTGTCAATCGGGTTTCTGGTTTCTTTCATTTAGTATTTACTTCTAGTTTCTTTCAGGACCCCAATTTTATAATTTTATCAAAATAATTTTCGCCCATGTTTTGCGAAGACTTTTCACCAGCCCATGAAAATAATAAAAATATGACTAGGTTGAACCCTAAGCATTTATTTCAATTAATATCGTACTTTTCTTGCAGCGTAAACCTTTCATATGATATCAATACAATTTCATAAACTGAAATATAGTATCACTCAAAAAAATGATAAGCTATTATAATATAATTTTAAAATTCTTGGACACACTACTGTATTCTATCTTATTTCTTTTCCTCTAGTTTTTATTCTATATATGAAATTTATTTTGTTACTGCTTTATTTTTGTGAAATTGTTAGTTACTTCTCTTATTTCCTTTCCTCACTAGGCTATTTTCCCTATTGGAGCCCTTGGGCTTATGGCATCCTCCTTTTCCAGCTAGGATTGTAGCTTAGCTACTGATTATAATAATAATAACAATAACAGTAAATTAATGATGGGAACCTTGCTATAGTCTTAACAATACTCAAACACCAAAGGTATTTGCACCTGACATTGAATAAAATATCCTTAACCCTTTTATCCCCAGGCTATTTGGAAATTTCCAACCCTTAACCCCCAAGGGGTTATTTTTTTCCCAGCACATTTTGCTGTATATTTTTTTTAAATTGCTCTAACAGCCTTAATTTTTGTCATAGAGAGGTCAGGTTGGTCTCATTCTCTTGGAAAATGCCTGAATTTTCTAAAATAAATATCAAAAATATGAAAAAAAAAAAAATTTATAGCATTTTTTTGCAAGGACGTACCGGTACGTCCATGGGGGTAAAGGGATGGCTTTTGTGAAACGTACCAGTACGTCCTTTGGGGGTAAAAGGGTTAATACTGCTAATAAAAGTATGGTACCAATGAATCTAACATAATTCAAAATAGATTTCATCATAACCTATCTATCTTCTACATGGGTAAAACATTTTGATTAGTTAACAAAACACAATTGAGAATAATGTTACTTAAGGTGACCTCATATTACTGTAAAATTTATAACTTTATTTGAAGTACAATATATCGTCACCCTCATAAACTAACTGCCAAAGTCATTTTCTCCACTTGTTGGGAAATAAAAAAAAACCTTCTCATTTCCTAATTCTTTATATCATTGTGTTGAGCTTCAATTCACAAATTCTAATTCACAAATTCTTCTGTTAATTAGTGAATTGAAGCTCAAGACAATGATATAAAGAATTAGAAAATGAGAAGGTTATTTTTTGATTTCCCAACAAGTGGAGAAAATGACTTAGGCAGTTAGTTTATGAGGGTGATGATATAATATATATATGCAAAGTATATTTAGTGTAAAAACACCAATACTCACAATGGACAATCTTGACGCTCAGCTGCCTTAATGATGCTATTAATAAAAGAGATGGCTTTCCCAACTTCCATCAGATACAACCTGGAAAATAAAATAACAACTTTTCATATGTATTTATATACGGTATTTCCAAAAATGAAACCTAGCTTTTAAAAACTAAAACAGTTGGAAACTAGATAAAATTTAATAATTTTTCCCAATTTTTTCTCACCCAACAGTAAGTGTTCTTCAGTATATCTATGAAAACATAAATTGGGATTTTAAAACTAAAATCTATTATTTCTATAATTACCTTCGGATACTAAATGTTATTTTCATTAGTAAAATAAATTTTTGAAAATACTTACCCGATGATCATGTAGCTGTCAACTCTGTTGCCCGACAGAAATCTACGGTCGGGATACGCCAGCGATCGCTATACAGGTGGGGGTGTACACAACAGCGCCATCTGTGGTCAGGTACTCCAGTACTTCTTGTCAACACCACCTCAATTTTTTCCTCGGTCCACTGGTTCTCTATGGGGAGGAAGGGTGGGTCAATTAAATCATGATCATCGGGTAAGTATATTCAAAAATTTATTTTACTAATGAAAATAACATTTTTCAATATTAATCTTACCCGATGATCATGTAGCTGATTCACACCCAGGGTGGTGGGTGGAGACCAGCATACATGTTAACAAAGAAGCTAAGTATCCCGTATTTTATTTTATTAGTTATTCAAAAATAACATAAAATAAATAAGTACCTGGTAAGGAAGACGACTTGAACCATTACTCTGCCTTTATTAAGTACGTCTTCCTTACTGAGCGTAGCGGTCCTCTTAGGATGCTGAACGACTCTTAGGTGCTGAAGTATAAAGGGCTGCAACCCATACTAAAGGACCTCATCACAACCTTTAACCTCGGCGCTTCTCAAGAAAGAATTGACCACCCGCCAAATCAACAAGGATGTGGAAGGCTTCTTAGCCGACCGTACAACCCATAAAAAGTATTCAAGAGAAAGGTTAAAAAGGTTATGGGATTATGGGAATGTAGTGGCTGAGCCCCCGCCTACTACTGCATTCGTTGCTACGAATGGTCCCAGGGTGTAGCAGTTCTCGTAAAGAGACTGGACATCTTTGAGATAGAATGATGCGAACACTGACTTGCTTCTCCAATAGGTTGCATCCATAACACTCTGCAGAGAACGGTTCTGTTTGAAGGCCACTGAAGTAGCCACAGCTCTCACTTCATGTGTCCTTACCTTCAGCAAAGCAAGGTCTTCTTCCTTCAGATGAGAATGTGCTTCCCTAATCAGAAGCCTGAATTAGTAAGAAACTGAGTTCTTAGACCTTGGAAGAGAAGGCTTCTTGATAGCACACCATAAGGCTTCTGATTGTCCTCGTAAAGGTTATGACCTTTTTAGATAGTACCTAAGAGCTCTAACTGGGCAAAGTACTCTCTCCAGTTCGTTCCCCACCAAGTTGGACAGGCTTGGGATCTCGAACGACTTAGGCCAAGGACGTGAAGGAAGCTCGTTTTAGCAAAAAACCGAGCTGCAAGGAACATGTAGCCGTTTCAGATGTGAAAACTATGTTCCTGCTGAAGGCGTGGATCTCACTTACTCTTTTAGCTGTTGTCAAGCACACGAGGAAAAGAGTTTTTAATGTGAGGTCCTTAAAAGAGGCTGATTGGAGAGGTTCAAATCTTGATGACATAAGGAACCTTAGGACCACGTCTAGATTCCAGCCTGGAGTGGACAACCGACGTTCCTTTGAGGTCTCAAAAGACCTAAGGAGGTCCTGTAGAACTTTGTTGGTGGAAAGATCCAAGCCTCTGTGGCGGAAAACCGCTGCCAACATACTTCTGTAACCCTTGATCGTAGGAGCTGAAAGGGATCTTACGTTCCTTAGATGTAACAGGAAGTCAGCAATCTGGGTTACAGTGGTACTGGTTGAGGAAACTGCATTGGCCTTGTACCAGCTTCGGAAGACTTCCCCTTTAGACTGATAGACTCTGAGAGTGGATGTCCTCCTTGCTCTGGCTGCCTCCTTCGAAAAACCCCTAGCTCTTGAGAGTCTTTCGAAAGTCTGAAGGCAGTCAGACGAAGAGCGTGGAGGTTTGGGTGTACCTTCTTTACGTGAGGTTGACGTAGAAGGTCCACTCCTAGAGGAAGAGTCCTGGGAATGTCGACCAGCCATTGCAGTACCTCTATGAACCATTCTCTCGCGGGCCAGAGCGGAGCCAACCAACGTCAGCCGTGTCCCTTTGCGAGAGGCGAACTTCTGAAGTACCCTGTTGACAATCTTGAACGGCGGGAATGCATACAGGTCGAGATGGGACCAATCCAGCAGAAAAGCATCCACGTGAACTGCTGCTGGGTCTGGAATCGGAGAACAATACAACGGGAGCCTCTAGGTTATCGAGGTAGCGAACAGATCTATGGTTGGCTGACCCCACAGGGCCCAAAGTCTGCTGCAAACATTCTTGTGAAGGGTCCACTCTGTGGGGATGACCTGACCCTTCCGGCTGAGGCGATCTGCCATGACATTCATATCGCCCTGAATGAACCTCGTTACCAGCGTGAGCTTTCGATCTTTTGACCAGGTGAGGAGGTCCCTTGCGCTCTAGAACAACTTCCACGAATGAGTCCCTCCCTGCTTGGAGATGAAAGCCAAGGCTGTGGTGTTGTCAGAGTCCACCTCCACCACCTTGTTAAGCTGGAGGGACTTGAAGTTTATCAAGGCCAGATGAACCGCCAACAGCTCCTTGCAATTGATGTGAAGTGTCCTTTGCTCCTGATTCCATGTTCCCGAGCATTCCTGTCCGTCCAAAGTCGCACCCCAGCCCGTGTGTGATGCGTCCGAGAAGAGACGGCGGTCGGGTTTCTGAACAGCCAAAGGTAGACTTCCTTGAGAAGAAAGCTGTTCTTTCACCACGTGAGAGTAGACCTCCTCTCTTCGGAAACAGGGACTGAGACCGTCTCTAGCGTCATGTCCTTTATCCAGTGAGCAGCTAGATGATACTGAAGGGGGCGGAGGTGGAGTCTCCCTAACTCGATGAACAGGGCCAGCGATGAAAGTGTCCCTGTTAGACTCATCCACTACCTGACTGAGCATCGGTTCCTTCTCAGCATGCTCTGGATGCATTCTAGGGCTTGGTAGATCCTTGGGGCCGACGGAAAAGCCCGAAAAGCTCGACTCTGAAGCTCCATACCCAGGTAGACAATGGTCTGGGATGGGACGAGCTGGGACTCCTCAAAATTGACCAGGAGGCCCAGTTCCTTGGTCAGATCCATAGTCCATCTGAGAATCTCCAGACAGCGACGACTTGTGGGAGCTCTTAAAAGCCAGTCGTCTGACGGAGCCGGACACAAGATCATGGTACTGCTGCACAGTCTGTGAACTGTCAACCATGGGGAAGCGAGGAAGTACAGCGACAACCCGAAACTGTCTAGACTGTCTGGGTCGTACAGACAACTCCTTATCGGGTTGCTGAGGTTGCCGCACTGCGTCACAACAAGTCACTTCTGCTGGTTGTTGAACGTCTTCCCAGTGACACACTGACTCCGTAAACAAAAAATCCTCTAACAAGGACTAAGCTTGGACTGCATGTCTTGCAACAAAGCTCAAGGTCTATGGGAGCAGGTGTGGCAACAGACGGGGTTAGCGACTGAAGCGGAACCATTACCCTCCCTGGAAGCATGTTATGCTTAAATAAAAGTCCATAGGAGGCTAAGCAGCTTAAGGCTCCTCTCCAAATGACAGAGTCCTCAAGGGAATATCAGAAGGAGGGAGAATAGCACTTTCTCATCTACAGGAACCATATCCGAGAAAAGCTAAGTTCTCTCAGTGAGGGTTTCACTGGTGCAAAAGCAGCAGACCAGAAGGCAACGTTATGAAACTGCTTGACAGTCTTGTGAGTTGGCAACAACCAAAGATGTGTGACTGAGGAGCATGCGGTAAGGTATGCAGAGCATGCTGTAAGGTATGCACATGCTGTAAGGTATGCAGAGCATGCTGTAAGGTATGCAGAGCATGCTGTATGTAGAGCATGCTGTAAGGTATGCAGAGCATGTTGCATGGCATGCGGCTTATGCTGCATGGGATGAGGCTCATGCTGCATGGGATGAGGCTCATGCTGCATGGTATGAGGCTCATGCTGGGTTGAGGAGGATGCCGCATAGTATGAGGCTCCTGCCTCATGGGTTGAGGAGGTTGCCGCATAGCATGAGGCTCCTGCCTCATGGTTTGAGGAGGATGCCGCATAGCATGAGGCTCCTAATAGCATGAGGCTCCTCATAGCATGAGGCTCCTGCCTCATGGGTTGAGGAGGATGCCGCATAGCATGAGGCTCCTGCCTCATGGGTTGAGGAGGATGCCTCATAGCATGAGGCTCCTGCCTCATGGGTAGAGGAGGTTGCCGCATAGCATGAGGCTCCTGCCTCATGGGTTGAGGAGGATGCCGCATAGCATGAGGCTCCTGCCTCATGGGTTGAGGAGGATGCCGCATAGCATGAGGCTCCTCATAGCCTGAGGCTCCTGCCTCATGGGTTGAGGAGGATGCCGCATAGCATGAGGCTCCTGCCTGGTTTGAGGAGGATGCCGCATAGCATGAGGCTCCTGCCTCATGGGTAGAGGAGGTTGCCGCATAGCATGAGGCTCCTGCCTCATGGTTTGAGGAGGATGCCGCATAGCCAGAGGCTCCTCATAGCATGAGGCTCCTGCCTCATGGGTAGAGGAGGTTGCCGCATAGCATGAGGCTCCTGCCTCATGGGTTGAGGAGGTTGCCTCATAGTGCTGGAACCCGGCAACTCCCGATGCGGCAACTCACGCATGAAAGCAGGAGGCGCAGCAAGAACATGCGTCTGGCAGGGTGGACTGCGCATCGGAGGTGGAGCTCTCACAGGTGGAGGGTGGGAGCAGGCAGCCGCCGTATCTGCTGAGCGCACAACCTCGGCGGGTTGTAGGTTAACAGGCTACATTGTCAACCTTCCAGCATGATACTCCTGTATGAAGGAGCAAGCTGAGACTGTATAGTCTGCAGCATGGACCACTAGGGTCTATGAAAGACAACAACTAGTGCGGCAACAGACGGAGTTACTGCCTGTTGCGGTACCACCTTGCCTCTCTGGGAGGTGTGCAGTTGTCGTACTGCAGCAAGTCCGAACTGACCCAGTGCTAATGGCTACACCTAGGAGTTGGACTTGCGCGGAAGGGACCGACTTGCACTTAAAAGCTGCAAGATTTGGTCCATGGTTTCTGCGAGAAACCTCTTCCGCAGACGAGGAATAAATGGGCTCTCTCGTCTTTGTGTGGGTGGGGTGATCACGTCGGCTACGTGAGTGGGTACACCCGAAACCACGGAGGGAAACGTCTGTTCGTCGATCAAGGCCTGATGAACCCATAAGTCCTTCGACGTTACTTCTCCCCTGGGCTTGGGAGCTTGTAAGAGGTCCCAGACTAGGCGAACAACTGGCACAAACAGACGAACCCTCGAACACAACACTGTAACACTTTGCGCTTATCACTTTATCACTTTTGATTTTCTGTTTGCACTTATTTCACTGAACTCGAAACTTTAAGTGGTTTGTACCTGAAACACGCAATTCTATCCTTCATTAAAAGTTAGTAATTGCGAAAACAGTATTACAATGTAACAGAAAAACATAATGAAAGATAAAAAATTCAGTGGCTGGAAAAGAGACTAAACACTAGATCAAATAAACTACGTTTAAAATCTCTCACCGCATAAAGCCTGGGAACAAGAATACAGTAAAACTCTAGAAACGTTTACCTTCTTCCCCTAAAGAGACTAGGGAGAAGAGCAAAAACGATAACAACGTTACCCGCTTGAACGAAACGTTTATCCTCCTCTCTCTCCCTCCGTCTCTATCTCTCTCTCTCTCTCTTTCTCTCTCTTGACTTAGAACCTGAGAGATGAGCCCAATTATATATATCGTTAAAACATATTATTGTTAAAGGAAAAAAAAAAACTGAAAGATTTCCCAAATAAAAAGTTCCTTTATTAGAATTAAAACCATTTAAGCTAAGAAAGAATGAACAAAACGCTAGAATCGGTTTACTCTTACTGCAACGTGAAACCGTGAATACTCTCTCTCTATCGTAACGATAGAGCGCAAGTTGAACGTTCTGAACGTCAACAACTGCGGAGACAAAACAAAACGTTAGTTCAACTTTGAAAACAGTACGAGACTATCAAAGAAATTCTTTCAAAAACATAAAAATAGCATAAAATCTTAACAGGTAAAAACGATATGACGGGCTCAATGTTAATTAACTTCGGTTCCAAGAAAAGACCGCCTACTATTAGGAAAGGTCGCATATAAACAAACATAAAAATTAATTTTAATAAGTTTATAATAAAAGGAAGTTAATCGAAGAGGCCTGTAAAAGGCGGAGAGAAATAAAATAAATCTATAACTTTGTTAAGCAAAATAAAGAAAGAGAGTCTATACTCTCTTCGACACCAACACTTCCGTCTAAGGGAAGGGTCGGCCATTTAAAAGTGAAAGAGAGTTCATACTCTCTTCGTCACCAAAATTAAATCAAATTAATTCCAAAAACTTGCTAAGCTAATGATAAAGCTTCCTGAATAGCGAAGGCTAAACTCTAGAGCAAATACATCACCAAATCGTGAACAATAACTCCAGAATCAACAGCGTATCCAAGTAGGTCTAGCCGGTGGCACGACAGAGGAAAAATTGAGGTGGTGTTGACAAGAAGTACTGGAGTACCTGACCACAGATGGCGCTGTTGTGTACACCCCCACCTGTATAGCGATCGCTGGCGTATCCCGACCGTAGATTTCTGTCGGGCAACAGAGTTGACAGCTACATGATCATCGGGTAAGATTAATATTGAAAAAATGCTAATACAGTACAGATATTTGCAAGTGCCCACTTGATTACAGTGAACCCTCGTTTATCGCGGTAGATAGGTTCCAGACGCGGGCGCGATAGGTGAAAATCCGCGAAGTAGTGACAGCATATTTACCTATTTATTTAACATGTATATTCGGACTTTTAAAACCTTCCCTTGTACGTAGTACTGTTAACAAACCACCCTTTACACCCTGTAATGTACAGAACACTTAATGCATGTACTACAGCACCCTAAACTAAAACAGGCACAAATATTAAAGGCGATTTTATATCATGTGTTTCCTAAACACCTAAAAAGCACGATAAAAAATGGCAACCAATGTTTTGTTTACGTTCATCTCTGATCATAATGAAGAAACAAACTCATTTAGTGTACACATATATGTACGTATGGTTAGTTTTTGCATCGATTATATTGATTATACAGTACTGTATGTTGATTTTTTTATTACCAATGTTTTAGTTTACGTATTTTTCTTAGGACTTCCAAATGAAATCTTTTTCTTTATGACGCCGCCTGAAACGACGGCGTGTACGCTCAGTAAACAACCACGCTCAGAACAAACAAGGCATTTAACACGCATGATGATAGTGATAAATAATGATACAGTACATACAGTATTTACAGTACAAAGCATTTACAAAATATGTTACCTTACAAATATAAATTATACAGTACTTGTACGTAGCAAAGCAGGAAAACAATTTGAGAGAGAGAGAGAGAGAGAGAGAGAGAGAGAGAGAGAGAGAGAGAGAGAGAGAGAGAGAGAGAGAGAGAGAGAGAGAGAGATTGTTTTACGTACGTAAATGTAAATTTTAAACAAAAAAAATATGATAGGTTACAACATGTAGACTTTTAAAACCTTCCCTTTAACTTAATGCATACAGTACGTACAGTACTAAACTATAAAACAGGTTAAAGTAAAAAATAAAGATTGTTACTGTACTCACCACGAAAGAAGTTCCAGAAAAACTTGAATGACGATGGCGATGAATTTGCTGCACAGTAGAAATGATGATGATGAAGCTGATGATGTGTTCTACTGTGCAGTCAATGATAGTATTTTACGTCTCTTCAGACGGAGGTGTCTTTTCCTGGGACACCTCTTCAACTTCTTCAATTTCTTCCGAAGGCGTACTAGCAGGAGGAACTGGCTCTTTTTTGCGAGGCTGAAAAAACATTGTGATCGGAAGTTGTTGCCGCTGCTTCTTTTTTCGATCCAAGAGCATCCTGTAGGGAGTCGTGATGTCATCGACCTTGTTGCAGAATTGCATCGCGCGAACCATATCCTCGTCCCACTCTTGCAACATTTCTTTCGCCTCCTTCATATGGTTGCAGAACTTGGCGAGCCGTTCTAATGTTAAGCCCGTTTCTTCTACATTTTCTTGGGTCTCTTCCTGGGTACCCTCACTCTCTTCCTCACTTGCCGATTTCGTCAGGTCTTCGAGATCTGCGTCAGTTAGGGGCTGGGAATGGCAGTCCAACAACTCGTCGACGTCTTCAGTCGTCATGTCGCCAAACCCGTCACCCCCAATTATGGCAGCCAACTGCACAGATTTCCGTATTGCAGAGTGTTGGATTTCCGACGGAGTAAATCCCTTGTCGTCGTAAACAATATCGGGCCACAGCTTCTTCCAGCTCGCATTTACAGTTGCAGGTTTCATCTCTTGAAGTGCCTTTTGAATATTCTGCAGGCACGTGGCTATGGTGTACTGCCGCCAGTACGCCTTCAAGTTGAAGTCTTCATCCTCGTCATCTTGGGCAGCATCCACACACGCAACGAGGTCCGCCAAGGTATTCTTCGTGTAGAGGGCCTTGAACGCCCTGATAACCCCCTGGTCCATTGGTTGAATTAATGACGTGGTGTTGGGTGGCAGGAACTCAACCTGAACGCCCTCACGCGACAGGTCAGTTGCGTGTCCACCAGCGTTATCCATAAGGAGAAGGATCTTGAATGGCAAGCCCTTCTCTAAGAGATATTCATGGACTTGCGGGATGAAACACTGGTGGAACCAGTTGGAGGTCAGCATCTTCGTAATCCATGCCTTTTGATTATGCATCCAGTACACGGGAAGGAGATTCTTATTTTTGTTTTTCAAAGCGCGAGGATTTTTCGACTTATAAATAAGCCCCGGCTTTAACAAAAATCCAGCAGCATTGCCACACATCACGAGGGTAACGCGATCCTTGAATGCCTTAAAGCCAGAGGCTTTGGCTTCCTCTTTGAACAGGAAAGTTCGCGACGGCATTCTCTTCCAAAACAAGCCGGTTTCATCCATATTAAACACTTGTTCCGGCTTGTATCCACCTTCAGCGATAATGTTCTTGAAAGTCTGGTTCACGTAAGTTTCAGCAGCGGCAGTGTCAGCGGAAGCAGACTCCCCATGCAGGGAAACGCTTTTCAGGGCGAAGCGTTTCTGAAACTTCGCGAACCATCCTTTGCTGGCGGAAAAACGTTGTTTCTGACGCTGGGAATCAGTGGAGGTCCCTGGTTGAGGATCATCTACATCATCATCTTCTTCAGCATGGTCGCCATCGTCGTCATGAGGTTCCTTTGCCGCAAAATTCTCATACAAGCTCAAAGCCTTTGTTCGGATGGTGTTCGTATCCAACGCTATGTTCTTCTTCCGACAGTCGGCAATCCACACAGCTAAAGCACCTTCCATGCGTACGATCGTTTTATTACGCGTTGTAACGACTCGCTTCGCTGATCTGCTAAAGGTGATTGCAGCAGTCTTTCTAATGTTCGCCTCGTCCTTCCTGATGTAGCGAACGGTGGATTCGTTGATGCCAAAATGGCGGCCGGCGGCCGCGTAACTTCTACCATCTTTTAACATGTCGAGAAGCGTAACCTTCTCAGCTATCGTCATCATTCTTCGGTGGCGTTTAGGCTCACTACCAGCCTTACTAGAAGCAGAACGCTTGGGAGCCATTGTAACAGAAAGTTCAACAAAAAGTTCAACTTAAAACAGTCGCACACAGCACAGATTCAACTTCACAAACTTAAGAACGTCTACTCAGCAATACGCGGAAAGAGAAAGTGAACGATGCAGTCCCGCGAGAACTCTGATGCTGCGGGTTGGAGATGCGGGCCAAACACCAATCACAGGCTAGATAACAAAACTTGAGTTTTGATTCGTCATCTATCAGCGCTTGAACCAATCACAACCCGTCTTATACAGTACTATGGTGCGTTGATTACTCATAGAAGATGTCCCGCGCACACTGAACGTACGTAGATTAAGTACAATACCGTAATAATAATAAATAATGATAATAATACTGTACAGTAATAATAATAATAATAATGATTAATAATAACAACAATAATAATTTTATTAACAACAACAACAATAATAATAATAATAACAATAATAATAAAAATTTACGTACGTACGCTATTTTACGCCTCTCTCTCTCTCTCTCTCTCTCTCTCTCTTTCTCTCTCTCTCTCTCGTACGCTTACAGTACTTATTCGAAATGTGATTTTTGCAACAAAGAATATTATTGGATGCAGTACTGTACTACGTACGTATACATACAAAAGATTCATGGAAAAGAAGCACATCCATTACAGTACACACCATTCTAATATGGTATGACTGCATCTGATTTGCGTTTCATGTTCGATTTAATTTTACTACGTACTGAATTATCGTATGATCACATTCTCTTTTCGTGTTTTATTTCTTTCTGTGCTGAATTATATATCATATGTAATGCAATGAACAATCAGTAAGAGCAGATATTACTATAATTACAGTATTAATGGAATTACAGGTAACAAAATATCGTATTTGGTTATCTTCAGATTTCGCGGTATTTTCGAATTTTCCGGAAAATCCGCGATATGTATATATATATGGGTTATGGGAAAACCCCGCGAAGTGGTGAATCCGCGATTGTCGAACCGCGAAGTAGCGAGGGTTCACTGTACCTCATAATAAACAAAAAAGGTTTCTCTCTCTGCCATGTACCCCTCTGTGGGAGCCTTTGTAGTTTGTTGCGACACGCCTGGAACCGCCAGTAAATCGAGTAAAGAATGTCCGCCTGGAACCGCCAGTAAATCGAGTAAAGAATGTCCGCCTGGAACCGCCAGTAAATCGAGTAAAGAATGTCCGCCTGGAACCGCCAGTAAATCGAGTAAAGAATGTCCGCCTGGAACCGCCAGTAAATCGAGTAAAGAATGTCCGCCTGGAACCGCCAGTAAATCGAGTAAAGAATGTCCGCCTGGAACCGCCAGTAAATCGAGTAAAGAATGTCCGCCTGGAACCGCCAGTAAATCGAGTAAAGAATGTCCGCCTGGAACCGCCAGTAAATCGAGTAAAGAATGTCCGCCTGGAACCGCCAGTAAATCGAGTAAAGAATGTCCGCCTGGAACCGCCAGTAAATCGAGTAAAGAATGTCCGCCTGGAACCGCCAGTAAATCGAGTAAAGAATGTCCGCCTGGAACCGCCAGTAAATCGAGTAAAGAATGTCCGCCTGGAACCGCCAGTAAATCGAGTAAAGAATGTCCGCCTGGAACCGCCAGTAAATCGAGTAAAGAATGTCCGCCTGGAACCGCCAGTAAATCGAGTAAAGAATGTCCGCCTGGAACCGCCAGTAAATCGAGTAAAGAATGTCCGCCTGGAACCGCCAGTAAATCGAGTAAAGAATGTCCGCCTGGAACCGCCAGTAAATCGAGTAAAGAATGTCCGCCTGGAACCGCCAGTAAATCGAGTAAAGAATGTCCGCCTGGAACCGCCAGTAAATCGAGTAAAGAATGTCCGCCTGGAACCGCCAGTAAATCGAGTAAAGAATGTCCGCCTGGAACCGCCAGTAAATCGAGTAAAGAATGTCCGCCTGGAACCGCCAGTAAATCGAGTAAAGAATGTCCGCCTGGAACCGCCAGTAAATCGAGTAAAGAATGTCCGCCTGGAACCGCCAGTAAATCGAGTAAAGAATGTCCGCCTGGAACCGCCAGTAAATCGAGTAAAGAATGTCCGAAATCGGCTCTTTTTCAAGGGAATGATCACAGAATGAAATAGTATTCACTAGTTTTGTAAATGCTTGTCCCAACAAACTACATACTAGGACAGGGTCGCGATCGCCTGAAAATAGAGTAAAAATCATCACTTATCGAATTTTTCACGGGAAGTTTAACAGAAGGAAATAATGAATTCACTAAATTTGTAAATGCTTCCTAATGACCTAACAGGGGGGGGAGGCTAACGGCCCCCTGCGACCCCCCAAACACTGTCGCTATCATACAAACACCACAAACCCACCTAACCTAACCTAGTAATTCCCAGGTCACAACCTCTAGCCGGTGTGATGGTCTGAACGATCCCCCGGTCTCAGAATTCTCCTTGACATTGTATAATGGTTCTTTTCCGCCATTAGCTCGCTTCGCTCGCATTAAAATAAAACATCAAGCTCGTATGTACTGGCAAGCGGTAATGTTGAGCTGCGCACGCTAACATTGCAGGAAAATAAAACATCAACCTCATATGCACTGGCAAATGGTAATGTTCGCGCATGCGCAGATTATCAAGGAAAATTCTGAGACCAGGGGATCGTTCAGACCATCACACCGGGAGCAAGCCCCCGGACTCCCTTCGTAGGTCTCTCTCCTACACAAAAAAAAAGCTATGGGCAGCGCTCTAAATTATATCTTTAAAAAGATAAAATAACTTCATATGGCACCAGCCACCCGTTGAGATACTACCGCTAGTGAGTTATGGGGTCCTTTGACTGGCCAGATAGTACTACATTGGATCCTTCTCTCTGGTTACGGTTCATTTTCCCTTTGCCTACACGTACACCGAATAGTCTGGCCTATTCTTCACAGATTCTCCTCTGTCCTCATACATCTGACAACACTGACATTACCAACCAATTCTTTTTCACCCAAGGGGTTAACTACTGCACTGTAATTGTTTTGTAGCTAGTTTCCTCTTGGTTAGGGTAGAAGAGACTCTTTAGCTTTGATAAGCAGCTCTTCTAGGAGAAGGACACTTCCAAAATCAAACCATTGTTCTCTAGTCTTGGATAGTGCCATAGCCTCTGTACCATAGTCTTCCACTGTCTTGGGTTAGAGTTCTCTTTCTTGAGGGTACTCTCAGGCACACTATTCTATCTAATTTCTCTTCCTATTGGTTTAAGTTTTTTTAGTTTATGTAAGAAATATTTTTTAATGTTATTACTCTTAAAATTTATTTTTCCTTGTTTTCTTTCCTCACTGGGCTATTTTCCCTGTTGGGGCCCCTGGGGTTATAGCATCCTGCTTTTCCAACTAGGGTTGTAGCTTACCAAGTAGTAGTAGTAGTAATAATAATAATAATAATAATAATAATAATAATAATAATAATAATATCGGATCATAGTAAAGAACATCTTCCCCATAAGGAGTAACGATATCATCTGTCCCATCAAACTACATTTTACCCAAAACCATCAACAAAGACCATTATGATAATATGTACATCTTAATGTTATAAACATTTAACATACATGTGCATTAATGTTATAAACATTTAACATACATGTGCATTAATGTTATAAACATTTAACATACATGTGCGCCATCGTATACCCTCTCAATTCGGTATACGACTTAGCAGTAAGGCCGTTATATTTTACCCAAAACCCTCAACAAAGACCATTGAGATAATATTTACATCTTAATGTTGAAAACATTTAACATACATGTACATTAATGTTATAAACATTTAACATACATGTGCGCCATCCCGAGACCCTCTCAATCCGGTATACGACTTTGCAGTAAGGCCTGTAATTAACGTACAAAGGGGGTCAAATCCCCCCTCATATGTAAGAACACAGCTTCTTTGATTAGTTTAGTTGTAAAATATATAAAGTACATAATAACATCTAATGTTATAAACATTTAACATACATGTGCGCCATCCCGAGACCCTCTCAATCCGGTATACGACTTTGCAGTAAGGCCTGTAATTAACCTAAAAAGGGGGTCAAATCCCCCCTCATATGTAAGAACACAGCTTCTTTGATTAGTTTAGGGGTAAAATATATAAGCATTAATGTTATAAACATTTAACATACATGTGCGCCCTCCCGAGACCCTCTCAATCCGGTATACGACTTTGCAGTAAGGCCTGTAATTAACGTACAAAGGGGGTCAAATCCCCCCTCATATGTAAGAAAAAAGCTTCTTTAATTAGTCTAGAGGTAAAATATATAAAGTATATAAGGAAATAGTACCCAAACGTCTCAGGGCTGGTCACTTAAACCTTCTTGACTACGAGGGCTAAATATGCAAGTGTTAAATCTTACCTTACTATTTGAGATCAATGCAAATGGAAATATTCCATGGGGCGTGGCCTTGAATTTGACCTTTTTTAACCGATTTCCATAACGAGACAACAGTGTATTTCCCAAAAAGGTGTAATAGTCAAGTCTTGTTATTGTCACTCTGCAGATTTCATTACATCTGGCAATATGGCGTCATGATAACTTGGGTGTGTTCTATTGAAGAGGGTTGAACTTTTATGGTAATATGCGCAGGTGTGTGTGTTTGGATTATTTTTTTAATTTATTGATTAAAGTTTATTAATTTAAGTGTTTTTGGTAGCTAAAGTGTTTTATTAGGTAAGTATATTTATTCTAGTCTTTATGGGGAGGTTTACTACATCACGCTGTACTAACAAATAAATTTTGAACTTTTATGGTAATATGCGCAGGTGTGTGAGTTTTGGATTATTTTTTTAATTTAATGATAAAAGTTTATTAATTTAAGTGTTTTTGTAGCTATGTATATTTATTCTATTCTTTTTTGGGGACGTTTACTACATCACGCTGTACTAACAAATAAATGTTTTATTTTCGATAGTAATCTTAACAAAATTTCCTTACGGTGTGTGAGTTTGGATTATTTTTTAATTTAATTATAAAGTTTATTAATTTAAGTGTTTTTGGTAGCTAAGTATATTTATTCTAGTCTTTATGGGGAGGTTTACTACATCACGCTGTACTAACAAATATTTTTTGAACTTTTATGGTAATATGCGCAGGTGTGTGTGTTTTGGATTATTTTTTAATTTAATGATAAAAGTTTATTAATTTAAGTGTTTTTGGTAGCTAAGTATATTTATTCTAGTCTTTATGGGGAGGTTTACTACGCCAGCTTACACCAAGAAATAAATATTTTCATTTCGATGTTAATCTTAATAAACTCTTCTTGCATTGCGCAATTTAATTTGGATTATTTTCTAAGTTAATGATAAAAGTTTATTAATTTTAGTGTTTTTGGTAGCTAAGTATATTTATTCTAGTCTTTTTTGTGGAGGTTTACTACATCACGCTGTACTAACAAATATGGTTGAACTTTTATGGTAATATGCGCAGGTGTGTGTGAGTTTGGATTATTTTTTAATTTAATGATAAAGTTTAATAATTTAAGTGTTTTTGGTAGCTAAGTATATTTATTCTAGTCTTTTTGGGGGAGGTTTACTACATCATGCTGTACTAACAAATAAATTTTCGAATATGTGCAGGTGTGTGAGTTTGGATTATTTTTTTAATTTAATGATAAAAGTTTATTTATTTAAGTGTTTTTGGTAGCTAAGTATATTTATTCTAATCTTTTTGGGGAGGTTTACTACATCACGCTGTACTAACAAATAAATGTTTTATTTTCGATAGTAATCTTGACAAAATTTCCTTACGTTGCGCAATGCTATAGAATTCTTGTCACTGTGTATTACTATTTCGTTTTTTTAGATATTAATAAAAGATATTTGATAATTTAATGGCAAAGTTTATTAATTTAAGTGTTTTAGTAGCTAAGTTTATATATTCTAGTCTTTTTGGGGGGAGGTTTACTACGCCAGCTTACACCAACAAATAAATAATTTCATTTCGACTGTAATCTTAATAAAATCTTGCATTGCGCAATGTAATTTGGATTATTTTCTAATTTAATGAAAGAATTTATTAATTTAAATGTTTTAGAAGCTAAGTTTGTATATTCTAGTCTTTTTGCCAGCCTACACCAACACATAAATATTTCCTTTTCGACTGTAATCATAATAAAATCTTGCTTTGCGCAATTTAATTTGCTTTATTTTCTAATTTAATGGAAAATGTTATTAATTTAAGTGTTTTAGAAGCCAATTTTGTATATTCTAGTCTTTTTGCCAGCCTACACCAACAAATAAATATTTCCTTTTCTATGGCAATCTTAATGAAATCTCAATACATTGCGCAATTCTATGGAATTGTTGTCATTATATTACTATTTCGTTTAAGACATTAATCAAAACTAGTTCAATATTAATTAAATTAATTGTATTGAGATCCCAGGTCCTACTTTACATTCAGATCTCCCTGGACAATTCTATCCTGTTCGTAATACTAGGCAGGCAGTTAATTCTAATAGCCAGGCCTTCTCCATCATAAGACTCAATACTACGCAGTACTCTAGAAGTTTTATTCCAGCTGTTACCAAGTTGTGGAATGATCTTCCTAATCGGGTAGTTGAATCAGTAGAACTTCAAAAGTTCAAAGTTGCAGCAAATGTTATTTTGTTGACCAGACGGACATGAGTCTTTTTATAGTTTATATATGACATTTTTGTTGTTGACGTTGTTAATAGTTTATATATGATATATCTCTTTTGACATTACTTTTTTTAGAATGATTTATTGTTAATTTGTTTTCTTCAGTTATTTATTTCCTTATTTCCTTTCCTCACTGGGCTATTTTTCCCTATTGGAGCCCCTGGGCTTATAGCATCTTGCTTTTCCAATTAGGGTTGTAGCTTGGATAGTAATAATAATAATTTTTTATAGTTTATATATGACATTTTTGTTGTTGACGTTGTTAATAGTTTATATATGATATATCTCTTTTGACATTACTTTTTTTAGAATGATTTATTGTTAATTTGTTTTCTTCAGTTATTTATTTCCTTATTTCCTTTCCTCACTGGGCTATTTTTCCCTATTGGAGCCCCTGGGCTTATAGCATCTTGCTTTTCCAATTAGGGTTGTAGCTTGGATAGTAATAATAATAATAATAATAATAGTGCTTACTTTGTTGATTTTGAAGTGTTGAACAGTGTTAGTGTTCAATGAAATGCGCTGAATTTTCTTCTTTCTCAAGTGTTCAGAAATCTATTTACAGAAAACGTTAACGTGGCTGCTTTGTAAACAGGATTCATTCATTGAAAACATAATGTAAACAAATAAAAGTAAATAAACCATTGTCGTAAACAAAATCGCATTCTTCTTTTCATTTGCTGTCCGATAAAAAACAAATTCTTGTTATTTTCTTTAAATCATTCACAAAGTCATAATATGAATGAACATGGTCAATAAAAATGAAATTTTCAGACTTGTTACATTATTATTATTATTATTAAATGCTAAGCAACAACCCTAGTTGGAAAAGCAGGTTGCTATAAGCCCAGGGGCCCCAACAGGGAAAATAGCCCAGTGAGGAAAGGAAATAAGGAAAAATAAAATATTTTAGGAATAGTAACAATATTAAAATAAATATTTCCTATTTGAACTATAAAAACTTTAACGAAACAAGAGGAAAAGACAATAGATAGAAAAGTGTGCCCGAGTGTACCTTCAAGCAAGAGAACTCTAACCAAAGATAGTGGAAGACCATGGTATAATCCCATATAAGTTTTAAATTGGCTACTGTATAAACAAATTCTTGGTATTTTCTTTATATCATTCACAAAGTCATAATACTGATGGACATAGTCAATAAAAAATGAAATTTTCAGCTTCATTACATCTTTGTAAACAAAAATATAATCCCATATAAGTTTTAAATTGGCTACTGTATAAACAAATTCTTGGTATTTTCTTTAAATCATTCACAAAGTCACAATACCAATGAACATAGTCAATTAAAAATGAAATTTTCAGCTATATTACACCTTTGTAAACAAAAATATAATCCCATATAAGTTTTAAATTAGCTACTGTATAAACAATAGGGGTGCACACATCAATAACAAACTGAATTTTTCAGCTTTATTACATCTTTGTAAACAAAAATATAATCCCATATAAGTTTTAAATTAGCTACTTTATAAACAATAGGGGTGCACACATCAATAACAAACTGAATTTTTCAGCTTTATTACATCTTTGTAAACAAAAATATAATCCCATATAAGTTTTAAATTAGCTACTCTATAAACAATATGGGTGCACACATCATACACATACATAGATAACGTACATTTATTTTATAAGTTATATGTAAGCATCAGGGTTCAGTAAAAGTTTTAATATCTCGAGACCAAAAATTTCAGGAAAACAGACTCTTCCTTCTTCTATTGCATTTTGATAACCAACGCTTTTATCCATCCGTTCTTCACTCACTTATTGTTCTTATATTATTGTTATTATATTATTATTGTTGTTGTTGTTGTTATTTAACAAAATAATACTAAAATAATAATAATAATAATAATAATAATAATAATAATAATAATAATAATAATAATAATAATAATAATACAGGTCCAAGGACCATAGCCGTCTAGCCTAGAAAATAAATTGATAAGTAAAACAAATAAATAGAATTTACTAAGACAAATATTAATGGTAAATAGATGAGTAACATAAAAATTACAAAACGAGACTTTGTGTACATCATTTTTTTTTCTGTTACACATTAAAGCCATGAATAATTTTCTCTTCCCGTTCACTAAACATTTTAGTCTATCCAAATTTTTACTCTTTTTATTCCTTCCTGCTAACCCACTTACCCTCAGACTCCATCTGACAATTTTCCATACTCTATCTGTTCCTTCCAAATCTTTGTTATTATTTATTAATCCATTCCGCCATGTTCTCCTTGTGTACCGTTTTTACTTGTCTTAATGAATTTATAGTCACATTTCCTATCCTGCCCAACTTGAACTTAGATTATTAAATTTTTACTTCCACTGTATGGTAATCAGCTATACTTCACTTTGGCAACTGTTCTTCCTACCACACTCCTACCATACAGTCTACAACTAATGCATGTTCCCTTGTGCTTTTTCTGGACGCAATTAGGCACGGGAATAGTTACAGATGGATTCAAATCATAGTCTTAGGTAGTGGCATAGCCTCTTTACCATTGCCTTCTACTGTCTTGGATTAGAGTTCTCTTGCTTGAGAGTACACTCGGGCACGCTGTTCCATCTTATTTCTCTTCTTGTTTTATTGAAGTTTTTGTATTTTATATATGAAAAATGTAATTTAATGTTGTTATTGTTCTGAAAATATTTTATTTTGATTGTTTATTACTTCTCTTGTAATTTATATATTTCCTTGTTTCTTTTCCGGTATGAGCTATTTTCCCTGTAGATTCTAGAGCTTTCAAACATGCCGCCTGAGACTATATAATAAGCCCTAACTAGCTAACCGAAAGACTGAAGATATTAAGGCTTTCAAGAAGAAATTGAAGACTTTCTTGTTTTCTAAGTGCTTCGATAATGTTGATTTGACAATAACCGTGCAATATGCAGTGTGAAATGCTGAGTGCCTTGAAATGAATACGAAGGTCCTGTAGTGAATAGGGTTTCATGCAGTATAGTAGCATGCCAAGAGCATGTTGTATGGTTCAAGGTTCCCGATTCCTAAATTGCTCACTCCGCAAAATAAGTTTGCGGTCACTCTATCGCTTTATGGATAGGTGCAAAGCTTCTAAGCTTATTCTTATTATTGTAATGAAGCTTATTTTACCTATACCATAAATAAATCATTGATGAAATTCTCAATCTTTACTTTTATCTCATTCTATCTTGAAGTAGGCGATGATGAATGGAGAAGTATTGAATTGAGAGCTCAAGGTAGAGACGACTGGTGAAATCGAGGCCCTCTGCGTCAATAGGAACAGGAGGATATGATGATGAGGATGATCTTGAAATCAGCTAGGATAACACCTTGCTGTCATCAGTTTTGGCCAGTTTATTTAGAAGTTCTTCTTTCAAAAGCATTCCCCTACTTATTAATGCTACCAGATCCCAAATAGGATTTTTCGAGAAGCATCATCACTTGAGATACAGTTCAATATGCAACGCCATCTGGGAGTCTTGGAGTCAGTCGTCAGTATTTTGACGTATGTTGCTTATTAGTGCCAACAAATGTTTGTCTTGATTACATGATTATCTCTTATTTATCTTTTTGTGTGTTTTTCTTTTAGCTTATACCGATTGGCAGATAGCATTACAGCTCTTATTTCTTTTCTTATTCGGATAAAGCATTAGTTTTTTTTTTATTGTTTTGCTTGTACCTTAAGAGCAAGCTGCCAACGTCTGTATGTTAAGAATGCAGTCATTTCTATTCTTTTTATGGCTATAAATTCCATCTTGTAAAAGAAAAGAAACATTTTTTTCAATAGAAATTTCGCCCGAATTTGTAAATTTAGCGAATAGAACATTCTTTTCAGCAGTTGATCACAAGAGAAAGAATTGTTTTGAAATATTGAAAGACAAAATTTTAAACGATATTACTCCTGTGCCTAAGTAATTTTTTACACCTAAGAATACAAAGTTAGCTTATTATTATTATTATTATTATTATTATTATTATTATTATTATTATTATTATTATTATTATTATTTTTATTATTATTACTTGCTAAGCTACAACCCCAGTTGGAAAAGTAGGAGGCTTTAAGCCCAAGGGTTCCCTCTTTTGACGTTTCATTATTCATTATATGAAACCAATAAACAGTTGATATGTTGGTTTTAGTCTTTTTAGGGAAAGGTAGTGTTTTACTATTAAGGTATGAGATAAATATCAATTATTATTATTATTATTATTATTATTATTATTATTATTATTATTATTATTATTATTATTATTATTATTCAAAACTACAACCCTAATGGGGGAGCAGAATTCTACAAGGCCAAGGACCCCAACAGGGAAAGCAGCCTAGTGAGGAAAGGAAATATGTGAATATCACATAAACCATATATAATTAATGAATAAAGAGTTTGAAATATTTAAAGATCAGTAACAACGTTGAAATAGATCAGACATATAAACTATAAAAGGAGACTTATGTCAACCTGTTCAACTGAAAAGTATTTACAAAAAGTTTGAGCTTCTGAAGTATTTGAACCTATAGTTAGCATAACCTTCAAATACATTTAGATTTAAAGGTCGCTCATGAATGGCAGAGGCAAGGGACAGTGACATTGCCCTAACAAGCAGGACAATGCCCTAGAGACTGACCATATATGATCAGCGCCCAAGTCTCCTCTCCACCCAAGCTAGGACCAGGGAGGGGCAGGCAGTGGCTGCTGATGACTCAGCAGATAGACCTATAAGCTCCCCCAAACCCCCCAACCTTAGCTCACAAGGATGGTAAGGTTGCAGACACTAATGGCACTAACGAGTCTGAGCGGGACTCGAACCCCCGACAGGCAAACCCTAGGCAGTGACGTTACCAATCAGGCCACAGGGATTCCACCACACCATGATAGTGAATGGTCTTCTCATGGTCGTAATCTCATCCAGGATTAGTCTCTGTGAGTTCAAACCTTTCAGCAAATTCAGGTCGACAAGGGTTCGAATCCTTAAGCTGTTCTAAATTTATGGAGATCTTAACTTTACTTATGTTATCTTGGTCGTAATCTCATCCAGGATTAGTCTCTGTGAGTTCAAACCTTTCAACAAATTTAGGTCGACAAGGGTTCGAATCCTTAAGCTGTTCTAAATTTATGGAGATCTTAACTTTACTTGTGTTATCTTGGTCGTAATCTCATCCAGGATTAGTCTCTGTGAGTTCAAACCTTTCAGAAAATTCAGGTTGACAAGGGTTCGAATCCGTAAGCTGTTCTAAATTTATGGAGATCTTAAGTTTGCTTGTTTTATCTTGGAGTCCTGTGTTCTTGGTAAATAACCCATGGGTGGGGTGTGAGGATTTGTTCGCAGTTTCCCGAAAACATCTTGCCTTACGTATTGTACCGCAGGCATTACATAATAGTATTTGTAACGTTCCTTCGGCTCATGACTGCACTTACTTTTATACTTTCTGTCTGTCTAAGCTTAAAACTAATTCACTCTTCTATCTAATTCCCCTTCTACTTATTTTGTTAAAGTTTTTATAGTTCATATAGGAAATATTTATTTTAATGTTACTGTTCTTTAGATATTTTTTTTCCTTTTGTCCTTTCTTCACTGGGCTATTTTCCCTGGTGGGGCACCTGGGCTTATAGCATCCTGCTTTTCAAACTAGCGTGGTAGCTTAGCAAGTAATGATAAATAATAACAATACTATACAGTGAAACTGCTGGTTTTTATCTAGGCTGCACCTTACTTTACCTTTTTTTTGAAGGACTGATTTTCTGGTCCTATACAACAGGGGAACCCTACTCTACTGGACATTAAGTCATTTTATTATGTTCATTCCAAGGCACTCAGTATTTCACACTGCTTATTGCTCGTTTACTGTCAATTCCACATTATCTAAGCACTTGGAGAACGAGAAAGTCTTCAGTTTCCTGTTGGAAGCATTAAGTCATTTTATTATGTTCATTCCAAGGCACTCAGCATTTCACACGGCATATTGTTCGTTTACTGTCAGGTCCACATTATCTAAGCACCTGGAGAACAAGAAAGTCTTCAGTTTCCTCTTGAAAGCCTTAATATCTTCAGTCTTTCGATTGTCTAGTGGGAGCTTATTGTATAATATTGGGGCTGCATATTTAAAGGCTCTAGAGCCTACAATAGACCTATATCTACAGTAGGTTCCAATAATTTGAAACCTTGGCTTTGAATGGTCTCCTAGCCCCAGTGCTTTGAATGGTCTCCTAGCCCCCATTGCTTTGAATGGTCTTCTTAGACCTAATATACTCTCTCTCTCTCTCTCTCTCTCTCTCTCTCTCTCTCTCTCTCTCTCTCTCTCTCTCTTAATGTTTATACTTTTGGTTACCCAGTCTGATCGTTTTCTGATTTTCTTTATTATTATTATTATTATTATTATTATTATTATTATTATTATTATTATTATTATTATTATTATTATTATTATTATTATTATTATTATTATTACTTGCTAAGCCACAACCATAGTTGGAAAAACAGGATGATATAAGCCCAGGGGCTCCAACAGGGAAGATAGCCCAGTGAGGAAAGGAAAAAAATAGAAAAAAAATATTTTAAGAACAGTAACATTAAAATAAACACTTCCTATATAAACTATAAACACTTTAACAAAACAAGAGGAAGAGAAATAAGTTAGAATAGAGTGCTCGAGTGTACCCTCAAGCTTTTTAGGACCATTGCAGTGACCAAGGCCAATATGTCGTCGCCATTGTTGTTTTTAGAATACAATACATCAGTTTTTGGTGCTGCCAATGTAGCATTTTGTCACCAAATTTACCTCCTTTTAACTGACCTTGGTTATGACATTGGCAAGGAAAGTCTTTTGCAAAGACGACTTGATAGGAAAATAGATTGGTCACGAGTTGGTGTCAATGTTTGGGAACGGGAAAATAGAATATAGTTATTTGTAGTGTCTATTATTGGTAAAAGAGACCATCGTCTTGTTAGATAATCACATTATCCAGGTTGGTTTCGGTTCGTGAACAGTCATTTATGCTGTGAATGATGTTTTTTATTACATTTATTGATGTCCTTGCATAATATCTCCTCCTTACTCTTTCAAAAGAATACACAAATTCACTTACTTATACGTAAATATTTTGGATACTTCCCTCCAAGGAAACTATCCAATAATTGCATTTCATATATCTAGATAGATAAGATATTCCCTGATGTATGTAATTATTGTCTAGTGTTTATCCACTCATAAGAGAAAAGGGAAATTTCCACATTTTCCCTCCTTTGTCGTAGCAATGTCTGTGCACATGCGTAGTGTACCTGGTGTTGTTATATAAAGAGAAAGCCTCTAGTTATATAATGACCCATGGCTATATTTTACAAGATTAAATACATATATACCTTTAGCGTTATTTAAGTGTACCCGTTATACTGTCATTTGATTTGCGGATGTCATATTTATGAAAGACGCCCCTTGCATAAACTCCTTGTGTAACGCTTATATAACCAATGGGTAAGGAAATTAATCAAATATCTATAAGAAATTTACTTTATTTGAACTTACAAAATTACAAGATATCGATATGTCATAGTATGTGGAGGCAACAACCTTTTATATATATAATTCGATAGAATTTTGACTTGAAAAAGGCAGAAGAAGAAGCTCAATGCGGGTCCGGGGGTAGCCAAAAGCAGTGCTGCCAGTTGTGGGGATTTATCCCTAGATTTGGGGAATATTTTTGTCTGGTGGGGTATTCCGTACAAATTTTTATGGAGAAGAAACAAATTATTATTATTATTATTATTATTTGCTAAGCTACAACCCTAGCTGGAAAAGCAAAATGCTATAAGCCCAGGGGCCCCAACAGGGTAAATAGCCCAGTAAGGAAAGGAAAGAAGGAAAAATAAAATATTTTAAGAAGAGTAACATTAAAATAAATATTTCCTATATAAACTATGAAAACTTTAACAAAACAAGAGGAAGAGAAATTAAATAGAATAGTGTGCCTGATTGTACCCTCAAGCAAGAGAACTCTAACCCAAGACAGTGGAAGACCATGGTACAGAGGCTATGGCACTACCCAAGACTAGAGAACAATGGTTTGATTTTGGAGTGTCCTTCTCCTAGAAGAGCTGCTTACCATAGCTAAAGAGTCTCTTCTACCCTTACCAAGAGGAAAGAAGGCACTGAACAATTACATTGCCGTATTTAACCCCTTGAGCGAAGAAGAATTGAGTAAACCTTTATATTGTTGCAATTAGTTTACTTGCATTTATATGGAGTATAGTGCGTAATTTCTAAATTGGGAAAGCATACATGATCAGAAGAAGATATATTTGAAATTTATTTCCTACTATACCTAAAATATTTTTCAAAATTTATTTCCTACTATACCTAAAATATTTTTCAAAAATTATTTCCTACTATACCTAAAATATTTTTCAAAATTTATTTCCTACTATACCTAAAATATTGTTCAAAATTTATTTCCTACTATACCTAAAATATTTTTCAAAATTTATTTCCTACTATACCTAAAATATTTTTCAAAATTTATTTCCTACTATACCTAAAATATTTTTCAAAATTTATTTCCTACTATACCTAAAATATTTTTCAAACAAAGCAAGCCATGAAAATTAGATCACTATCTCATTTTTTTCTTAAAATCAGATCACAATCTCATTTTTGGAAATGGGGATTTTCGGGCTGTTTTGGGGATTTTTTTATCACAAGTTTTAGGGAATTTTGGGGATTTTTTAGATTAATCAACTGGCAACACTGGGGCCCAAAACGGCCTTACCTAACAGGGTTGCCATTCGTACGATAATTATAGTACGTGTACGATTATTTTGGGTCCGGTACGATGTACGATACATACCTAAGGTATAAACAATGTAGGTGTGTGTGGGTTTAATTAAACAATTATACTAAAATACCTTGAAATAAGCTATATATGTTACTCCTTAATAATCTTGTTCAAAGTGTGTACGATAATTTTGGTTTAAAAAACGATAATTTTAAGGTTCATGTATGATAATCCAGTCGAAATAATCTGGCAACCCTGGCTGCGCCTCGTCAGTCACGGGAGATCGTATACAGGTGAAAGTTCTAATATTTTAAGTGTGTGTCCGGCGATTATGGCCGCTACACTAAAGGCATCGGCAACCTTTGCTGCTAAACTAATCCCTTCGCCATTGGTAAGCATTTTTTTGGAAATTGTATGTTTGTATTTTGGTTTAAAGTCTTTTTAATTATTGGCCACCTTACGTCACCGCCGGGATGTGTGGTTGCATAAACATTTGAGACGCAATCGCCGACATCATGAAAGTTCTTTAGAGAATATTATTCAATAAAGGAAGAAATACGAAAGCCATTGGTTATATGCTTCATTTGGTGTAGAACATATATATATTACTTTGTTATTTTTTCCCCCGGGGGGGGGGGGGGGTACCAATATAGCTCATGTATGAACACCCCGATGGTTACGTGTGAAACGTAAATTTCCTTTTTTTTTTCATCTAATATTTGAACCAGCAACTTTTTACAACTTTTTATTGTGTATTAGAGTAGTATTTAATACCAGTCACGTATTTTGGGGACTAAATTTTTCAATTTCTTGCTAAAATTATGAACCATGATCAGGATAGAATACCTAATTTGTCTTAATTTATGAACATTGTCCATATATACAGTATAAATACTTAATCCAGCATCCTTAATCCTTAACCAATAGAGAGTTTCTCTCCTACAATCCCTCGACTGACGTAAACTGACTTGGGATGTCCTAACCCATGGTACATCGACATATCCTTGAATTTTGGGCATATACAATTATGCCCAATATTGTTACAGTTTACCGCCAGGTTTCGTTTGCCCTTCCCATCACAGGCCATCCATGTAACAATTATGGGGCAACCTCCTAAGGAAATGGTGTTTTTGGGTATGTTAACGAAACGGATGTTTTTGCCGTTATTTAGTTCAGGACTTGAACGTATGGGACGTGGGAAACAGCCTAAGGTTCCCCACGTAACCTAGGAGCCATATCCTGACTTTTCCACAGGGGCTATGCCGCCCTTTAACCCCCTTATTCTTAACTTACCGAATTTTTATCATACCGTCCCAATGTATTACATTCACCCCAATGTTAGTGTTTTTAGATGAACATTGAAATCTTTTTTCTGGGATGTAATCTTACCTAACCTAAGATAGGGTTCAGGTTGGGGGCTGTGCTGAAACATATGTTTTAGTTTTTATTTATTTATTTATTTTTCTAATTTGGCCTGAGAAAGGCATTATGATTTTTTCATTAGAAATATAGAACACGGAACTATATTCCCAATAAAAAAAACTACCTACGGTAAGTATTGTGCCTTAAATGAATTTGTTTTTATTTCGCCGCTAATAAACAGTTCTCCCACTATCCCCCTCCCTTTCCCGACGGACGCAGGTAGGAACCTGGGACTTAGGGTGGGCGAAAACAGGAAAAATATGATTATTCAACATTTTCGAGATTTGTAAAAGGCGACTGAACCTAACAAACCCACCTAACCTAACCTAATAGATCTCAGGTCACAGAGCTAACCAGGGTTTAAGCCTCCCTGGACCCCCCTTCCCAGGTCACAAACCTGCCCAGGTTACAGACCCCCCTACCCAGGTCAAAAACTATAAAAGTAGATCACAAAGAATTCCTTATGATTGATACCTATCTTGGCAATTTTTACATATTATACGAACAGGGGCAGATACGTGCTGACTATAAAATGTAAACAAAACTGAAATTAATATTTTGGTGGAATAGGACGCCAATATTTTCTGTAATTTTTCATGAATTTATGAGTTGCAGAGAATAATGTAAAGAGAAGAAAAGGTTAGTTTTGCCATTATTTATTGAGTCCCCAGTAAATTTTCCTTAACCCAAACCCAGTTCCCACTGGGTGGCCACTATTACCGTAGGATATATTAGGCTATACGTTAACTATTTATTTATGTAAACAAAGGTAATTTTCGAAGAAAACAGTAGTACATAAAACCACATTCTTTTATTAGTGAAGCTTTTTCTGTGTTTTTCTATAATATCATTATTCCTTGTGTATGGTGATTAATGAAGGCTACTTGTTCCAGACTGCTGCTCTTAGTCGACCGGCAGCAGGATTTGCGCGAAACTTCCACTTCACGCACGATGGTCGCCGATCCAGCGCCAATACTTCGACTGACCAGGTAGGTGTGGCAGTAGTGTAATGCCCCACCCTTTTTTTTTTTTTTTTTATTCAATCTGGAAGCAATGAGATTCATTCAATCAATCTTGGAGGTAGACATTAGACCATTGAAATTGTTATATTGTAGTTTATTCATATGCAAACAATCTGCCCTTTCTACCAATAGAGAATATTTTACTCAAGCTCCAAATAACCATTTAACATATTTCTAGGTCATTTATGTAATAGCAAGTACTTTGGTGTATAACATATACTTTTTTAATAATTCAATGGTTGCTTGGTAATATCCATACAAATCTGTAGTTTTGTAGGCAGAGATTTGGAGATTTACCCTGTTGGAGTCGTTGGGCTTGTAGCATCCTGCTTTCCCAACTAAGGTGGTGGTATAGTTAGTAATATTGATGATAATAATAGACAATTCGAGATTTGATGTGCAGTTCAGAACTATTCTAAATTTGTATCTTGGAAGTAGGAAAAATCAACATTGTACAAAGCAATAGAATGTTTAGAGAGTAAATTTTTAAACATAAACCACGAATCATGAATATATAGATATGTGTATATATATATATATATATATATATATATATATATATATATATATATATATATATATAAATATATATATATATATAAATATATATATATATATATATATATATATATATATATATAAATATATATATATATATAAATATATATACTGTATATATATACAGTATATATATAAATATATATACTGTATATATATATATAAATACATATACTGTATATATATATATATATAAATACATATACTGTATATATATATATTTATATATATATATATATGCATAGTACAGTAATACCCCTCTGTATGTTGGTTCAACATACTAGATTACTGACTTGACGTCGCTCTGTTTTAGATATTAATGCAAAAGTAAAATCCATTTTGTGCCGTTTTACCCAACCTTGCGTCATTCTGGTTGTACAATAGTGAAGAAGTACTGTACTGCACATGGAAGCTTAAATTGTTCAGTACTCGTATAAGGACAAAATGTCCTTTTTATTATTTTTATTATCACCAGCCAAGTGAGAACACTGGTTGGAAAAGCAGAATGCTACAAGCCTATAGGCTCCAACAGGGAAAGTAGCAGGGTGCAGAAAGAAAATTAGGGACTATCAAATAAACTGCATATATATAAGTAATGAATAGAAAATATGAAACTGAAGAGAGACTGCATATATATAAGTAATGAATAGAAAATATGAAACTGTGAAGAGACTTGAACATCTGCAATACAAAAGCATATGCAAAAAATTTATAATTTCTGAATTTCCAATGATTCCCCTGCCTGATTAGTAAGATCATTCCACATTCTGGTAACAGCTTGAATAAAACTTTTTGAATACTGTGTAGTATTATGCCTTCTGATGGAAAAGGCATGACTGTTAGAATGAACTGTATACCTAGTATTAAGGACAGGTTAGTACACTCTGGGAAGATCGGAGTGGAAACCGTATGATCAACATCAAAAGCCTTTTAAAATCTATTAAAACTAACGGAGTAATGATCTTGGGGTTTTATAATACTTCTAAGGTAGTACATTATCAAGTATTTCAATTAAGTAGTGATTAGTGGAACTTCCTTTAAAATTGCCATTCTGTAGGGGGTCAATGTTATGCGAAATATCTTCCAAAATCATAGAGGCAGCAAATCCCTCCACGATTTTCTGAAATTATCAGTCGGGGATAAAGGACTCGAGTCGCTTAATGAGTAACAGCTAATGACATGGATGTGTGTTTTGTGGCTGATTGATATGTAAGTTCTTAATAGTCAAAATTAAAGGTGCTAATTATTGGAGTACTTCAGTAGGTACCTAGATCCTGATCTTTTGTATGAAAACTAGTGGATTATAACTTTGTTACTGGATTTTAAGTTTCTTCACAGATTTTGTAAGGTTCCCAAGGAATTTCCATGACACTGTGATTCCTCTTTATTTCAGTTGTCGCGAGATTACCCCGTTGTAGACCACACATACGATGCAGTTGTTGTCGGCGCTGGAGGCGCAGGCCTTAGGGCTGCCTTCGGTTTGGTTCAGGAAGGATTTCGTACCGCTGTCATCAGTAAGCTCTTCCCTACAAGATCACACACTGTAGCTGCTCAGGGTGGCATTAATGCTGCCTTGGGTAATATGGAAGTAAGGAGTGAATTTTATATTTTATTGACACTTCTACTTATTATTGAGTTGTGGAAATAGGTTGAAGACTTTACTGCATTTAGTTAATGATAAAATTCTTGAAGCAATATGGTATTTTTGGGGGGTAAGTGGCTTTAAATTTATTAAATGATACAAAATTTATAAATGCTTTAAAGAAAGAAAATAAAATTTCAGAGATAAAGTATTTGTATTTATGTAAGTATTCTGGGTGATAGGAGGATAGATGTGAGAGAGGCAAGAGAGCGTGCTAGAAATAGGAATGAATGAGGAGCGATTGTGACGCAGTTCCGGTAGGCCCTGCTGCTTCCTCCGGTGCCTTAGATGACCGCGGAGGTAGTAGCAGTAGGGGATTCAGCATTATGAAGCTTCATCTGTGGTGGAATTGTGGGAGGTTGGGCTGTGGCACCCTAGCAGTACCAGCTGAACTCGGCTGAGTCCCTGGTTAGGCTGGAGGAACATAGAGAGTAGAGGTCCCCTTTTTGTTTTGTTTCTTTGTTGATGTCGGCTACCGCCCAAAATTGGGGAAAGTGCCTTGGTATATGGATGGATGGATTCAGTAAAATTGGATAGTTATGTAATAGCCTTGAATGATAGAAGAGATGGTTATGAAGTAAAGATAAAAAGGCATCATTTGATATTGGAATTTTTTATTGGTTGCTGGCTAATTTTGAATTGTATTAGCTTGCAAACTAAACTTCAAGTAGTGAATGAAAATATATGTAGAGGTGAAGTGTTTTATAATTAATTGTGGATCAGATATGTTTTAAGTTTAAGAATTGCCACAGGAACTGATGAGGTAAAGGAAAGTATTAACAAAATATATTTATTTGTTGGCATAAGCATAAAAAGTATTAAAAAAGTTAGTAAAGGTATTTTTAATGTGAGGTGAAATAAAAACAGCTGAAAATATTAGAGAAGAGTATGCAAGGCATGTAACCAATACTCTGTCCCTTAACCCTTTTACCCCCAAGGTAAGGTTAAATTTCGAGCACATTTTGCTATATATTTTTTTGAAATTGCTCTAACAGCCTTAATTTTTGTCATAGAGAGGTCAGGTTGGTCTCATTCTTTTTGGAAAATGCCTGAAGTTTCTCATAAAATTATCAAAAATATGCAAAAACATGTAAGTAACAGTGTTTTGCAAGGACGTACCGGTACGTCCATGGGGGTAAAGGGATGGCTTTTGTGAAACGTACCAGTACGTCCTTTTGGGGGTAAAAGGGTTAAGAATTGCCACAGGAACTGATGAGGTAAAGGAAAGTATTAACAAAATATATTTATTTGTTGGCATAAGTATAAAAAGTTAGGAAAGGTATTTTTAATGTGAGGTGAAATAAAAACAGCTGAAAATATTAGATAAGAGTATGAAAGGGATGTAACCAATACTCTGTTCCTTAACCCTTTTACCCCCAGGCTATTTGGAAATTTCCAACCCTTAACCCCCAGGGGGTTATTTTTTTCCCAGCACATTTTGCAGTATATTTTTTTTAAATTGCTCTAACAGCCTTAATTTTTGTCATAGAGAGGTCAGGTTGGTCTCATTCTATTGGAAAATGCTCGAAGTTTCTCATAAAATTATCAAAAATATGAAAAAAAAATTTTTATAGCATTTTTTTTTGCAAGGACGTACCGGTACGTCCTTGGGGGTAAAGAGATGGTTTTTGTGAAACGTACCAGTACGTCCTTTGGGGGTAAAAGGGTTAAGTAGTGTATATTTTCTATACCTGGCAAAAAATTCAACTTGGATTAAAAACTTGTATATAGCAATATATTTTGTTTTCAGGATGATAATTGGGTCTGGCACATGTATGATACAGTGAAGGGTTCCGATTGGCTCGGAGACCAAGATGCCATCCACTACATGACTCGAGAAGCACCCAAAGCTGTTATTGAATTGGAGAATTATGGTGAGTTTCTTTAATTGATTGATATGAGGTTTTCTGGCTGCCCTAGGCAGGCTTCATAATTGTTTTAGAGAACTATGGATAGTAAGATTGGAATTATCGGTTTGTTGAAAACTTTGAAATTGTTGGATAGCTTTTTTAGGGAAACTTTAATGGAAAAAAAAAACTTTTCAAGATTCTCTTACATCAAGGTCTCGGTTTCTACCATGGCAAAGAATTGGCTGTGTTTTGTATCACAATTACATGAAATAACTTTTCAAAGTATATTGTTTTCTAAATATATATTGTTTCAATTAAAATTTAGTATTTTTATTCTTTACATGTTCTGGTTGCTTGATTTTGATCTTACTCAAGTCTCAAACATTGCTCATTAATAAGATTCATCTACTTTGAAGGGGTGATATGAAAACTAGGAACCTGTGATGTGTTTAATTTTTTTTTTTTTAAAGTGGATGACTGCAACTGAATATCCTTACAGTAAAGAGCAAGCATGATACTGTTTATGTTCTGGAATGATTGGTTGAAATATGACCAAGGTAAAAAGTTGAAGTTGAACGCCCACATAGTAAAAAAAAATTGTAGCCAACTAAGAAAAGTATGGTGCTGAAATAAACGCTTGTGATGGCAGAAGAGAGTTTTCAAAGATTAGTTAGTACTTTGCTTTGTGACATGCGTGGTCTTCTCTAATAGATAGTTCTCTTTTTTGAGATTTTAGGTGGAAGAAGTACTTCATGGGGAGTAGATAAAAGTTTTATCATTTGTCTGACATTGTAAGGGTTAAAGTAGATTGGTACTGTAGTAGGGTAGTAACTTAAAATTTTGTCTAAATTAGCTTAAGCATTACTTGCAGTAAATTTTTCCTGTGGTAGGTAGTTAAACCAAAATTGAGGTGTAAGTAGGTGTTCATTCCAAGAATGCCTATTGTAGATTCCTTTAACCACATTTGATATATCTTTTTGTTTTTTTTTAACCAAGAAATTTTTCTTCCAAGGTATGCCTTTCAGCCGAACTTCTGACGGCAAGATCTATCAGCGTGCTTTTGGTGGCCAAAGCTACAACTTCGGCAAAGGTGGACAAGCTCACAGGTAAAGTTACTTGTATAGTGCCCCCAGTTAGTTCCTTGTTTCCAGTGTCCAGGTTATTAGTTTTTCTAATCCAATGCATAATGCAGTTTTGGTAATGTAAGTGTTCCATTTATGTTATTAGGAGTTGATGATTGCTTATATTATTGATTTCATTGTCTTATGTAAGTGAACTTATCTATTTCTGCTAATCCCTGAAAAATAAACCAAGTTATAGGCATTATTTTGATGATGGAATTTATATAAATGATTTTGTTCAACAAAATACTTTGTTTTTAGGTTGAAAGTACAATAGAGAGGAGAGGTCCCCTTTTCTGTTTCATTTGTTTGTGATGAAATTTATATAAAAGATTTTGTTCAACAAAATACTTTGTTTTTAGGTTGAAAGTACAGTAGAGAGGAGAGGTCCCCTTTTCTGTTTCATTTGTTTGATGACAGCTATCCCCCCAAATTGGGGGAAGTGCCTTGGTATATGTATGTATGTACAACTACCTTTATGATTATAGTTTTAATTAGCTGACATAATTTACACTAAACTCCTTCCAAATAGGTGTTGCTGTGTAGCAGATCGTACTGGACACTCTCTACTTCACACACTTTATGGACAATCCTTGAAGTATGATTGTAACTACTTCATTGAATACTTTGCCCTCGACTTGTTGATGGAGGACGGAGAATGCCGTGGAGTAATTGCCCTTTGTCTTGAAGATGGATCAATCCATAGGTACGTGTTGATTAACTTTGTGTGGACCACTGTCATGTTGGGAGCTTCATGCTAAAGTAAATTTTTATTTTATAACATCATTGATCTTAGTATATCCTAAACATGATTTTATTCTTTGTGGGGGTAAGAGTGAACTTATAAAACATAGTTGACTTGAATAGCAAGTTTTAAAAATCTATAGAAATTGTATCCCATTTTGAAAAGCTATGAATGGTTTGAAAGGTTACTATTGTTAATAATGCAAAAAAGGTTTAAAAAACAAATTAACGTAAAATCGACTTTGTATAACATAGTTTGTAGAGGTAAATAATTTTTTTTTTATATTACATTGTTAATAGAGGTAAGTGGCCGGTGTAGTGTTCTAATATTTCAAATTGGCAACTTATGGCATAAGGGAAATTGGCTAAATGACATTCCATTGAAATTTAGGTTCCGCTCCAAGAATACCGTTCTTGCCACTGGTGGTTATGGTCGTGCATACTTCTCTTGTACCTCTGCACATACTTGCACTGGTGATGGAACTGCTATGGTTACTCGTGCTGGTCTTCCAAACCAAGATATGGAGTTTGTGCAGTTCCACCCAACTGGTAAGTGATAATTGTTAGTCCTGGGTGTGTTGGAATACCCTGTAGTTTTTATTTCAAAATCATCCTCTTTGTTTTTCCTTGAAAGCTTCATTAATACCGTAATGTCTATGACACCAAATATTTGTGTCAAAATGTTGCCTTGAAGTAATTTATTAAAACATCTTTAAAAAAGGGGCAAAAACTAGTTTGAAAATTCTTTCTCCTCAGGTATTTATGGTGCTGGCTGCTTGATTACCGAGGGTTGTCGAGGCGAGGGTGGCTACCTTGTGAATTCAGAGGGTGAGCGGTTCATGGAGAGATATGCTCCGGTTGCTAAAGATTTAGCTTCCCGAGATGTGGTATCCCGATCAATGACCATTGAGATTCGTGAGGGACGTGGTTGTGGCCCTGATAAGGAGCATGTTTACTTGCAAGTAAGATTCTCCTTCAGTAACAGTAGAAATGGGTTTTGGAAATTTACTTCTTATAAGTTAATGGGATTGAAATTTATAATATAATAACCCTTTCACTGCCATTGGTAACTTAGTCCAAATTTGAAAAAGGGAAACATCGACATATCGCCCAAACAAAGAATGTTGGTATTCATTGGAGAGATCTCGCTAAGAACTTTCCGATAAATATCGACAAGCAAGGATTAATGTGGTCTTGGAATAATTTGCTACATCAGAAGTGTTGTTGAGTTCACCACTAGCAGTGAAAGGGTAAAGAAAAAATGAGATTGTGATCTGATTTTAACCCTTTTACCCCCAGGCTATTTGGAAATTTCCAACCCTTAACCCCCAGGGGTTATTTTTATTCAAGCACATTTTGTAGTATATATTTTTCAAATTGCTCTAACAGCCTTAATTTTTGTCATAGAGAGGTCAGGTTGGTCTCATTCTCTTGGAAAATGCCCGATTTTTCTCAAAAAAGTTATAAAAAAAAAAAAAATTGTAAATAGCATTTTTTTTTTTTGCAGGGACGTACCGGTACGTCCATGGGGGTAAAGTGATGTGTTTTGTGAAACGTACCAGTACGTCCTTTATGGGTAAAAGGGTTAAGAAATAAAAAGAGATTGTGATTAATTTTCATGTCTTGCTTTGTTTGAAAAAAATATTTTAGGTATAATAGTAAATAAATATTAACATATTTTTATATATTTTCAGCTCCACCACCTTCCCCCAGAGCAGTTAGCTCAAAGGTTGCCCGGTATCTCCGAGACTGCCATGATTTTCGCAGGAGTAGATGTAACTCGGGAGCCCATCCCCGTCTTGCCTACTGTTCATTACAATATGGGTGGCATCCAGACTAACTACAAAGGACAGGCAAGTGATTCAATGTGGTCCTTTACATTTTGTAACCAGAATCCTTGTAACTTAATAGGGTTGTCTTTTGTTATTGAGGTTGTGACATTTGTCCAATTCGCTTATTTATTTACAATAGTTTCAACTCGTATTGAACCCAAATTAGGTTAAGGGAAAGATTCTCTCTCTCTCTCTCTCTCTCTCTCTCTCTCTCTCTCTCTCTCTCTCTCTCTCTCTCTCTCTCTCTCTCTCTCTCTCTCTCTCTCTCTCTCTCTCAAAAAAAAAAAAAAAATAAAAGCAATTAATTCTTTTGTTCCTAATTAGGTAGATTAATTTTATTCTAGGGTAGTAACTTATGAATAATGTAAAAGAATTTACAAATTGAGAATACTTTTCTTTTCTAAACCTGCTAAACAAGAATTTACAAATTGAGAACTCTTTTCTTTTCTAAACCTGCTAAATTACGATTCAAAATGATTTTGTATGGTACAGTATTTTGATTTTATCAGTATAAAGTTTTTAAGGGTAAAGTAGATCTAATTAGTACAGATTGCTTATTAAATTTTTTTTTAAATTATAGGTTATCACATATGATGGCGAGCAGGACAAGATAATCCCTGGTTTATATGCTGCCGGAGAATCTGCATGTGCCTCGGTTCACGGTGCTAACCGTCTTGGCGCCAATTCTCTTCTTGACCTTGTGGTGTTTGGCCGTGCCTGCGCTCACACTATTGCTGAGGAGAATAAGCCCGGGGATACAATTGGCGAACTATCAGCTGTAAGTGTTGAATAAATAGAGATTAGCTTTTCATTTTTTAGTATGGAATTTCTTTTATTCTTAAATTTTATTTGTAAATGTGAATCGTCTCTTGAAGCATAAATCAAGGTGCCTATACAAGGTTGACATTGCTTATTCATTACTGTATATTGGAAGGGTAGGAAAGTTAATGCTGTACCTGGGAGATATGTCAGTAATTATTGGTTGGTCTGAACTCTGAGAGGCATATTGGGTGAATACAAATTATCCAGTAGATGAGATCACCAAGACTTGATGAATATCTGCATTATGAAGGATCATGAATTTTTTGAAAGCATTTAAATTTAACTTTAAATAGAAATATTGATAAATTTGGGCAGAAATTTAGTTGTTGGTTATATAATTTAAACTGTTCTTTATCGGAATATGATTTTTTAAATGCCAATAACATAAATGGAAATTGTCAGCTCCCCTTTTATTATTATTGACTCGTATACAACACAGCCCGAGGTGAAGTTGTTTGAATTGACAGTTTGTGATTAAAAACAATATAAGTTCTGTAACTGTTTTTATTATAGCACATGATTTGTTTCAGAATGCTGGTGAAGCATCCGTTGCCAATATTGACCGCATAAGATTTGCTAAGGGCAACGTTACTACGGCTGAGCTCAGGTTGGCCATGCAGAAGACCATGCAGAACCATGCTGCAGTTTTCCGTACGGGTGAAGTTCTCGCCGAGGGTTGTGAAAAGATGGCATCGCTTTATTCAAAGATGGATGACCTTAAGGTATATAATTGATTTTATTTTAAGTACCTTAATGAAACTATGTTTTAAAAGGATGGTTAGTTTCAAATTGACCCCATAGGGTTGCAGAGGATTCTTTCAGTAATTCTAATTAATATAAAGTGAAGGAGTTTAGATTAAAATATATGAACTTATCTTAGAGGTCAATATTGAAACTTATTTTTATTTATTTTAGGATTGACTTTATCACCTGGTGCTGAACTGTACTACTTCTTAAGCTTGAAGTACAAAGAAATTTTCCCTGTTTAGATATAATTGATGTGTGCAATTTTATTACTTATTTTCAACAATTTGTTGCAGTTTTATTAAATTTAAATCGTGATTTTCAGATCGTTGATCGAGGTATGGTTTGGAATACTGATTTAGTAGAAACCATCGAGCTTCAGAATTTGATGCTTAACGCTATGCAGACCATGTTTTCGGCCGAAGCTCGTAAGGAATCCCGAGGTGCTCATGCACGAGAAGATTTCAAGGTAAGTTTGGTGTATCAGACTGAGTTTTGAGTAACTTAGTCTCAATTAAATGTCCTTGACTATCTTGTTTAAATCCATTACTCTTGGTATTAGTTTTTTATGATATTCGTTTTGCTGGACGATACTCTAATTTTAGTAATCTTCCACGTCATTGCATTCCAAAAAGGTCCTCAACTTAACAAACATTTTGAGATACTAACAAAAATCCAAGTGTAATCATGAATCTGATATTGTATCAAAAGTTCATAATAAAATACTTTTAATAAAATTATATAATATGATGTAATAAGCAAGACAAGATTTGCAATATGAAACTCGACTATTTGTTGACATAGTAAGCTTAAAATCATAGGCGTGTGATCAAGGTGAAGTGTACCCTATTATTATTATTATTATTATTATTATTATTATTATTATCATTATTATTATTACTTGTTAAGCTACAACCCTAGTTGGAAAAGCAGGATGCTATAAGCCCAGGGGCTCCAACAGGGAAAATAGCCCAGTGAGGAAAGGAAAGAAGGGAAAATAAAATATTTATAGGCCAAAATATAACAAACTTTGACTTACAAGCAACTTCTTTTAACCTATCAAGTTTATAAGTTAAGGACTTTCTATACAGGTAATTAAAGATTTGCAGTACTGTATATATTGATTTTTATATATTGATGAAAGCGAACACTTTTATCTTTTGTTTAAAGGATCGTATTGATGAGTTTGACTACAAGAAGCCCCTTGAAGGACAAACCCCAGTACCTTATGAACAGCATTGGAGGAAACATACACTCTCATACGTCGAACCCAGCTCTGGAGCTGTAAGTACTTATAACTGATCAGTTTTCGTACGTAGGTCAATATTGCTTAAAAAGTTTGCAACTAGTGTTGGTACTATTTTGTATTGACTTTGGGCGTAATGGTTTTTGCAACCACATTTTTATTAATAATTCCAAGTCCGTGTTATCAGGAGGCCTTGAATCTCTGTCGTTGGCATAAAACAGAAAAAACAAGTAATTTCTTAGCAATACATAATTAAAATTTTGGCAAAGAAGTTTGCCAAAATGCAGTTATGCTATTCAAAGTTTCATAAATAAAGTTTCCCGGTCCTACAGGTTTGGCTGTCCTTAATTTTCTATAATGATACCTCAAAGATCAAACTAAATTAGTTCCAAGATAGTCTTTAAACAACTGAATCTATTTTCCCCATAAGAATGAGTGGAAATAGTATTAATTGGTTCTTCACCCAAGAATGCTCTTATTAAACGCTAGTTTTGCAGTTTATAGTATAATTCAGTACAGTACATACAAGTGTATAAACAACAAGAAAGTTATATTAGCAAGGAAATGGGTGGCTTTAAATATTAGAAACTATGATAAATTGAATGAATTAGAATTTGTTCAAAACTTGGGTAGTATGGGTACTCATTTTCATTAGTAATAGGATAAAAATAAGGATACAGGGTATTCATATAAAGTAATATCTTGGGTATTCATGTCAAGCCCACATTTTTTTTTTTCTCGTAATATCCATTTCAACCAGTCTTGTAAAGATGTTGGGAATATAAGTTTGCTCATTAGAGTTGTTTTTCATATTCTCTAATTTCTGGTTTATCAGGTGTCTATAATCATACTGACCAGACAAGATCAGCTCTAAGGTCGAATACTATTCTTTTTAATTTGAAAGATTGCTAAAGGGTTCAGTGATGGATTGGGCTTTTTTAAAATCTTCATTCTTATGCATTTCGTAATTTGCATTTTAACCAAAGATGGTGGGGTAATACGTTTACTCATTAGAGTTGTTTTTTATATTCTCTAATTTCTGTTTTATTGAGTGTCCATAATCATACTGACCACTAAAGCTGAATAAAATTCTTTATAGTTTGAAAGTTTGCTAAAATGTTTAGTAATGTGTTGGATTTTATTTTTTATATATTCTTCATTCTTGTGCAGTGTTGATTAGATTTCCTTTTCTTTGCAGGTGAAGCTATGGTACAGGCCTGTGATTGACCATACCCTAGACAGTGAGGAATGTGCTACTGTACCACCTGCGGTCAGATCATATTAAGAAAGCTGGAAGATTCTCGTTGGCAAGGAAGCAGGAAAATGTGTGCTCATCTTTTAATTGTTGTGGTTGATTCCAGTAATTCATAAAAAGTAACCAAATGTACAAATTTTATTTGGGCTGTTTGAATGACACAGCATTTACGGATGGTAATATGATATTTATTAGTTTTTCCTCGCTTCCAGTTTTGCAAGGGAATGGATCCGTGTCTGGAAATAGGTTGTAAGTGTGGTTACTTTTGATGGAATATTGTTTTTGAAGAGGATCCATCAGTTTGTGGAGATTTAACTGTGTGACCGGATGTAGATGACGGCTTGTCTCCAGGTTCAAGTAATCTCCGTGTTCCAGTTATTTTTATCTGTTAAGTATAGGTAAGCACAATGTTGTAGATAGTGTATATAGAATTCATTTGGAAGCAAGTTGGTAAAGCATTGCTTTAAAGTGAATTGATTCAAATATATATGTAGCTTATTTTAGCTCCTATGTATTTATGATATATTGATAAATACACATTAAAGGAAGATGTCCTTCAAATATACTATTTTTCTTGAATTTGCATTTACATTAAAATCATATTCTATTTTGTATGTCAGTTCCTTACATTTCTCATTCTTAATAAGGACCATAGATGGTTTGAGCAATGGAGGATATTTTTTTTGTATTCCAAAAAGTTGGATCTAGTTGTTCTTATGGGTTAATCGGTATTGAATGGAATTTTTTGTCATGTAAACATCATGAACAAAACTCGTTTATTGTTCTGTTTTACCTGACATGCCAAATAGAGGAAAGATTACGAATAAGAGTAATTTTTCTGCCCACATTAACCCTTTTACCCCCAAATGATGTACTGGTATGTTTTACAAAACACATCCCTTTACCCCCATGGACGTACTGGTACGTCCTTGCAAAAAACTGCTATTTACAATTTTTTTTTGCATATTTTTGATAATTTTTTGAGAAATTTCAGGCATTGTCCAAGAGAATGAGACCAACCTGACCTCTCTATGACAAAAATTAAGGCTGTTAGAGCAATTTGAAAAAAATGTACTGCAAAATGTGCTTGAAAAAAAAAAAATAACCCCTGGGGGTTAAGGGTTGGAAAGTTCCAAATAGCCTGGGGGTAAAAGGGGTAATAGACATGCCAGTTGAAGAGAAAATATGCAATGTTGCTCAGTAATGTATTCATACATGGTCTCCTTCATACTGGTGCAATCAACTTTTAAGTAATATTCATTGTCCTACCTTAGAGAAATCGTCTAAATTCTACTGTAATTTTGATTTTTGTGTGAATGTAGGGGCCAGGGCAATTGGGAGCCAGGTCCTAAAATGGAAACAAAGTAAAGAAAAATGTATAGTTGGATCACAGAGAACATGGTGCTTTGCCTAAGAAAATAACTGAGAGAAGCTACCTATCAAAAGAGAAGTGAGATTGTTGGCTAAAACTCCAGGTGAGTGAACAATTAAATGGTCTTCAATTTAGAAATTGAGACTTCCTTTAGTTGAAATTCCTTCATTAACAGCTTAGGTGCTGTATCTGTACTGTGTCAACAATTACGTCTGTGTATTTCCAAAATTATGAAATAAATTTATATAGAAGTGGAGATATTTTAAAGGACATTAAAAAGATATCAAAATAACACCCTAGAAATGTACACAATTCGGTAATGATAAAAAATTGATGGCCTTAAAAGGTATAGAATTTTTTTGAAAGGTTATTTATGAAAATATTTAGCATCAGGAGTGACAGCCGATTTTAATAACCAAATCTTTCTACCTCTTCTGCCTACTGTTCGTAAACATGGGAATAACAATTTCTCGGCTAGACCAAATCTCCAAGGCAAGCATTTAGTCCGTTGTTACATCTTGGATAGCAAATGGCTGGCCATCTCCAAGGCAAGCATTTATTCCATTGTTACATCTTGCATAGCAAATGGCTGGCTATCTCCAAGTCAAGCATTTATTCCATTGTTACATCTTGCATAGCAAATAGCTGGCTATCTGTAAGGCAAGCATTTATTCCATTGTTACAGCTTGGATAGCAATCAGCTTTCCTATCTCCAAGGCAAGCATTTATTCCATTGTTATATCTTGCATAGCAAATAGCTGGCTATCTCCAAGGCAAGCATTTATTCCATTGTTGTATCTTGCATAGCAAATAGATGGCTAAATAGCTAAAAGTAGAAAATTGGAAAAGGAAAGAAGAAAAAATACAATGATCTTGTGAATAGCAATAACTTCAAGAAATCACTATTTATAGATTTCAGAGGAATATGTTTGTGACATTATGAAAAATAGATTTAGAATTTGAATTTTCACCAATTCTTGATGTTTGCAAAGGTATGAAAAAGGAATGAAAGAAGAACAAAAGAAAATTCAGAATTCTGGTTATTTTACTGTTGGTGCTAATCATGAAATTTTACAAAAGAAAATTCTGAATTCCGGTTATTTTACTGTTGGTGCTATTCATGAAATTTTCCAAAAGGTGACTAAATTTTGGAAAATAACCCATCAATTGAATAACTATAAAATTTTCCTTGAGCGCCCCTGGGAGGATTTTTGCAATGCTAATCTGCATAAAGTTACCCTTATTTGATACCAAATTCATTAATATATTGTTTTCTGGTTTTAACCCTATTTTAACTTCCCTAGTTTGTTTTCTGCGTTGTTACCCCTCATCATTGACCTTGAAGATTGTTTTAACAAAGTTCATGGTACCTGTAAAGCCCAATATCTTAATAGTCCTATTGAGGACACAAGGAAAACGATCCATGGAACTGGTCCATCTGCTGTAGAGTGTTGCACTGCTCAGCCGAACTGTGTCAAAGGTTCACCCAAACATCCTCTTTACAGTGCATCTAATCATCTGAGGACTTTAGATGACAATCTCAAACCGATGGTCTTTGCCAAACCTCTAAATTGTCCTATAAGTCTAAAAGACAATTTATCATTATTTTGTAGCTCATTTTTTAGTTTTGTCTAAGAATGTATCTATAACTAAAACTACGTGCTTAGCTTCACATTTTAAAAAGTTTTTAAGGTGTATTGAGCAACGAATTTCTATTTAAGGTGTTGCTTTTGAAAGGAATTTCCAATTTCAGCCTCTGGGATTAAACCACTACTTGTAGGTACAGTATATAATTGATATTTGTTCCAACACGAATACTTACCTCGAACTACTTTCTTAGGAGTTACCTGTAACCTCCTCTCTACCGACCAGAGTTTTGTGTAGGGTACCCTCTACCCCGTTTTCTATGGAGGCCTACCCCCGGCATTAAAGAATGTGCCCCGAGGGTAGGCTTATTGTTAGGTCGATGTCCGCCCGGGTCAACAGCTCCAGTAAGTTCTCTGGTCCCTACATGTCAACACGTCGCCCTCGTTCTCTATCGATCCTTTGTGTGCGTTCTGAGTGTCCCACGTGTTCCCCGCGTGGTAACTTGTGTTTCCTGTTTACTGTTCCCGGGTGTTCCTGTGTGTTCACCTTCCACCCTTGTGCTTACCCAGTGTATTCCTTGATTCCCTTCGTGCTTGTGTCTTGCGTGTGTGCATTATGGAGCAAATCCGCCGTTGTCCTGGGCCTAGGGCCGGTAAATCGTGTGGAGCGTTCCTCTCCAAGCCTGAAGTGGACCCTCACTCCCTTTGCTCCTCCTGTAGGGGAAGGGTTTGTTCGTCAGCAGATATGTGCCCCGAGTGTGTAGGTTGGAGTGATATCCAGTGGGTACGTTACGGTACTAAAAAGAGAAAATCGGCGAAACGTTCCCCCAGAAAAGCTAGCGTTACTTCGCCGCTACCATCTCCCAGTGAGCGGTCCGATGGGGCCTCTTGTTTTGCCGTCCCCTACACAGAGTAGGGGCCGAGGTAAGTCTGTCGTGGAGAAGGAACATGGCGGCCTTCCCCAAGAGTCTAGTGAAAGTGCAGTGGCGGTTGCGGGTCCTTTAGGGCTAGTGAAGAACCCAGTAGTGCGTCCGGAGAGTCGGCCCTTGTGCTCGGGGGGCACGTTTCTTCCGATGACCCCTTGTGGGGTAGTAACGCGGTGTCTGTGTCTTCGCCGCCCTCATGGGCCTGTGCTTCAGGGTCTTCGGTAGGCGGAGACAACCAAAATAGGTTACGGTCTTCGGGTAATGATGCCTTCGGTTGGAAGCTTCCGAAGACACCAGGTAGGTCCCCGTTACGAATGGAAGAGGGCCTGGACCCCTGGCTTCCTAGCATGGAGCGCCTTGGATCGTTCCCGGCCCCTCTCACGGAAGTCCCCGAAGATTTCCTTCAACCGTCGACCTCGGGCACTCAACGGGTCAAGAAGTCCCCGCTACCGCCCGACATACGATAAGTACAGTGTCGTCGGGTTCGTCAGAAGATTATTACTCGTCGGGAGAAGAAGCCAGGAGAAAACATCGTCATCGGAGAGAGCGGTCCAGGAGCAGGCGTTCCCGTTCTAGGTCGCGCTCCAGGTACAGTAGGAAGCGCTCCCGCTCCCCAGAGCGTAAGTACAGGAGGAGTAGGTCTCCTGATGGCGATTGGGTCTTCGTACCCCGGGAGTCAAGAGTACCTTGTTCCCCGGACCGCCGGTCCAGAGAGTTCTCACCAAGGATACCGTCCTCCAAACACGACCTTGACCCTCGCAACCAAGCTCGCAGGAAGGACTCTACAGGTAGGCGTAAGTCCTCGAAGCCTCCGGTTCACCCCGCCCAGCGGGGGGAAACGCGCTTCTTTTCGGGCAGCCTGGCCGAACCAGCCCAGCTAGTGCGGCCTTCGGGTCGGAAGGAACGGTTCCCGCTGTCAGGTCAGCCCACGGGAACCGCGTCCTCGTCACCCAGAGCCCTTGAGCGGACGAGAGTCCCCGCTGAGTCGGCGATGCCTGCGTTAACCCAGGCCCCTGGTGCGGACGTCCCCGCCGATGAAGTCCAGTACCTCGGTAGGATGGCACCCCTGGCTCCAAGAACTAGACGTCCGGTCGGTGTGCCCGGCAACCCAGCTCCCCGGTCCCAAGCCGAGACCTCGGCTGACGGGAGGGAGGGTTCCCCAACGGAGGACTCGGCCTATAGGAGGGTGATTGGCCTTATCAGGAGGCACCGTAAGATTGAGGAACCTGCAGCTACGGAAGAAGACTACTGGAGGTCAAGCCTGTTACGGATAATGCAGACCCCTACCCAACCTAAGACGTCTCTAGCGCTTCCTCTAGCCCGAGATCTGGTCCTAGGGCAAGAGTATGTGGACAAAGTGGTGGCTAGTAATGCCGAGGCCCCCAAAACCCAGAGTTCCTCAAAATTGCTCCAGGGCCTCAAGACTCAGGGCAAAGTATATGTGCCAGAGGGGCGGCGCCCAGGCCCCTGTAAAGTGAAATCTTCCATTGACATCCTGGGTCAGGGCATCTCAGAGGATAGAGCCTCTTCGGCCCCAGTTTGTTTCTCTCCAGCGGAGGCCTCCATGATGGAAGAAATGTCAAGGGATCTGGTGAACGTCTCCTCTTGGCTGGACTGGTGGGCTTCCACCTTAGTAGGAGTACAAGCCTCGTTTGACCCCGCGGACCCTGACCAGCAGAGCCTACTGAGGGAACTTATTACCTCCGGGGGTAAAACCTTAAAGTTTTTAACATACCAGTCGCTCGCCTTGACAGCTAACTGGGTACTCCACAAAAGAGACACCGTACTGGCTAAGGTGTCCCGGAAGGTTCCAGACAGGGAAGCGCGGGCCATGAGGAGCCTACCCTTGTGGGGGGAGTCCTTGTTTCCCCTGAAAGAACTAGAGACCATCATGGAGAAGGTCTCGAAGAAGAAAGAGTCTAACACCCCCAGGCCTACGCCTTCTAGGAGACCGCCCTACAAGAGGTCCGTCTCAGATAGTGCCGCGACGGCCCAGGCCTCTCCCAGCACGACGAGGAGAGAGGCTCCCTCTTCCTCCTGGTCCTCAGCGCCAAAGCCCCCCCCGTAGGGGAGCTCCACCATCCTCAAGCTCCTTCAGAACAGGTTACTCTGCCTCTAGGAGAGGCCGTTCAGGCCGCCCCTCCAGAAGGAGATAGAGTGGGAGGCCCCCTATCCCCGCCCAAGCCTTGGGTTGGGGGATGCCTCAGACTACATTGGCAAGCATGGAAGGCTCACGGAGCGAAGCCTTGGACAGTGTCCGTACTAAAGGAGGGCTACAGACTACCGTTCTTAGCAGAACCACCCCCTCTTATCCCGGCCAGACGGGCGGAATGGCTGGCTCCCAAAGACCCGTTGAAGAAGACCGCCCTTCAAGAGGAGGTGTCCTCCATGTTAGAGAAGGGCGCCATGGAAGAAATTCTTCTCCCAGGCCCGGGTTTCTACAGTCGTCTGTTCCTAGTAGAAAAAGCGACGGGGGAGTGGAGACCGGTTATAGATCTGTCGGCTCTCAACAAGTTCATCAAGAAGACGGACTTCAAAATGGACACTCCGAAGTCAGTCCTGCTGTCCTTGAGGTGAAAGATTACATGATGACCATAGACCTCAAGGACGCCTACTTCCAAATTCTGGTCCACCCCTCGAGTCGAAAGTTTCTCCGGGTGAAATGGGGTTCCCAGATCCTGCAATTCAAGACCCTTTGCTTCGGATTGTCAACAGCGCCCCAGGTGCTCACGAGAGTCTTCACGACTGTCTCAGTGTGGGCTCACGAACGAGGCATTCGCCTCATCCGATACCTGGACGACTGGTTGCTTCTTTCCTCCTCGAAGGACCTCTTGGAGGAACAAGGGATGAAACTCCTCCAGATTTGCAAGGATCTGGGCATCGTAATCAACCCGGAGAAATCAAACCTATCCCCATCCACCAGAATGAACTACTTGGGAATGACGTTAGATACCTTTCTGGGAAAAGCCTTCCCTTTGGGGGACAGAATAAACAACCTCATGAATATCATTCGGCCGTTCCTGTCGGGGCGTCCCAGGAGAGCGAAAGACTGGCAGAAACTGATAGGTCACCTGGTCTCATTGGAGAAACTAGTTCCCCAAGGGAGGGTAAGGCTCAGAGCCGTACAATGGAACCTGAAGAACCTCTGGTGCCAACTGGACTCACAACAAGTCCTAATCCCAGTTCTACCAAACACGAGACCCTCCCTGGAATGGTGGCATTGCCGGTCAAACTCACTCAAGGGGATGCCCTTCGCGAGCGACCCCCCCGAGTTACTACTGTTCACAGACGCCTCCAACTAAGGGTGGGGAGCCCATCTCCTCGACGAAACAGCACGAGGGACCTGGTTGGACGGGGAAAAGGAACTCCACATCAATGTCCTGGAGTTGAAGGCAGTCCAGAAGGCTTGCCTACACTTCGCAGATCTTCTAAAGGGAAACACCGTGGCGTTGATGTGCGACAACGCCACGGTAGTAGCATACATAAAGAAGCAAGGAGGCTTGAAGTCGAAGGAGTTGTGCGATCTCGCCATAAAAATTCTAGATCGGGCAGAAGAGAACCAAGTGGTGTTGTTAGCGAGGTTCATTCCCGGGAAGAAAAACGTGCTGGCCGACGGTCTCAGCAGAGTGGGCCAGATAGTAGGGACAGAATGGTCCCTCCTTCCAGAAGTAGCCAAGCTCATCATCCAACGTTGGGGTTCCCCGGTGATGGACCTCTTTGCAACAAAACTCAACGCCCAACTCCCCGTATATTGTTCTCCTGTACCAGACCCGAAAGCAGCCTTAGAAGACGCCTTTCAGCACAAGTGGGACAATCTAGATGTGTACGCTTTTCCCCCTTTCACGTTGATAAGGCAGGTGCTCAACAGAGTAAGGGCAGCCCGAAACCTAAAGATGACTTTGGTAGCGCCCTGGTGGCCGGAGAGAGAGTGGTTCGCGGACCTAAAAGACCTGGCGAGTCAACCACCGTGGCCTCTGCCCGACAGGTCAGACCTTCTACATCAACCTCATTTTCTCAGGCTCCACGACAACCCACTCTCCCTACGTCTTCACGCCTGGAGACTATCGAGCGGCTCCTGAAGAAAGAAGGATATTCTTCATCCACTGCTAAGAGAATGTCGCTATACCTGAGAAAGTCTTCAGCCGCGGTCTACCAGGCTAAGTGGGCCTCCTTCACGAAGTGGTGCTCTGAGAGGCACATTAAGCCTCTTAAGGCCTCTGTCCCAGACATAGCAGATTTTCTGGTGTTTCTCAGAGACAAGATGGGAATGTCAATCCCAGCCATAAAAGGGGTTCGGGCCGCCTTAGGCCAAGTCTTCCTCCTGAAGGGCATCGACCTGGGGGCCTCGAGGCACATAGCGATGCTTGTCAAAAGTTTCGAGCAGTCCTGCCCCCCACAGGCGAGTAGGGTGCCCCAGTGGGACTTAGCCAAGGTCCTGAAGATGTTGTGTGGCCCCCCCTTTGAACCTTTGAAAGATATCGTGGACAGGGATCTCACTCTCAAGGCCGTCTTCTTGCTGGCCTTGGCGTCCGCTAAGAGAGTGGGTGAGATCCATGGGGTGTCATATGACGCTTCTCATTCGAAGGGGTGGAAAGAAGTATCCTTCAAGTTCGTCCCTCCTTTTGTGGCTAAGACCCAGAACCCAGCAGTCTGGGATCCGAGGTTCGAAGGTTTTTCAATACCTGCCATCCCTAGGACGGGTAATTCAGAGGATTTGATATTATGCCCTGTACGGACCATTAGAAAATACCTTGAAAGAACGGCTCGTCTCCGCCCAAGCATCAAGATCCTCTTCGTATCCACGGGTATTCTAAGAAGCAAGTGTCCAAGAACACCATTTCCTTCTGGTTGAGACAAGTTATTGCCAGAGCCTACAAGGAGGAAGGCATGGCAGTGCCAGGCACCCCCAGACCTCATGACATCAGAGGCCTGAGCACGTCCTTAGCCTTTGAGAAAAACATGGCAGTAGGTCAGATCTTGCGAGCAGGTACTTGGTCGAACCAGTCAACCTTTACTGCCCATTACCTTAAGGACTACTCGAGGAAGTCCTTAGACGGGTTCTCCATTGGAACAGTCATCTCCGCCCTCCAAGTGGTGTAACGGTAAAAGCCCCAGGCTCAATCACGGATAGGAACCGGGAGACACAGGTGCGTTTTCCTTCCATCCTACCCAGTTGCTTCCTAGCCTCATCAGGGAGTACCAACTTAAACCATTGGATAACGCATTCTTCACAGCTACGCTACTGGATGCAACATCAGAAGAAGTTTTTCAAAGGGCGAGTACTTTGTGTAGTTACCCTCTCATCCGTTTTCTAGTATGTACCGTTATTCCTGGGCCTCTTGGCCTCCGCTTACCGGGTCAGGGGGTCAGAATAGCACTCCCGCCTCCTAAAGTGTAAGTCTCCTAAGAAAGTAGTTCGAGGTAAGTATTCGTGTTGGAACAAATCAAAAATTTTAAGTAATTTTTATTTTTCCTAACATACTTACCGAGAACTACTTTCGGGTAATGGCCCTCCCTTCCTTCCCCGAGTGCCTCTCTTCCCTTGCAAGCATTGTGCTACTTCAATAGAACTTACTGGAGCTGTTGACTCGGGTGGACATCGACCTAACGATAAGCCTACCCTCGGGACACATTATTTAATGCCGGGGGTAGGCCTCCATAGAAAACGGGGTAGAGGGTACCCTACACAAATCTCTGGTCGGTAGAGAGGAGGTTACAGGTAACTCCTAAGAAAGTAGTTCTCGGTAAGTATGTTAGGAAAAATAAAAATTACTTAAAATTTTTGATTTTTATCCCTGTAAGGATGGGCTCTCAGTAAATCTAGTCATAATTGCCACGTTGGGATGTGGTTATACATATATAGCAAGTTTAATTTTGAATCTTTGGAAAGCTTTCTCTCATAGATACATTTGATGGATAAAAACATTATTTTCTCCAATCACTATTTTTTGGTGTTGGTTTTGGAAGCTGAAGTAGATTGTGTTTTTTTCCTCAATTTAGAGCTAAATTATTCTAAGAGGAAGAGTCTGTTACAACTTTTCTTTTCACTTTAGTAGAAACTTGTATTTTATCTGAGAATGGTGGTCCTTGTCCATTGAAAGATTTTCAGTATATTTGGAACAAAATCTGAGCATTGCAGGTAGTGCCCCTAATTGACTATGCGAGCTTAGAATGTCAATTTGTCCTCTGTCCAAAGATAAAGCACCACTCTGATGTTAGGTGGACATTATTTTGAGGAGTTCAATTTCATATGATTATTGGCCTTTAGGTCATATAGTGACTGCTGTTGTGTTATTTTAAATATTTTTTAACAATTGATTTCTTCAATACTTCAAATATTTCTTAAAAAACAATCGTGACCCTTATTAGCAAGTTGTTTTTGATTCCCATTATTTTTAGCATCCCACCTCCATCAGCAGTAGGGGAGTCAGCATTATGAAGCTTCATCTGTGGTGGAAATGTGGGAGGTTGGGCTGTGGCACCCTAGCAGTACCAGCTGAACTCGGTTGAGTCCCTGATTAGGCTGAAGGAACATAGAGAGTAGAGGTCCCCTTTTTGTTTTGTTTCATTGTTGGTGTCGGCTACCCCCCAAAATTGGGGGAAGTGCCTTGGTATATGGATGGACCTCCATCAGTGTGTGGGATTCAGCACTATGAACAACAGATTGAGGTTCTGGTAATGAACACAGTTTTGGTGATAAAATTTTTATTTCACTAATCACCTGATGTTTGTATACATGCCCATCTGCTTCCCCACTCACTTGTGCTGATGTGAAGGAATTTATAATACTTTAAATTTCGAAACTGAAGTAAGTGAAACTCGTAGTATGTTACTTATTATTAATGGGTAGATTGTCTCATAACTTTACTGAGGGCCACATATCCTTTTGAAAGAGAATAAAATGGGAAAAAGTTTTGTTGAATTTTGCAGTAAACGTTGATAAAATAAGCTGAAGAAACAATATGATCATTAGGTGAATATTTGCACAAGAACATATATTACAGTACTTGAATAGTTTTCTGTATAATCATGTACTTTTATTGTTATCTGTAAGTTTCTTCTCAAGTATATGAGACCTTTTTATTGGTTTTTATTATTATTTTTTGGAGATATTGAGCAAAATCCAGGACCAGTGTATCCTAGAGTTTGCCAATGCCGTCTAGTTTATTGCAAAATTCGTGGACCACAGGCAATGTTAAACCTTACAGTTACCTCCAGACACTATATTCTACTATGCTAATAAACTGGCTTCCTAAATAAGGCACTCGTCTGCACTGCTTATTCAATGTTTTAAGAAACCAATAAATTTGAAAGGTGATGCTATTCCTAGAGCAAGGGATATGGTGTATATAGGGAATCGAGTACCCCCTTTCTCATTAGTCCTGCTATGGATGTTGGTGTCATGAGATTCAGGTAATGAAGGTTTGGGGAATAACTACTAGTGGTCCATCTATCATAATTCAGACTTGTTATTCTGTCTTTGATTATCTACTTACCACTATGACTAAGATAAGATATTTACGGCTCTTTTGTGCTTGTGGGTGATTTCAATGCTTCCTATTGGGTGTGGTAAAATTATGATTCTTCTAATTGCCATGGCTTTAGAATTTTGGATTTTGCGTAAGAATCGGGCTATGAGCAAATCATAAACTATGCTACTCACAAGTCTTAGAATTGCTTGGGTTTAGTATTCACTGCCTCCTTTGGTGTTGAAATGAGAAAGGTTGGTCCTCCAGTTGGGATGTCTGATCATGTCTTGGCTTTGATAGTAATTAAGACAGTAGCATGTTCCTAATGAGTTTAAATCCGAAGATACAGTATATATAAATTTGAAGCTGACTGGATTCGAACTTAGATTGATCTTTGAAATTTGAGTTGGAGACAATTGTTTAAAGGGGCTGAGCCTATTTTTCTCTTGAATGGAAATATGATTAACACAATCGACAGGCATATCCATTCTAGTGCTAAGATAGACTAAAGGAGGAACTCTGGTTCAGTGATGATTGTAGATGTGCTTATTTTGAGAAACAGTAGGCTTATCTTTGGAAAGTTAACATCGGATTTTACTTGAAACTAAACTCGACTAGAGCTATAGCTCGGAATTTATGCTTCAAAGGACAAGGAATAGTTCGACCATAAAAGAAACTTTAATGTAAGCCAGGAGCATAAATGGTGTGCTACCCTCAAATATCCACTCTTACTGTTGACTCAACAGTTAATCCCATACTTGAACTACATAACTCTCACTCACTGTACAAAGGAAAAGGCCACCCTTTTGGCTGATCTGTTTAAAAGTAGACAATAATTGGGAACAATATCTCTCTCATTCCTGTTTTCTTAAGTCTAAGACCTAAACTAACTCTTAGATTTTCGGTCCCTTGAAAGTAAAATGCTTGCTGAACCGTTATGCTTGTAGAGACAAATTTTTCTTATAAAGACAGCAGAATTCTTGGCTCTTCAGATGTTTGATATTTTTTTGAAAATTAGTAAGAAGAGGGTCCTTTAGCACTTGTTGGAAAATTGGAGAAGTGACTCCATGGTGTAAATGTGTTTGCGGTAGCTCAATCCTGTTGATTATCACCCAATTTTGAATTTCTTTTGGAAAAATGTCTGATATCCTGAAGGTAATCATTTATTCCATAACATGGTTGGGTTTTTCTAGAACGTTGGAGCATGTTATTCACGATTTCAAATGCTGTGCAGAAATCCCTTAAAAATCCCTTGATTGTAGTCAGAAAGTTTGTATGGCTTTGTGTAGTGCTGCTATTGACTGTTAATCATGAGGCCTTTGTTTTCAAACTTGAATGTATGCGAGTAAGTGGGACCTTTCTTACGAATTGTTGGTCTATGCTGAATTCTTTTCTCAAACATTTAAGATATGCATTTACCCATATTGGGTATTATTGCTGACGTTTCCAGGTTGTTGTTAATGATAATCCTCGGATTGTGAGAATAGCTTACAAGGTATTTGAATCCAAATTCTTGCAATATCTAAAAATCACTCATTTTCAACTCTGAGGATTTTTTTTTTTAGATAGTGTATCTCGCAGCTTAAACCCCTAGTAAGTTACTCAACTAACGACCATCTGTGCGCTTCAATTACTATACAGTATTTGTTCCGGCGTAGATGCAAACCTGGAGCTATTTATAGGGGGTATACTTTCCGCCAAAAGAATACCCCTATAAATAGCTGCAGGTTTGTATACTAGGAAAAATACAAATTACTTACAAATTTTTTAATTTTAATTGAAAATAGAATCTGCTGAAGGCCTAGATTATTGTAAGAATTTATGGCTAATAATATTAGCAAAACTAATAAAAATTAAAACTGCAATGGAAAGAGATTACGGCTAGCTGGCTGGCAAAAAGCACTGCTACAAACAATAAATTTTGATTAAATTTGGTTTCATCATATGTGCCAAATTGGGGTTACCGTACCAAAATTATATATCTGAGTAACAGTAATGTAAAATAGGATCAAAGAATAGTAGAGATATAAAAGTGAATATTAAGTTGAAATATTTTACATTTAGCAGCACTATACTCTTGTCATAGTCCCAGCTTATTTTGAAAGTGGAACCACAGAAAACGAGTCTCACAAAATGGGGTACTTGAGTTTTTTATATACAAATGTGTGTATATTAATATATAATATATATATATATATATATATATATATATATATATATATATATATTATATAATTTATATTTAATTCAATCTATATTTGTATATAATTTATTCATTTAAACATTACGGTAGTAGGTTGGCCAAGGCACGAACGCCCTGTTGAAATACTTCTGTTAGAAGGTTATTGGGTTTTATGACTGGCCAGACAGTTCTACAATGGATCCTTCTCTCTGGTTACGGTTTTTTTTTTTCTGTGCTTACACATATGGAGAATAATCTGGCCTATTTTTTTTACACATTCTCCTCTTTTTATACACCTGACAACATTAAGATAACTGAAAAATTCATAATTCAAGGGGGTTAACTACTGCACTGTAATTGTTCAGTGGTTACTTTCCATTTGGTAAGGATAGAAGAAACTCTTTAGCTATATTAAGCAGCTCTTCGAGAAGGACACTCCAAAATCAAGCCATTGTTCTCTAGTCTTGGGTAGTGCCATACCCCCAGTACTATAGTCTGCCACTGTCTTGGGTTAGAGTTTTCTTGCTTAAGGGTACACTTGGGGGCACTATTCTTATTTTTCTTGCTCTTTTTTGTTCAAATGGTGTGTTGGGCAGGCTTAATAGAAGGATCATGGATGCTGGATGGTTTATCAAGAGATGGTCTTTTCTTTATCTGCTTCTTTCCCTTCCTCACAAGTATTCATTTTCAAAAGGATCCTTACTGTCATTCCTTCAGTTAAAGTGATCATCCTGGCCGGTACTTAGCCTTTACATATTGTTTTTGTTATAATTATTGTTGCTTGTTTTCAAGTGCAGTAATCCCTCACCTATCACGGTTAATGGGGACCAGAACCGATCGCGAAAACCGTGAAGTAGGTTCCCTCCCTGCTCCGGGAGATAGCCCCCTTCTTTGATTAATTTTGGGAACTCGGCCTCGACGTAACGAAGAGCTGCTTCTTGGTCTACCGTGGCGACCTCCCCATACAAAGGAACGATGTGAAGGCCAAACCTCCTCATGAATTTCTCGAACCAGCCCTTGCTGGCAACAAAACCACGTTTTTCTTGTGGGGCAGGATCATCATCTTCGTCGTCATCACCACCTTCGTCATCTTCGTTAGATTTTCCTTCAGGAACTAGGCTATCATACAGGTTCTGGCTTTCGTTCGAATCATGTTGGTATCGAGACTAACCTTCTTTTCCCGACAGTCCAATATCCACATTAATAATGCATTCTCCATTTGCATAATCGTCTTATTACGAGGAGTTACAACCGGCTTAGTGTCCTTGGAGAACGTTGTTGAGGCAGTTTTACGTATTTTAATATAATATTTTTTTTTTTATTTAGCGAACCGTCGATTCATTCACTCCGTAAATGCGGGCAACAGACTCATAGCTACTGCTTGCCTTAAGCATGTCCAGTAATTTTACTTTCTCGTTCACCGTCATCATTTATCTCTTCTCTTGGGTTCACTAGAGGATGTAGAGGGTAGAGGACGTTTAGGAGCCATTTTCAAGGGTGTCACAAGCACTATTTTACACTGAAAAGCACAAGAAAACGGCTAAAAGTTCCTCGCGGCAAGACTAAGCAACACAAGCGAAGCGAGAGAGAACAACGAATGCGGCCTCCCTTCGCCCGGCGCACGCCAGGGAGAGATACTGGGTAAAGCGTCTCGGCGGCTTGGCCAATCAGCTTGCGAGATTCTGGAGCCGAGATGGCCAGCGAATCAGAGAGGTGGATTTTGAGTTGCGCGCCGTCTGCGTGTTGATACCTGACGTAATACTGTACTCTCTGCCTTCTGCTAGCGCCCGCGTAACTCTCGCACCATTTTTTCTAATTTTTGATGAATATGTTTTAAAATTCGCGATGCACTGAGACCGTGAAACTTGAGCCGCGAAATGGCGTGGGATTTTTTTATTGCTTTTAATTCTTATCCTGTCTGGAGAGATTGAGTGAAATCCGGGACCAGTACATCTTACACTTCGCCGCTGTCTACTGTATTACAATATTTGTGGTCTGCATGCCCATATTCAAAACCGTACAGTTTGACCATAAAAGAAACCCTTTCTAATACAAGCAAGAGCACAAATGTTCGGCTAACCTCAAATGTCCACTCAGTGGTGTAGTTGTTACAGTTCCCCTTTTACTTTAAATAAATGGGTGTCGGTCATTGTCAAATGGAAAAGACAACCATTTTGGCTGATGTATGTAGGAGGTTGGCTAGGGAACCAACCAGCCGTTGAAATACTACCGCTAGAGAGTTATTGGGTCCTTTGTACTGACCAGACAGTACTACATAGGATCCAGCTCACTGGTTACAGATTTATTTTCCTTTGCCTACACATGCACCAAATAGTCTGGTCTATTCTTTCCACATTCTCCTGTTCTCATACTCAAGGCAACATTGAGATTATTGAACTATTCTTCTTTGATCAAGGGGATGACTACTGAACTCTTCATTGTTCAGTGGCTACTTTCCTCTTGGCAATAGTAAAAGAGAGACTTATAGCTAAGGTAAGCAGCTCTTCTAGAAGAACACTGCAAAATCAAAGCTCTGTCTTCTAGTCTAGGGTAGTACCATAGACTTGCAGTATTTCTCTTTCTCTTGGTTTATTTATTTATTTTTTTTGTATGATTTATATATATTTTCTTTCCTCACTGAGTAATTTTTTTAATAATAATAATAATAGTGTTTGACAGTAAGCAGATTAATGATACTCAATATTCCTCATTCCTTTATTTTCCCGAGGCTAAACTAAATACTGTAGTTTAGCTTTTCGGTTATGTAATATTAGCGCTCTCTTGATGAATGTTGATGCTTATAGAGGTTTAGAGTCCGAAATTTATTTTTCCTTTGTTTTTAATAAAGATTGCAACTTTATCTCTGAATTTGTTATTTAATGCAAGTTAGCAAGAAGAGGTTTTCGTTAGCAAGTGTTGTAGAATTAGTAATTTTTAAATATTTAACTTAGCCAGTGAATATATAGCTGCAACTCTGTTGCTCGACAGACAAACTGTACAGAAAAAACTCGCCAGCGATCGCTATACAGGTTGCGGGTGTGCCCAACAGCGCCATCTGTCGGCCAGATACCAAGCTCTATGTAAACAAAGACTCAATTTTCTCTCTGTCGACGTGTCGACAAGACGTACTTTACTCGCTGTTGAATCCTGGAGTTTTTCCCATCATCTTTGGTGAAGTACTATATTCTGGTTTGAGCTTTCGCAGTGCAGGTGTTTTATCTTCATCTTAAATCTTGAACTCGTTTTGGATAGATTTAATTATAGTGACAAAGAGAGTATGGACTTTCTTTCACTTTTAAATGGCCGACCCTTCCCTTAGACGGAAGTGTGTTTAGGCTTTTAGTAATTATCTTATCACGTTATAAATTAATTATAGATTTTCCTCTATATATTTTTTATATCTCTCCGCCTTTATTAGGCCTCTTCGATTAACTTTCCATTTATTATAAACATATAAAAATAAATTTTAATGTTTTGTTTATATGCGACCTTTCCTGAGAGTAGGCGGTCCTAACTTGGAAACCGAAGTTAAACAACGTTGAGCCCTTTGCAATCGTAAATAGCTTTGAAAGAGCTAATGATTTAAAACCTTTTAAATGAATATTTTTAATAAATATTTTATGAAAGAATTTCTTTGAATAGTCTTCGTACTGTTTTCAAAGATGAACTAATGTTTAGTTTATTTATACTACGCAGTTTGCGCTCTATCGTTACGATAGAGAGAGAGAGTATCACGGTTTCACTTTGCAGAAAGAGTAAATCGATTCTGACGTTTTGTTCATTATTCTTTCAAAGCTTAAATGTTTTAAACTCTTTTTTAAAGGAACTTTTTAATTGAAAAACCTTTCAGTTTTTTCCTTTGGTCAAATAACATGTTTTTTTGACGAAATGTAATTGGGCTCTTCTCTTAGGTGCGAAATCAAGAGAGAAAGAGAGAGAGAGATAGAGACGGAGGGAGAGAGAGGAGAGAAAACGTTCCGTTCAAGCGGGTAACGTTGTTCTCGAGTTACTCTCGTCCCTAGTCTCTGTACGGGGAGAAAGGATAAAACGTTTTTAGTTTTTTATTCTCGTCCCCAGGCTATGTGCGGTGAGAGATTGAAAACGTAGTTTATATGAACTAGTGTTTAGTCTCTTTCCCAGCCACTGAATTTTTTATCTTAAAATATGTTTTCTGTTTTTTGCTGGTATTAATGAGCTTGCATTATACGACTGATTTCGCAATTACTACCTTTTAATGAAGGGTAGAATTGCGTGTTTCAGGTAGAAATCAGTAAAAGTTTCGATTTCAGTGAAATAAGTGCAAAACAGAAAATCGAAGTGATAAAGTGATATTGCGCAAAGTGTTACAGTGTTGCGTCTGAGGGTTCGTCTGTTCGTGCCTGTCGTTCACCTAGTCCGGGACCTCTTGCAAGCTCCCAAACAGGGGAGAAGTAATGTCGAACGACTTATGGGTTCGAGAGGCCTTGATCAACGAACAGACGTTTCCCTCTATGGTATCGGGTGTATCTTACCAAGATCTCCCCTACCATAAGACGAGAGAGACGTTTTTTCTCCTCGTCATCCGAAGGCTTTTCGCATAAGAAACCTGTCACAAGGTTTCGAAGCCCTTAAGCGAAAGTCAGTCCTTTCAGGACAGGTCCAGCGTCCTGGTTACAGCCATTAGGACAGCTCTGACCCTATGCAGTCATCGGATAACTGCTCTCCGCCTAACAAAAGCGTAACACAGACTCCGAGAGTCTTTTTTGTTGGCAAAGTGTTGCGGTCACAGACGTTACCCTCGTCTCTTACCACAACCATTTCCGTTGATCCTTAATGGGTTGTACGGCAAGACATGCAGAATATGCTTGCCTCCCTTATGGAAGACTATTCTGCCGATTAGTCCGTTGAGTCTAGCCGTTTATCTCATCGATATCCTGGCTTTCAGCCAACCTAACGTTCCTTTGTGCTTCCTGTTGACGTTGGCGTAGCTAAGTCACGTCAGTCAGGTTGTTTAGAACCACACTCGATGCGGTCTCGTGTGGATTTTCAGCCGCATTCGGACGTTAGGCCACTTGCTGATGCTCCTGTTGACGTTCAAGACGTTCGCTAACAATCGGAGTTGACTTGTTTTGACGCTGTGCGTCAACCTCCGCATTCTAGAGTTGTTTTGACTGCTCAGTCTAGGCAGTCAAAGCAGTCTCGAGTGGACGCTGTGTGTCCTCACGCACCTGTTGTGGTTGACAGTTCAGTTGTTGACAGTTCACAGACTGTCAAGCAGTTACATGACGTTGCGTCCTGGTCCGCTACTAATGCACCAGTGAGTGTGGACTCTGCTTGTAAAGCATTGCCACCACGGTAGGTCTCTCCCTTGCTTGAGACTCAGCTTTTATCGGACAAGGTTCCTGTAGATGAGGAAGTTGCTGTTCCCCCTCCTACTGATATTACCTTGAGGACTCTGTCAGATGGAGAGGAGCCTAAAGCTGCTTAGCCCTCTATGGACTTTAATTAAATCATGATGATATTTTTTAAGGATCTTTGTTCGGATCTTTTTGTAACTGCTGCTCCTCGTTCGCCTAAACGTCAGAGCTTACACTAGGCCTAGCTACTTCGAAGCCGTTGTTTTTAAGCTAGTGCTCTCTCGCTCTCCTAGAGAGCTTTACGTTTGCTAGGCGACTGGTTTATCACCAGGAGGAGTTTGGGGGATACAGCCTTTGCTTTCCCTTCTTTTAAACTGGCTTATAGAGCGAGAGTCTGATATGACACGAGAGAAGTTCTCGGCTTGGGAGTTCATGCCTCTGCCCAGATAGACTTCTCAAATCTCGTAGACTCTCCCTGGCGCCTGGCCAGGAGACGCTCCAAGTTTTTTACAGGTCAACTTCACAGCCGTTTTCGAGCCTTTGAAGTTTTGCTGTACAATTATGTCATGCATAAACAAGGCTTTCAGGGATGGAAAGCGGTATCGCCTCAGTCGCTAACCCCGTCTGTTGCCGCACCTGCTCCCGTAGACCCTAAATGGGCTTTGCTGCAAGACATGCAGTCCAAGCTTGCGTCCTTGATAGAGGACTTTAATGCGGAGAAGGTTGCTGCCGAACCTTCTGGCCAACAACCTTCCAACCGGTCGGTTGTGCGTCCTGTTGACGCTGAGGTAACCTTCTCGCGTCTGCCAGTTGAGGTGGTTCCTCCACCGATGCGACCCAGTGTGGGTTGCCAGCCGCACGTTGACGTTAAGCGACGCTCGGAGGTGGTTGTTGACGTTCAGGACGTTCAACAACCAGCAGAGGTGACTTGTTTTGACGCAGTGCGTCAACCTCAGCAACCCGGTATGGTGTTGACTGCACAACCCAGACGGTCTAGACAGTCTCGGGTGGACGCTGTGCTTCCTCGCGCACCCATGGTTGTTGACAGTTCACAGACTGTGCAGCAGTTCCATGATGTTGCGTCTGGCTCCGTCACGCATGCACCAGTGCGACCGGACTCAGCGAGCCAGACGTTGCTCACTCCGTTGCCGTTTCCTCATCAGTTTTCGGATGAGGAACTATCTGATGAGGACGTTGCTGAACAACAAGACGATCAGCCCCCAGAATAGATCAAGCCCTGCTATCCATCCAGAAGATGCTGAAGAAGGAACGCTGCTCAGTCAGGCTGTGGATGAGTCTGGTAGGGACGCTGTCATCCGTGGAACAATTTGTGTCACTAGGAAGACTACACCTCCGTCCTCTTCAATACCATCTAGCTTTTCACTGGAAAAAGGACAAGACGCTAGAAGCGGTCTCGATCCCGATTTCCGAAAAGATAAAGTCTTGTCTGACTTGGTGGAAGGACAATATCAACCTAAGAGAGGGTCTTCCCCTGGCTGTTCAGACTCCCAACCACGTTCTCTTCTCGGACGCATCGGACGTGGGCTGGGGCGCGACACTAGACGGTCGGGAATGCTCAGGACTGTGGAACTCGAGTCAGAGGAGCATGCATATCAACTGCAAGGAGCTGTTGGCAGTACATCTGGCCTTGAAAAGCTTCAAGTCTCTCCTTCGAGGCAAAGTGGTGGAAGTAAACTCAGACAACACCACAGCCTTGGCGTACATCTCCAAACAAGGAGGTACCCACTCACTGACGTTGTACGAGATCGCAAGGGACCTGCTCATCTGGTCAAAAGGTCAAGACATCTCCCTAGTAACGAGGTTCATCCTAGGCAACTTGAATGTCATAGCAGATTGTCTCAGTCGGAAAGGGCAAGTAATTCCAACAGAATGGACCCTCCACAAGGATGTGTGCAAGAGACTTTGGGCCACTTGGGGCCAACCAACCATAGATCTCTTTGCAACCTCGCTGACCAAGAGGCTTCCAATCTATTGCTCCTCAGTCCCGGACCCAGCAGCAATACATATAGATGCCTTCCTCCTAGATTGGTCACATCTGGATCTCTACGCATTCCCACCGTTCAAGATTGTCAACAAGGTACTGCAGAAGTTCGCCTCTCACGAAGGGACAAGGTTGACGTTAGTTGCTCCCCTCTGGCCCGCGAGAGAATGGTTCACCGAGGTACTTCGATGGCTAGTAGACGTTCCCAGAAGTCTTACTCTAAGGGTGGACCTTCTACGTCAGCCTCACGTAAAGAAGGTACACCAAAGCCTCCTCGCTCTTCGTCTGACTGCCTTCAGACTATCGAAAGACACTCGAGAGCTAGAGGCTTTTCGAAGGAGGCAGCCAGTGCGATTGCTAGAGCAAGGAGAGCATCCACCATTAGAGTCTACCAATCGAAGTGGGAAGTCTTCCGAGACTGGTGCAAGTCAGTTTCTGTATCCTCGACCAGTACCTCTGTAGCTCAAATAGCTGATTTTCTCTTATACCAGAGAAAAGGACGATCCCTTTCAGCTCCCACTATCAAGGGTTACAGAAGCATGTTGGCATCGGTCTTCCGGCATAGAGGCTTAGATCTTTCCAACAATAAAGATCTTCAAGACCTCCTTAAGTCTTTTGAGACCACCAAGGAGCGTCGTTTGGCTACCCCTGGTTGGAATTTAGACGTGGTACTAAGATTCCTCATGTCAGACAGGTTTGAGCCGCTACAATCAGCCTCCCTGAAAGATCTCACTCTAAAGACTCTTTTCCTGGTATGCTTAGCCTCAGCTAAAAGAGTCGGTGAGATTCATGCCTTCAGCAAGAACATCGGATTTTCGTCAGAAAAAGCCACCTGTTCGCTACAACTTGGTTTTCTAGCCAAAAATGTGCTGCCTTCTCGGCCTTGGCCTAAATCTTTCGATATTCCCAGCTTATCGGAGATTGTAGGCAATGAACTAGAAAGAGTCTTATGCCCTGTGAGAGCTCTTAAGTTCTATTTAAAGCGTACCAAACCTTTACGAGGCCAATCTGAAGCTTTATGGTGTTCAGTTAAGAAACCATCTTTGCCTATGTCAAAGAATGCTTTATCATACTTTATCAGACTGTTAATACGAGAAGCTCATTCACATCTGAGTGAGGAAGACCGAGCTTTGCTTAAGGTGAAGACGCACGAAGTTAGAGCTGTTGCAACTTCCGTGGCCTTTAAGCAAAATAGATCTCTGCGAAGTATAATGGACGCAACCTATTGGAGAAGCAAGTCAGTGTTCGCGTCTTTTTATCTAAAGGATGTCCAGTCTCTTTACGAGGACTGCTACACACTGGGACCATTCGTAGCAGTGAGTGCAGTAGTGGGTGAGGGCTCAACCACTACAATTCCCTAATTCCAGATCCTTTTAATCTTTCTCTTGAAATGTTTTTTAATGTTGTTTTTATGGGTTGTCCGGAAGGCTAAGAAGCCTTTCGCATCCTGGTTGATTTGGCGGGTGGTCAAAGTCATTTCTTGAGAGCGCCTAGATTAGGGGTTTGATGAGGTCCTGTTGTATGGGTTGCAACCCTTGATACTTCAGCTCCTAGGGGTCGATCAGCATCCTAAGAGGATCGCGAGGCTCCGTAAGGAAGACGTACTTATAAGGCAGAGTAATCGTTCAAGTCGACTTCCTTACCAGGTACCTATTTATTTTGTTTTTGTTATTTTGATAACTTCTAAAATGAAATAAAAACTCTTAGCTCATAAAATGTAAACATATATTACTGGTCTCTACCCACCATCCTGGGTGTGAATCAGCTATATATTCACCGGCTAAGTTAAATATTTAAAAATTATATTTTAATTATAAAATAAATTTTTGAATATACTTACCCGGTGAATATATAAATTAAATGACCCTCCCTTCCTCCCCAATAGAGACGCAGTGGGACGAGGAGAAAATTGAGTCTTTGTTTACATAGAGCTTGGTATCTGGCCGACAGATGGCGCTGTTGGGCACACCCGCAACCTGTATAGCGATCGCTGGCGAGTTTTTTCTGTACAGTTTGTCTGTCGAGCAACAGAGTTGCAGCTATATATTCACCGGGTAAGTATATTCAAAAATTTATTTTATAATTAAAATATCATATTACTCAATTATGTAAATGTGTTTGTGGTACCTCAAATCCAGCTGATTACTGCCCAATTTTAAGTTTTTTAATGTCTTTTGGCAAAATATCGAAATAGATTTGTTGAAGGTAATCGTGTGTTCCCTACTTTGCAATTTGGCTTTCGTAAAGGCCTTGGAGCTTGTAATGCCCTTCTTACAATCTCCAATGGTGTACAGAAATCCCTTGATTGTGGTGAAGAAGTTTTTATGATTGGCCTTGATTTTAGTCCTACCTTTGACTGTGATAATCACCTTTGACCGTGTTAATCATGAGGCCCTTATTTTAAAAAATCAAACGGTTGGGAGTGGGTGGGTTGTTTTTTAGTATCATTATTGAATTTTTAAGTGATAAATCTCAGAGTAATTGTTGATGGGCACCATAGTGAATACAGGTATAGGAATGTGATATATCGTGTTCCTCAGGGTAGTGTTCTTGGCCCATTACTTTTCATATTATAGAGTACACATGACATGGTTCGGCATAGAAAACAAACTAGTTGTATATGCAGATAAAGCTACTCTCTCTGCATCAATTCCATCTCTTGAATGTAGATCTGGGGTTGCTGAATCCCTTAATAGAGATCACCATGCAAATTATGGGCCATGAAGTTAAACCCTAAAACTCGAAATACTATTTTATGTAGGTTCGAGGACAGTGGCTACATAACCTTTGGGTCTCTGTATTGAGAATATCTCTTTAACTCTGTATGACTCTTGAAATTTTAGTTGTTATTCTTGATAGCAAGTTTACTTTTGAGAAATACATTTGGTCTGTCTCTTCTTAAATTGCACAACAAATTGGCTTATTGAGGAAGTCTCAACATTTCCATTTTTGGTGATCAATCTATTCTGAAGAAGTGTTTTAATTCTTTCATTCTGCCTTGTTTCAAGTACAGTACTGTATTGTTCTCCTGTCTGATTTCCGGCTGCTGAATCTCATGTTCATTTGTTTGACAGGAACTTTCAGTCTATTAAATTTCTTATTCCTGATGTAGATATTAATCTCTGGCACCATTGTTCAGTTAGTTCGTTAGCATGTTGCACATGATTTTTCATAATTCTGATCATCCTTTACATTCAAATCTTCCCGGATAGTACCATCCTGTTGGTAATAATAGATATCCAGTTGATTCTAATGGTCAAACCATCATTAGGTTCAATACTACTCAGTATTCTAGAAGTTTTATTCCAGCTGTGACCAAGTTGTGAGTTGAATTGGTGGAACTTCAAAAGTTCATACTTGCAGTAAATGTTTTCATGTTGAACAGGCTGACATGTCTTTCATTGTAGTTTGTATATGAAAGATCTGTGTAAATGTTGTTACTGTTCTTGAAGAGTTTCATTTTAAATTTTCATTACTACTCGTAGTTTGTTTATTTCCTTTCCTCTCTGGGCTATTTTTCCTCCTTTTCCAACCAGGGTTGTAGCTTGGCTAGTAATGAAAAAATTATAATGAGCAAGCAATAGGACAGTAGTAAAGCTAACCTATGTTTATTTTGAGATTTGGCAAGAATGCAGTGCTTCCCCATTTCAAGGAATGACTATCATGCAAGCAGATTTTTTGCTTGAGGTGACCTTCTGAAGAAGGGGTGTATACTGAAGTTGAAGTGCAGATATGTTTATTTTGCATGGCCAAATAAGAAGTCCAGACTACTGCACAATGAGATTGGGAAATCAGTGTATTAACTTTAGGTCAATCACTTATTGAATTCAGCTGTCAAGCAAATTTCCCTTTAAAAGGCTGGTATTATCTGGCCGCTTTGACACTTGCAGGGCCTTTTGTGTCTGGTTTCAACAATTCATAAAGGGATGAATCCATAAATGCACTGCTATAAATGTCACAGGGCCTTTGCAGTATCTTTTTAGTCCCCTAGGAGACCAAATTTGTAATATTCTGTCTTCTGTCACTTTCCCTGTACTCTTTACTTCATAGTGCAATTACAGAGGTTAACCCCAGTTGCAATTCAGCACTGAATGGTCCAAAGTCCATAAGAAATGTTGTTTAGCTTGACCCTTTTTCCAGGTATTCTTTTGACCATATTTATTGACCAAAGACAGTGTACTCTTCAGGCTCTCATTATATAGAAGATAATGGACATCATATCATTGAGCTATACAAGACCATTTTAGAAATTGTCATCCTACGGTTGAATTGCAATTGTTTTTATTTAGAAATTTCATGCTGTTAAAGAAATTTCTTACTTAGAAGTGACGATGCCTGTTGGATTTTCATTGCCAAGGCAAACCAGTCTCGAGTAAGGTTTGAATACCTTATGGTTCTCAGATATTACCCTAGAGTTGTAAATAGCCTTTTGATTGTTTGGTCCCTCTACATGCTCTCTTTGTTGGATGCGTTAGGTTAGGTTAAAGACTTTTTACAATCCAGCAGAGTGGTGGTAAAAAGAATCGAGGTTCGGCTATTTTAATCTATCCTTTGTACCATCCCTTCTCTCTGTTGAAATTTGTTCATCTTGCTGTTTTGCATGACTAAGTTTCAATTGCATCTTTACCACAAGAGGTAATATCCAGTAACAATTGATTTGTTGGTTTGGCTTGGAAATGGTCTTTTGTCTGTTTAGCCTGTCTTGGTTTCTCAACATACCATGGTACCATTAAAACTTGTTCTTTGTATGGAAAGTCCTTGGTGTCCATACTTTCCATCAACAAAGTTATTCAGTTATCAAGTTTTATGAAAAACTCTAAAATAGAAAGGTTATGTTTACCATCCCATTAGTTGTGTTATTCTGTATATTCTTGGCCACGATGTAGCTGTGATACATTAGCATGTCTTGTGCATACCAGATAAAAGGGAGTAATTCTACCTTGTTCACCATCTGCGTCCTCTGGTGTTTAAATCTATTATCAGTGTTTGTTTCCAAGTTGTTAATTATGCAGAGGTTTAATATACCAATGCTAATTACTAACTCATTTGTCTTTTTTCCCATTGGCAATTTAGTACCCTATGCCCCAACTAATTTATGCTTTTAGTTAATATTTATTGTCCTATATAATAGTTTATATAGTCTTGATTTTCCAGCTTCATAAGGTACGATTAACTGTGATTAGCTAATCTTTTGATTATACAGAGAATTTAACTCTTAGCTGGTAGTGCTGCAATAGTTTAATAAAGTTTATTTCAGAGTTTGTGCATAACTTTACCCTTTTCTTATTTGTTAGTGTTATGGGAAATTTGTAAAGTTCTTCCACTGGCTGAATTGGTGTAACACATGGAGATAAGATTCTATTTTTGCTTAACACATTCGTTTCCCTTTATTTATTTTTTAGTGTGCTGCAGCAAGGAGTTGTGGAAGTCTTGGTTTCTGTTCTTTGTTTTAGGGATTTCATGTAATATTCTGGTATTATGTAGATTTATCTTTGCCAAAATTGGGGGAAGTGCCTTTGGTATATGGATGGATCTTTGCCATTTTTTGGAGGGGGGTTTTACTTCCTAGGGTTGACTTTCTTTATATCTGCAGTAGTGTTGTTCTTATTCTTGCCCATTAATTGTATATATTTTTGTATTAATGTATTATAGGAACTCTCACTGCCTGTAATTGTTCCTTATTTTGAATATTCACTGGTGTGGTATTCCTTTTTTCTTATCTAGGGGAATTAGCAGTCTCTTACCAAATTACTTTTTCTGTCTAATAATGATTTTGTTAAAATATATTTTTAAATATGTAACTTCCCTGGTAGTTACAGATATATAACTTAAATCCCACATTTCGTCGCCCGCGATTTAAGCTATATATATGTAACTACCAGTTAAGTATATTTAAAAATTAATTTTATAATAAAAATACCATTTTGTATATTTGTATGATGTTAGGGATTTTTGTGCATGCAATTGTTGTACTTTGCTAGTGCTACAATTTTGTTTATTTTATTGTCATTTCCTATGTCCTAGCATACTTCTCAGGACCTTTGAGGTAAATCTTGTCATACATTTGTCATCCAATGATACAGACCTCCTCCACATTTGCAATAGCTGTCATGGTCAGTTTATTTTTCCAGTCTTTGCCTGTAAAATGTGCCATAAATAGTTGCCCAACCTGTTGTTCTGCTGTGCTGATGTTTACAGGAAAATGATTGGTTTATGCTGTTGTTGTGTCATCTGCATTATAATTGGTCATGATGAAAGAGCACCAGCCATTAGGTCATGTTTAAACGATCTTTACAAATTGCTCGCATGTTTGCTTGTGCCCATGGTACACCATCCCAGCTTCTTGCCTGCTTGCACAGCTGCTCAACACCTTCCTTGCTGGCTCGTCTATGGCTACTGCTACCTTTGCTTGCTTACTGCTTTTCATGCTTATCACCTCTGTTCAACTACTGGTACCTTCAACCTGTCAGTTAGATTTGACTGCAACCAGTAATGGCTTGTACATGGGTGAATTTTTTTCCATGAGTAACTGGTCGTGTGCATTATAGGATGATGATGGATGTGCCAGCCATGCTTCCTCTTCTGACCGCTCTTCCTGATGCATTGATAATGGATGGTGTACTATCCACTACATCTGCTCCTGATGTTGACAAACTTTTCCCTATATCTCTATGGCTCCTGATGCTTTGAGAGCATTTTTCTAAAGCGGTTAGGATTGTTAGTCCTGGTGGACCATATTGAAACTTCTGGAGGACTCCTTATGTTCCACTTTACCAAAGCTCTCTTAAGAGAGAGAGACTTTATTATCCTCTTGTTTATGGCCAGAGTAATTAACTAATCGGAAAGAGTTATACTTGATACAGAATCCTTTTTTTTTTACTCTTGGTTTTTTCGTAATATATTAAAGTTTTTGTATTACCAAATGCTCTGCTGTAGCCTACAAATACACTGGACATTTTCATCATTATCTTACTGTATCTCTTCACAGGACTAAATTTCTCTGCACTACTTAAGTTTGCAAGAAAAGCATGAATGTTGAGAGCCCCCAAAGGTCCAGTTGGCTTGTGAATGAGGAGAAAGGAACTTTTTCTGTGGCACAAAGACTGGTAAGCCTGGTGACATTTGGGATATTTATTTCTAATACATATGATCAATGTTTTGTATAAAATATTTGTTTTTTAAATGAGTAGTGAGTGATAATTTTTTTAGATAAACGTGTTAAACTTTTGATTAGTATTTTGATATTGGAAACATGTTTCTTTTATATACTTGCAATTTAGTTTGCTTTCCAATTATTTTTTTCTATAGTACTATTTATTAAGAGCAAAATGAAAGCAAGATGGAATTTACAACTAGTGATCATAAAATGTAAAGCTCACTTTGAGTTATATAATAAGGCTTTTTAACTCTGACAACTGCGATATGTTGCACCCAGGACGGTCGGTGAAAAAACAAAAATAAATTTGTTCCTCTGCAAAATACAAACCTTCATCTCTTTACTGTGGAGTATTATTTCGGCAAAGCTGAAACCAGCCGATAAGCTTTTTTGTGACTACCCAACGCTAGGTAGCACGGTAGGTTAACACTCCTGCTCACACCAGCGCTAGCGATTAACAGTCATTTATTTTGGCTTGGTATAGTATTAATGTAGTCTTTCTCTCCCGCCAAACCTTTTTGACCGTTTACGGTTAAAAGCAACTGGCATAATGCTTAATGAAATATCCCTTTCTTATGAGCTGCCTTCCTTACACACGGTCCCTGAGCAAGGAAGGTAGCAAGAGACCTTTGGTCTACCCCTGCTGCTCGCCCTATCTTCGCTCTGCTTCGGCAGGTAATCATGACCAGTGACTTGTCAGTTAACCCTTCAGGGTAAACCTAAAAACAAACTTCAGCTATGTTCACAGGCAACACTCGATGTCGACCATCAACTTGAGCTTAGCTCAATGACGGGAAGCAAAGTACTGCCCGGAGGATTTCCACTAGGTGGTTGGGCAACTTTCCCTTTCGAGGGAGAGTTAACCTCCACCAGGTGTTGAGCAACTTTCCCTTTGGAGAGAGTGTTTATCCACCAGCCACTGTCCAATCTCCCCGCCTGCAGGGATAATTGTAGTAAGCGGCAACAGAGGTTGGTCACATTTCCCATCTGAGGGAGAGACTTCCATCTGTAAGGTTACCCCTTTGGGGGATTCCTCCGGTGGAACTTGGATTCGTCCATGCTCTTTGGAGCTTGTCAATGAATGAGTTAGGCGATTCCTACTCACCGCCGCCGTACCGCCAGGGTACAAAAAGTCTCTCGTTACAACTTCCCTCTGGGATCTTTACCGCAGGTGGTGACAACTGCCAGCTGCCTCCTCTCCCATTGCCGAGTCTCGTAGGCTTCAACTCTTCAGGGTTATTGCCACATTGTGCCTTTGGGCACGACAAGTGTGAAGTCAAGCTCTTTGCTGCGCCTCATAGTTTCTAATTCTAACGTGGTAGAATGGTTGATCTTCAAGTCCAGCACAGCCTTATTTGTTCCCTTCCAGTGGGATGATAAGCGGACCTTTGATGAAGGTCTGCGAGACCATTGGCTCGCCTTAGAACCCAAGGCGAGGGTTTGTGAGGGGTTTCAAGAAAAACTAGCCTGGTTTCCTCACTAAGCGACCTGGAACTGACATCGTCAACCAAACAGAAGTTTGTGATGCCAGCATACATGAACAGAAGTTCGGATTGGCAGGGTATATTTGATATACAGTACTGTATATTCAAAACATATACTAAATTAAAAATGGAGTAATTACTCAAAAGTGTCACTCTTTATGAATTGTATATTTTATGGACACTTGAATAATTACTCCATTTTTAATTTATTATATATTTTGAATATATATCAAATGTACCACGAACTTCTGTTTATATATGCTGTCATCACAAATTTCTGTTAGGTTGACTATGTTGACGATATCAGTTCCCTCCTCCCTTGCTCAACATATTTTACCATTTTTGGCTTTCCCAGCATTGAAAGGACCTCTTAATTACTGTACAAGAAGGGGAAAGCTACAGGACAGCATAAATTTGGGAGTAAATGGAGTGTGTGGTCTTGTCCACAAATACTGTACTAATGGATCTAACCGTAAAGGCAAAATTTAATGCTAGCGTTTTAAATTCTCGTTCACTGATTCTCGCTGGCGTTCGCGAGCGCTCGCCACCGTTTCGCTAGTATCAGATGGCACACTGATTCTTGCTGCCGTTCAAGAGCGCTTGCCAGCGTTGGTGGACGATCGCCAGTGTTCGCTGCCAAGCCAATACGAACCTGCCTAGTGTTTGTGTTCTTTGCGTTATGGGACACAAACCCTCCATGCGAGAGACTGGGTAACTCTCCTCCCTCAAAAGTTTTACCCAACTAGAGGCATTCGTTAAAACTATATAAAAGGCTGAAACGAACCCTTTTTGGGCATGCACTCCCCAAGACAAAACCTCGGGGATATCGACGCAAATATGGTTTATTACCGATGGCGCGAGTTGGCTGCATGCGTCAGTGTGCCCTTGGACACAACAAATTCTCGTAGACGGCGAGTTTCAAGAAACATGATCCATCTGGGTTATTTTCATTGGCTTTGTTGCCCGATGGAATGGAGAGCTCTTCGGAGCACTCGCACAATGAGCTTGTTATATATACCTTTACAAGGTTATTATTTCAAGCCTTTACTCCCAAATTAACAGTATTAGCTTCTGCTTACGTTTATAAACGATAGCAAGCCTCGCCCACAAGGCGGCCAGACAAACGTTGCCAAATTCTCATTATATTTATGAATGGTAGCAAGCCCCATGCACATGCCAGCCAGAAGAACGTTGTCAGCTTCTCGTTATGTTTACGAATGTTAACAAGCCCCGCCCACAAGGCAGTTAGACAAACTGTCAGCTTCTCATTACGTTTATGAACGTTAGCAAGCCCCTCCCACAAGGCGGGCAGGCAAACTGGTGGAGGTATGATTGTTACATTAGCTGTTTTTTTTCGTGGGCACATGCGCTCACATCTCAAAAAATACTACAGCTAGTCAACGATCAGATTCTTTGACAATGTGTTGCGATTCATCGCACATACTTTATCCTCGTAAGCAGCATCAAACTCGCCAAATGTTTACCCAGAGGCAAAGAGGTTACTCATGCGCAACCGGAGATGGACTTGCGCACATGCGAACAAGAGATCTTTCTGTGTACAAGGACTATAGACCATCTTACAATTAGAACTCTGTTCTAATAAATCATTAGTGTTGATGGCTCTACTGTGTTATGTCCATGTCCTCCCGTCAGGGGGAGGCGGGAAGAAATATACATTAACAGAGGGCACTGCCTGAATAGCTACGATTTATGTTCCAACAAAGGAATTCCTTATTCTCCAGCAATAGCAATAATTGACCAGGCATTTATCCTAAGAGGATAACGTGTAGGGATCCCTCAAGGTACCCCTATACAGAGGCCATCCCGGGACAGTTGCCAGCCAGTTGGTTTCGGACTTCCACCGACCTAAAGGTGAGTCTTCACAGTGAAGCGCAAGGTTTGTATTCTTCCTAGCAATACAAACCTAGAGGTCTTTACAGATACTGACCCGCCAGCCTGCTGCAATTACAAAAGTGACGGTTAGTCGCTACTACTGGTGTGAGTGGGAGTGTAAACCTACCCTGTTTCCCCCCCCCCCCCCCCCACTAACTAGCAGTGGGTATTTACACCCTTACAAAAAAGCTTGTCGTTTTGTTTGTTTCGCTGAAATAATACTCCACAGCTCAAGGTTTGTAATGCTGGGAAAAATAAAAATTACTTTCAAATTTGTCATTTTAAATTGCTTTACAAATTTTAACATTTGAGCCATAGCATTAATTTTTTCTAAAAGGTTAAATTTTATGACAGATTCTGAGTTGAGAGAAATAAAAATGCTGTCTACATGCATGTAAATATTTGCCAAAAAAAGTATGATGGCTAGTTGAATTTTTTCCTAAATGAATTTTGTATCGATAGTTTTTATTTTCTCCAGTTTGACCCAGAAAATGCTTACAATCATGAAAGAAATTTAGATTTAGTAATTTGAGCACAAAACGGCGATCATCAAGTTTTTATGTTATCGTTTTTTTGGGACCTTGTGTCCTGTGGTTCAACTAAGGCTCTAACATTAGCATAAGCCTAATTTATGCAAAGGCCCAAATACTTTAAAATGTTTTGATGACTTCAGGGACATTTATCGGTCGCCAGAGTTATATCTTGCTAGTTTTCTAGGCCATTAATGTATTGGTGCATATGATTATCAACTTCAATATTATGAGTGATATCTCTTTTTCTGTACAGTCGCCTTGATTAATCTTAAAGACGCTCGAAGCAATTATAGTTTGCAATGTTGCTTTGAAGTAATCTGACTCAATAAGTAATTTCAACAAATATATGGGGTTAAGAAATTTTGGTTTTCAACCGATCAGTAAAGCTTTACTACAAAAGTTTATTTCATATATAAAGTAAGATATGCAAACTTAAAAACTGTAAAAGTGATATTTATATGAATGAATATATATTTATATACATGCTGTCCACCCTGAAGACTAATGTTCAGGAAGGTACTGCACTCCCCTGAAATTTTAAGGACAATAGTATATAAGACAAGCAAAGACTTAGACGCAATTCATTTCTTTCGTCCATGTAGGGTTATATAACCCAAAGGAAATTCCTCTTTGCATTAGACTGATTACATTTTTTTGTGGTTTTAAATTGTTGCAATTATTTTTTTGTACACATTGATTTAAACAAAATTACTCTGCATCAGACTGATAAAACTTTTATAATGCGGGCTCCTCTGCCATCGATAAAATGATGTTGCTTTTACCAGGCACCTCATCTTGTGTCAGCAGTGATATTTGATTTTATTTATTCTAAACCTTCATAACATTTCACAGTAATTATTTTTTACTTACACAATCCAATACAGTATATTTGAGCACCTATTTTTAAGCATAATGTGTTTTTCTAATACACTTGTGTATTGCAGCTAATTAATGATGACATTTTTTGGAATAATATTCACATAGTGTGTGAATCCTCCATTTCAACACCAGCCCTTGCAGTTTGAAAGGTATGTAATCTACAAATTACCCTGGTAATTAGTTTGCCCTAAATATACTTTAGAAAGATTTGTCTTTTTTTGGGAAATAGTTTTTCTTTTTTGTCCCATCAGTAATGACAATCAAATTAACAATCTTTCCTGTTTTATTTTCAAATACTTTACAAAAATTGAGTTCAAGGGTTAAGGGAATGTTTAAATTTGTGTTTCTTTTATTTTTGGTCAACCACAAATTTGATCTCATTTCTGAGTACTCACGGAGTTTTATACCTTTTAAAATAGCAAAGAGCTCCTTGAATATAATAAGGTGCAAGGCACGGGGAGTTCTTCTGCCAACAAGTTAATAATTATAACTATACTGGAAAATTTTCCCTTTGTACTTTGGAGCAAAGCTATGCCACTTACAAAAGTAATTAAGCGCATCTGTTTTTTCATATACAGTATTTTTATTACAATCTCTTGAATCTTGCCTTAAAAGATACGACACTGAAGATTTCACAGCCTCCAACATATGACAAAACAATGTCATTACTTTTAAACACAAGATTCAGGCTGAACACCCTCTTGACTAACTGAGGCTTCTTCACTCGTGGAACCTACAGGGGAAATCTCTACTGCCGTGGAGGTGGTTGGAGTTTGCTCAATTATTACAGGTGGTGTTGATGGAGACTGTGATAAGGATGGAGGATTCATAAGTGTTGCTTCCTCTTGACCTTCGTCGTCTTCATTAAAGGATACAGACTTAGCTTTGTGCCATACTACAACATCTACTATAAATGCTAGCAACATTACAGCACCTGTTATACCTGAAAAATGGAAAAAAATACATTTTGTATTTAGATGATTACTGTATAATACTGTAAAATATTTTCTAGTATTAAAACATTTATATAACTTTGATTTGATTTGTAGAATACGGGCCATGTGACACACCCCTAGGAACTGGATGTCATTAATCACAGAGGTGGAATACCTTGCCATGGCATTGTGAAGAAATAAGTTACAAAAGGTTGGACCGCATGATGGGTTACAGAAAAAGGTGACAGGTATAAAATATTGCAAAGGTAAGGGAATTATATTTATAATACTCCTTGTATACACTAATGTAATAACTAACTACTATGAGAATTTTTCTACTTCTGTTTCCTTTAGTCTGGTGAAACTACTTGAAATATATTTATTTTTAATTGTCCCTTATATCCAGTGTTAAGAATCAATATATATTTTGCTCCCCTCCGGATGATTTTTTTTTAATGTTTATTTTCAATCTTTCTTCTCTTATATACAGTACTGTATATTAAATATGTATTCCAGTAAATATCTGTTCAATTAAATATACTGTATATACTTATAACATGCAATCTCGCGTATTCTGCAACCCCTAATTTTCACACCCTCCCCCCCCATATATGATTTTATAGTGTATCTCGTATATCATGTGAGTTTCGTTTTTTAGAAGGGAAATAAAGTTTTCTTATGCTAGATTTCCGTATCCCCAAGAATGCAGACTTCTACCTAGGCTAGGCTAACTCCATAATGATAATATTTTTACCAGTATAAAATCATTATTATTTTTAATACAGTAGTAGTATTTAAATAATGGAAAGGGAAGTCAAAGTAATGTAAATGCCAAAAATTTCCCGTAATGATTGTTTCTATCACATGAAAAAAATCTTATAGCCTAAAACCCACCACACCTACTGGACAAACCACAATCAGCCTTTGTATAAAGATAAAGATGGTAGTTTAAATCAGAATATAAATATTTGCTATGTTTGTTTTTAATTATGCAATTATTATATGTGAATAGGCTATTACTAGCTTCTTTTTTTTTGGGGGGGGGGTGGGTTATCAAAATCATGTCTTTTTTTTTTTTTTAAATATAGCAATATAGCACTCTTTAAATATAGCAATATTGCACATTTTTACAACAGTAAATATGAAAAATTTGGCTCAAAGGTCTTAAAAAGTTGCACGTTACAAGAGTATATACATTAGTTATTAATGGAATTTATAAATACTTAGCGGGTTGTTAGTAATAAGGAAAATTATTATTATAGCATATTAAATCTTTACTACAAATGAAATTAAATTTTGCAGTATCATCTGTAGACTGGCCGACATAAGCTCAATGAAGGGACTGGATATAATAGCCGTGAAGTGAAAATAACTGTTATACCAACACCAGAGAAAAAGTAAAAGGTTAGCCAAAAGATAATTAGAATTTCAGTTAGAACTAATTGTCCATTTATATTGTATTTTCTAACTACCATATGTGTCTACCTTGCTCGGTGTGTTAGTTTTAATTAGTGAAACAGGACATTGGTTAAGAAGATTGTTTTTATGAAATATAAAGAACATCCTTTCCTCCATTAGCTCTTTATTGTCAGAATTATTATTAACAATACATTAGCTCATTAATGTTTGCCTTATTTAATAATAATTAGTAATGAGAATTTGATTCCAAAAGATAAAAGTTGCACATGAGATTTCTCATTAAGGATAAATTTGTAATTGTGTTTTTCCTATTGCAGGACGTGTGATCGAGGAGCGATGCAAGGAAGAAGACATAACATTATTTTCAAGTATACCTTCATAAGGAAAGGATGCATGACCAAGAGATCATGCACAGGACTATCCCCATGGAGTTTTTTCACATATCCTACAGGAGATTAATTAGGATATTTGATAATGTTGAAAAGGGCAGCTAAAACTTGCAAGGGTCTTCTTAATCTTCAGTAACTAAAAGCACCTTTAGGGTAAAGGTACGAGATGTTGCTACAACTGTCCCATGGAGTCTTTTTTTCTTTTTTTTCATCGTTCTGGAATGTCACTATCCTGTAGGTCTTTTTATCATCACTACTTTCAAAGAGATTTAACTAAATGCACAGAAAAGATGAAAGTATAATTATCTTGCGATATTTTCATCCAATAGCTTTATTTACCCAGGATGCTTGCTATTTTTCTGAATGCTTAAGCAGGACACCACTATTATTGTTGCATGGAGGATTTCAACGATGCCTGAGAAAACTTTTAGGATGTTTGAGCAAAGAGGAATACACTGTAACAACTGCCCCATGGAATTTCAGCTCGCCACTACCTTCATATAGAGTTAAAAAAAAAAGTCACATGTGCTACGACTGTTCCATGGGGCCTCTTCTCTGAACTACTGTATGATGTGCAAGACATGGGCAAGACTGTCTCTTGGGCTACCCTTGCTACACCATTTTCAAGAACACATTTAAGAGCACATGACTAAGTTTCAATTATAATTCTGTCTAATTCAAGGAGATATTAAACTGGATGGATGATCAAGACCCAAGATGGAGGTCAGGGTGTCTCATGGGTGCCATTCTAAACCACTCTAACTTTGAGGAGACAGTCTTCAGGCATCATAAAGGTATAATGTGTAGCGACAACTGTCCAACGGAGCCTTTCTTTCCTGTTATGGTAAAAGAAATTTTGCTTAGACAGAGGGATCAAGGTGTACGCATTTGCTGTCTTGAGATCTTTTCCCTCTGTATCTTCATGGAGTTCTTACTAGAGATGCTTAATCCAAGCCAAAATCGCAGCAGTCAAGACTGCCCCATAGGGAATCTTCGCTACTTTTAAGGACACTTTCCTCAAGATATAGGATTCAAAGATGCAGCTGTTCCATGGAGGGTATACTTTCTCTTCTACCTTCAATGAAATTTTCCTCAGGAAGCATGATAAGGGCTCAAATCCCATGAGTACTCTTCAAAGACACCCTTTTCAGGATAGCTGTGTGTGACCAGTAAGGAAGATGTAGTCTTTAATACCCACAGTACTAATTCTTCAAGGCGACTAGATTACTCGGGATGCAAAATAAACCAAAGGCGCTTCATCAGGATGCATGATCAAGGCTGTAGATGAAATTTCAACCATTCATTGGAATCTTTATACTGCACTATTTTCAAGAACACCTTTCTCAGGAGGTATGATAAACTCCCAAAATATTATGATTCATGCTCTGCAGTTCAATCTGTCCCATAGGGACTCCACAATACTTTCAAGACAAGCTTCTTCATTTGGTTGGTGTTATGATCATCTCCATTACCTGTAACAAGAACTTGGGCTGTTACCTTCCTTAGGATGCATAATCAAGATGTAAGATGCAGATCAGACTGTCTAATTGGACTGCCTCTCTTCAAAGACCACTTATCAAATTCCAGTACCAAGGTGCTGCGGCAAGTGTCCCACTATGATCTCGTTGCAAGAACACATTAAAGATGCATGACTGATGTACAACATGATTTCAAGGTCCAAGATGTAGCTACAATCCATGGGTTCACTTCTCTGCCGCATTACCTTCAAGACACCTTACTGAGGATGTATGATCAAAGGGTTACAAATATTTACAGCTCCCCCATGTGGCCTATTCTCTGCAATAGCTTAAAGGAAATTGATTCTCTCAAATACCTTTTAAGGATACTTTCCTCAGGATGCATAATCATGGCCAAAGATGCAGTTACAATTGCCCTATGGGTTCATCTTCTCTCCCCCTACCGTAGACGCCAACTTCCTCAGGGTTCATGATCAAGAGCTATGATGCAGCTCAAACTGTCTATTCAAACCTCTTCTTTGCACTAACTTTAAGGACAACTTTCTTAGCTGCAGTGCCAAGGTGCAGCTGTGACTGTCCCATGGGACTTAATGCAACATCAAGAGATTTGATCAAGGTGCCAGATGCATGAAGTTCTGCAAGGGGGCTCTTCTCTACACTACCATCAAGGACCCCTTCAGATACGAAGGATCAAAGCCTAGATGCAGCTACACATCTAGCACTGGATCTCGTTGCAATGATGCATAAAATGCATTATTTATGTGCGAGATGCACTCTTGCGACACTATCTCCAAGATTATTTTACTTGGAATTCATGATTAAGGTCCATGATGCCACTACACTTTCCCCAGGATGAAAGATACCTTCCTTGTGATATATAATCACATCTACAACTGGGCCATTGGGAACACGATGAAGGTTCAAGATGCAACAACCACTTAACCCATGAGGTTTCTTTTCAAAAAGGCATCAAGGAAATATTAGATTGATCAAAAATTAAGCAGAGCCAGGATTGGTCCAGGAAGACTCTTCTCTCCAGTACTTTTAAGCTTTCTACCAGATGCATGATCTGAGCAAGATGGAAAGCAAGACAGGCATGTCTGTTTGTTCTATAAGGGTAATGTCTACACCTGTTGCATGGAAGGTATTTTCTCTGCTATTTTGGATTTCTTCAAGATGTAAATAACGTGCAATGCACATGCACTACCGACTCATGGCATCTTTCATCTTCACTACCTTCATCTTATCAGAATGCTTTATCGAGGCTGAAGGTGCAGCCAAGATTGTTCCCCTTGAATCCTCTTCTTTCCACTATCTTTCAAGGATACTCTCCTCTGTATGCATAATCGAAGCCAAAGATGTAGTTACAACTGTCCTATGATGACATTTTTTACACTACCCCAGAGGACAACTTTCTCAGGTTGCATATCAAGATCTATGATGCAGCTTCGACTATAATTGGACCTCTTCTCTGCACTACCTTCCAGGACAGCTTTCCAAGTTGCAGTACGAAGGTGCAGCCTCTTTAACTCTGCATTAACTTTGGCCTTTAGCTCTGCATCTACTTCAGGATATTTGATGAAGTCACCATATGCATGTAGGCTCTGCAACGAAGCTCTTTTCATCCATTACGATCAAGAACACTGTCTGATATAGAGGCTCCAGGCCTAGATACAACTACACCTCTCACACATTAAAGATGCAAGACTGATGAGCGAGATGTACCCTTACAACTCTATCTTCAAGAATGATCAAGGTCCAAGATGCAGCTACAAGAATCCATGGGGGGCCAATTCTCTTCCCTATTTTCAAGTCACCATCCATATGATGCTTGAGCAACATGTTGAGTATAATTACAGCTGTCCCGTGAGGTCTCACCTCTTTACTACTTTCAAAGGAATAATTTCAGGAGATTTACAATGAAGGTGCTAGAGGCAGTAACAAATTATACAATGATGTCTCTTCAAAAAATCTTCAACATGTTGCCTTAGTCTGCTTAATCAAGAATTAAGAAGCAGTGTCTCTAGTACTACACCTTCTATTGGAGGCATGATCTGAGCAAGATGCAAAGCAACACACAGGCGTGTGTTATTGGTGGGCCCTGTCTTAAAAGTTGCCTTATTTAATAGGCATTGATTAATGCCCACGTGAATAGCTTCACCTGTTCCGTGAGAGCTCTTTAATCCATTTTTCAGGAAGCATGAACAAGTTGTAAGGCACATGCACTACTGACTCATGGTGTCTTTCATCTTTACTACCTCTATCTTGATGCTTGATCAAGGCTGAGATGCAACATATCTTCATGAAGCCTTTTTCTCTTAACTACCTTTCAAGGGTACTTTCCTTGGATGCTTTCTTCCTACATGTTTCAAGGACGCAGTGTTTTCTCTCCACTCCCTTTTAAAGAATTTTGATCTGGTCATGGTTATAACTGTCCTGTGAGGTGATGTCTCTGTCTCTCTCTTCTTCCATATATCTTCAAGAATACTCTCCTCAGTACTTCAGGAAGTAAGATCAGCTATGATGACACTTCAATGGGATTCCTAATCTCCACTATCCTCAATGACAACTTCAGAATGTATGATCAAGGGATAAGACGTAACGTTGATTGTCACTTCACATGCACTGGTTCTCTCCACTGCCTTCAATGAGATCTTTATCAGGATTTGTTATCGAGGCAAAAGGAGGGGTTAATGAAAAATACAGTCCTATAGCACAACAGCAAAATTGAAGTTCCAAGTCAATCTATGTGTATCGTTTATCAATGGAACCATCCCAATTACTAAAATGTTATGAGATTTTAATTGATTTGATTTTCATACAGTAATAAGAAATTTAATATAACTACCCAGGTAATTGGAAGCAAGTGATTTTTGATATGTAGAAAAACTAAACTAAATTGCTAAGAAATCAGTTTCTTAGAAATTATGTAAATATGATATATTATTCTGACTTTGATGTGAATTTTCTGTAAATATCTAAATGTTATCTAATGTTTTTACTTAATTGGCATTTAATATTGTTGTTAGTATTTATATCAAAGCAATTACTTTATCTGTAAGATACTATCAACATATGCATACGGCATGGTCATTATCTTTCATATTATACGGGCACAATACTTCATAACTTTAGATTATTCAGTGATATCATGGCTTACAATATTCTTGCTATTAACAACCTGTTGCACTCCATTTTGTGTATTAATGAAAGTACTGTGTTACATAAATTAGTGATTTTACTTTCCCTTGCTCATATCTTTATACAATCTATATGCTGTATTTATTATATAAATATTTTTCAATAAATTAATAAAGAATTTTTCTTTTTTTTACCTATTTCTTACACACTAAATAGAGGATGACAAATTTTCAACTTTATCTAAAATAATTAAGTAAATACCTTTCAGTAATAATTACTTGGACTGGGAGATTAAAAATACAAGTTTTAAAAAGTATTTTTTTGTAGCTATACAGTACAAACCTGAGTCATTTAAATTGGTTTCTCCATATACAAACTTTAGTCAATTTATATAGGTTTCTCATAAGTTCTATTTTCTACAGCCAGACAATTAAAAAGAAAAATGGTTGTTGTATCATAATTGGTTACCTAGCAATTCCATTGCTAGGCAGTGGTATGCATTGCTTTACAGTATGGTATATATACTGTATAAGCTTCACTCTATGTTGGTCAAAGACTTTAGGGGGTGGTTGAGGCAGGATCTTTTGTTTAATTGACTAAAACCGTATTGCTAGGAAAATATATTTAAAAAGATTATTCCAATGCAGGTACAAACTTGAGAATCATTTAAATGGGAGTTTTCCTTAAGGTAGGGGAAATCTCTGTTAAGAGTTACTGTATTGTGAATGACAAGTAAATGTGAGAAAAAGTCAAAGTAGATCGTAAGGACAGTTCAGTCAACTCATAAAGAGGCAGGGTTGTAATCCTTTAGGTCCAGTTTAAGACAGAAAGCTATATGAAAATAAAAGCATCAAACAAATTCAGTGTATCTAATACAATCATTATAAATGAGAGCTCTTAGTTTGAAAACTTGGCTCAAGCCAAGCAGTAGCCCTTCACTGTAGTGGCTGAAGGGGATTTCTTATTCCTGAGGAGCACTAAAATGTTAGCAATCAAGGGTACAATGACCTTGAGTGGAGCAATATTCCCCTAGGACACAAATCCTAATGTTTTTCACCTGGTTTGATAGACTGATGTGGATGATTTTCGGAGGTATATGGAAAGTTCTTCTGCAGTCGGTCCCGAAAACCCTCTTTCAGAGGAGATACTGAATAGTCTCCAACCGTGAAAAGATGGCAGTGAACTGCCTTAAGGAACGCAGTCGATGCTTTAGGTTTGGCCATTCTGGAAGTTCCCTTTGGATTTCAGTGAGAAGTTCCAGCAGGTGTGGATACCATTCCGCTGTGGCCACTCTGGGGCTACTAGCATTACCCTGGCCTCTCAGGATATTCAGACTGCTCAAGACCTGATGAATCAGACAGAACGGCGGAAAACCGTAAGTCTAGTGGGTCCCATGGGTGTCTGAAGGCATCTTCCATAGCTGCAGCTGGGTCTGGGACTGAAGAGCAATACACCAGGAGTTTGGTGTTCAGGTGAGTGGCGAACATGTCTAGTGACGGGGAACCCTCCATTCGGAACTAACTGTTGTCCCTGGTCAACTCGGATGATTCGCAACGACATTCCTCTTCCTGAAGATAATTAGTAGGTTTGAGAGTGACACTGTATTGTTTTGTGCCAAATGAGGCATTTCCAATGCTAGTTGGCATAGAATGAAGGAGACTGCACTTCTTTGTTTTGAGATGTAGGTCACTACCACGGAGTTATCGCTCATCAACACCATGGAGTGGCCTTTAAGTTTGAAAAGTGAAGTAATGCAGGTAGTTGATGTGAAAGGCCTCATCTAAAGACCACAGACCTGAAATCTGGTCCCTTTTTAGGAGAGCACCCTCACCCTTAACATAAAGCATCCAAGAATAGAAGGTACTTCGGGGGAGAAACCTGAAGGGGAGTTCCTGCTAACTGGTTCTCCTTTCTCAACCACCATCAGAGATCTGTCACTGGCCCCTGGAGCATCAACAGCAGGGTGGCCAGATGCCTAAGACCACTGGCTCTTCAGAGCCCACTGCACCAAGCGAACATTCATTCTCCCAAAGGGAACTCTCTTCTCTTAACGCAGAGAGCTGTCCTAGGAGGTTTTGTCAAGAGTGGCAGGAAGAAATTTCCCTTCCGAGAGGATTTCAACCACTTTCCTGACTCTTGTTACCCTGTCGGCAGATGGAAATGCTCTGAACTGGGCCGAGTCAATATCTATGCCTAGATATGTGATGGACTGCTGGGGGACAAGACTGGACTAAACTACATTTAGTTGAATCCCCAATTCCTTGCAGAAGTCGAGGAGGAGATCTATAAGCAAGGTTTGAGACATTGCTCGGAGAAACCAGTTGCCCCAATTATCTCCGAAGCCTTATGCCCATGGAATAAGCCCACGCTGAGACAAGGGCAAAAATCCTTTTAAATATCAGAGGTGCTGTTGACAGGCTGAAAAATAGCACCTTCAAGTGGAAAATTTTGTCTTGAAAGGAAAATCTTAGGTATTTCCTTGAGGCAGGAAGGATGGGGACCTGAAAGTACACATCGTTTAGGTCTATGGTCAAAAGGGAGTCATTCTTTTTGATGAACTAAAGAACAGTGGCTGGAGTCTCCATTTTGAAACTTATTTTTCCAAGACAAAAAGGTTCAAATCAGACAAAGTCTAATACAGATCTCTACCTCCCATCAGCTTTTCTACTAAGAATAGATTGCTGATGAAGCCCGAGGAATCGTTCAAGACTTCCTCTACAGCTCCTTTGGCCAACATCTTTGACACCTCCTCTAAGTGAGAGGTCCTTTACCGAGCCTTTCAAACAGAATGGTCGGGCTGGTAGAATCGGAGCCAGAGGGGGCGGATAGTCTATGAATCAATCTCTACTGTGAACATAGCAATTCCATGGTCAAAATGCTGCCACCTGCGCTATTGGTTTTGTAGATATCCTCCTACTGGTGGTATATTGGGGGATATGCCCTCTTTTGTGGGAGCCTTTGCAACAACATCTACGGCCGACAGTGTGTTCTCTACAGTGAAAGGTGGACCAAGGGTCTTGCCTCCCAGGCTGTCGAAATTCCGTAGGAGGAAGAAGTCTTTGCTGGTTGACCTGCTTTAAAGAAGAGTTCTTTAGAGGTTGAGGGAGCAGGTATCCTTGGTGCTACAGCTCTCCTCTTAATAGAAGCCCAACCGATTTTCCTGCCTTCTCTGTGGCAGCAGCCACATCCGATGGAGGAAAGAGGAGATGGGGAGTTCACCAGGTTGGAGTCCCTCAAACAGAAAGGATCTCTAGGAGGCAACTGTAGAGCATCTAGTCAAGACAGTACAACGTCTTTTTAGGATAAAGTTGCCCGAAAGGTTGATAGCTGATGAAGCAAAAACTCTAGAGCCATGGCTCCTGACCTTGAGGGGTCTTGAAATTGTTTCAGTGCACTCTAATCCAGCAGATTCTCTCTTACCGCGATGCGTGATAATGCTCCTGACCAGTGGTCCACTCGGGAACAGGGCTGCTATTACATATTCTGCATGTCAAGACCCAAGAAGGTGGAGGGGGAGGTTAGGTAATTTGTCGCTATGTACGCTAGGTACCAAGTTGGAAACATCAGTATCGATAAGGAGTGGGCTCGGATAGGGGACAGAGTGAACATAAAATCTCCTCTATTGTTTAAGTGCTAAGGGAGGCAATCTAGAAGATCTGCTTGCTTAAAGGGAGTTCTCCGAGGATGAGATAAGTGTGTTAAACAAGTCCAGTGTGTATCGACGAGTCTTGATTAGAGAGCACTGCATCCAACCCATTTTTGGCTTCAAGATTGAGGGAATAGTGTCTAACCAAGGCCTATTGGCGATTTATATGTGAAGAGGCTCATCTAGGCCATCCAAGTGACGGATTAGGCTCATGATCTTCATGAAATGCTATGCTTCTGAACCAGACATTGCAACCTCGAGGAGCTACATTAGCTGGGCTGGTGACCACGTGTGCAACAAGGTTTTCCAGAGTCATTATAGTGATAAAATCTTGATCAAGACATGGTTCCAATTTAGGGATACCTGGTGGTTCTACCTTAATAGGCATGTTGCTAGACTTAACTTTTTCTTAAATGTCCTTCCTTCATCTTACAACATTCTGTGAATATTCTGTGAATGGAGAGAAGAGAAGGCAGAGAAAGAATGAGGAGTCATGCTCACTCCTTGCATACTAGTTTCTACCTTTAGCAGTTTGCAATGGAATAACAGGGTGTTCTCTTTCCAACCGCAACCTGTGAGAGGAGAAGGATTTCTCCGAGGCAGGCCACTTAGAGCACCTCATACGAGGACCATGTCTACGACGTCTAATTACTGTGACGTCATCTGCTGCAGATGAGGATGTCAATTGAGGAAAAATTGGTAACGATTCCGGCGCCCTTTTCCTCTTCTGAATCTGAAAAGAAGATTCACCGGAAAAATAATGTTCATGTTGTAATGAAGAATGTGCAAAATTTGAAGCATTGCAAACCTTGGGCAAGGTATTTATGCGAGTATTATTTGGCAAAGCAACAGTTTGTTATTCATATAACCTACGGTTGGTGAGGAATTTAAGCTAAAGTTACTGGACATTGAGTCGAAACTGAGGACGGAACACTACCACGAGGGGGTTCCATTCGTATACGACCTTGGGTTGTGGTAGCCCGATCTGAACGTGCAATATCGTCTGACATGGTATCATAGCCATCACGGGAGGCTACAGTGGCTTGTAGAGATTGGATTGCCCGAACACACGTCCGGGTTGAACCTAGTTTGGACAACATGCTCGGAATTAGTGAATGGGTTGTAGCTATTATCAACTTCCGTGCAGTTTGTTTGGAAGTTGAAGACAATAGGGTTAGAGCAACTTGATCTGGCCAAAGTTGAGGTAGTGATCACAGCTGAAGTGGTCTTACCAACCTCAATGCATTGTAATGGGGAGTTCTGAGACAAGTGCAGAGAACTCTTAAGAGGAGAGCAGTGGTCAAGGACCCCTGGGGGTACGAAGGAAACCCAGATACACTAGCAGAAGGACAAAATGGATCATCCAACAGGGATGCCTCTGTACGGGGAGGAAACAGGAGGGAAACAGGAAGAATATGCTTTGATAGGAAGTATCTTCAAAAGCAAAAACTCATCCCAGATAAATTTAGCCATACAGGGTCCACCACCACTCAAAACAATAGTGGGAGGGGAGGGAGATTATGCATTTCTGAATAATCAGGCACCAAGGACACTAGAACTGGATCCGGCTCAGGTAGCCCAGCAGCCATAGCCAAGGGATCTTTCATAACCATGTAGTCACGATCACTACACACAGGTTCAATAGTAAGTGATAATATATCTATAAAATTATTATCATTAATAATTAAATTATGGCTGTTGTCCGCCATAACTGGAGCCTCAGAAGGCTCAGGACACAAAGGACCAAGGTGGGGGATAACTTTCGACACAGTAAAGAGCTTGCAATTCTTACCATATTTTGGATTGAGAGCGATATTGGGAGGACATCAACTCCCTACAATACTCACATGGAGATTCCAAAGAACATCACTTGCCACGGCATGAGGGGCAGAAAGGATACTGATCGACATCACCCCGACTCATGAAGGTGCCACAAGGTCGACCATCATGGCCGAGGCAAGATCACTCAACACTAGAGGCACTAGCTATTGTTAAACACAATCGTAGTAGCAGAGATAATGAAAAGCACAATTAGTGACAATAATATAGAAAAGACACTATGCATTATAAGGGTAATCCAATGTGGAGGATTAAGTCTTGATTGTAGAAGAGAAGAGGGGAGACCTCCTATTGTCACAGCGACCATGATAGAAGTGAAGCCTACCGTGCAGCAATGCATAGTACTGCTAAGCAGTGGATTTGCAAGCCAACCAATTATCATGCAACTGAAGGATTTAGCTTCTTTTTATTGTCTGATCATATAAAATGTAACTAGAAGTAACCCATTTAAAATACTGTACTCGGAAATTTGTATTCACGTAGGAATAAACAAATTTTAGCCTGTGAAGGTAGAATGACCTGTAGCAATTTGGAATCTTTGTTACAGTATAAAGTGCTTGAAATTTTGATGCCATATCTTAATTATTCTATGTTGAAATCTAAAGAAAAACAATTCATACTAAATTAAATACTACAAACAAACATACAAAATCAAGGGTTGTAATGTAAGACTACTATTTCTATTACAGAATTTACCAGAAAAGAATGAGTGGGAGAGGACCTAGAATTCTAAATGTGGTTTCAATGGAAACACTTAAAAAGTTTATATAAACTACTTCTGTAACTGTTCACTAAACTCTCTCGTAAAACCATTAGTTAGTATTATTACAAAATATGACTGTAAAGATTTTATACAAAATTTATAAAAATTCCTTATAACAATTAAGATTCTGACAATACAAAGTCACTTACCATGGAAGAACATTCTAAAAATGTCAGCATCATAAAGTTGACATGCACCCAACTCTTTGCATCTTACTTTCCACTGAATGCATGCAGAGTCAACTACTGAACCATAAATAATAGGACATGGAACATTTCCTGTGGAAAACAGTTTTTGTATTAGGAAAGACTTGAATGTCAATGTAAATCATTACTTACAAGATTCTCACTTTTTACCTAAAAAATACAGGTAAAGGAGGTTTGTTATACTGCATAGTACATTATATTCTGTTGACTTTCCACAGAATGAATAAAGGCATAAATTAAGTACACCAAAGGTAGGTTTTCATTTTTAGTCTTTTGAGGGCACTAATTCTAAAACCAATTAAGTCATAACTATTTGGAAAATTCAGCTATAAGAGTTTTGTTAATTTTGAACGCAGAAAAAGAAAGAAAATCAGGTACAGTACTGATAACTGCATACAGGTCACACAGGTTTTGCGACCCTTGAGTAAACTACCTTTAGTTTACTTTTAATTTTTTGGTTAAACTTTGTTGCTTATCAACAAATAATTCAAATTAGTCTGAAAGTGAGCACAGGTAGGTGAATTTTGTTTATCAGTCAGGACTATAAAAATACTGCAATAAGTTTAGCTAAAAGATATTTTATTGAAAAGAAATTTGGAAGGTGAATCTGCCCCTTTTAAGTCAAAATAAATACATTCAAATCTTATAGTAGTTTTATATCCTCTTACACTAATATTTAATATTTAAAGATAAACTATACCAAGGAAAAATTGTGATTAGCCAGTAGGGCCTCATAATTATTATGAATTTACAACCATAAATTGCTGAATAAACCTTCATGGGATTCCTAGATTATAATGACTACCAGTGAAGTGCCTACACTTAGTGGTCTGGTTAAACTAACAATATAAAAAATAAAACCCACACATTACAATTCAGCTTGTGAGACTACATGAAGAGCCAAATAAAATTATTTCTTGGGCTGAAAGTCATGTGCCAAATAGCAAAAACTGTAGCTATATGAAAGTAAAATATCAAATTATACCACTCACAATTGTCAAAAATATTTTAATAAATTATATATTAAATCTTTTTAACCATTCAATCTAACAACAGAATGTCATGTTCAATCTAAATACCTATTTTCTCCATCATACTTTTTGCTTTTACCAAATGCCTCCCAATATTTCTTACACTGAACATTAGCTATTATAAAATGAACATGTCTGGTTTTGAAGAATAATGTAGGAAGACCATAAAAAAATTATATCCTTACTGAGCAAAAAAACTTTGATAATGTCCATGACATTGGAATTTTCTTTCAATCCTCCCCTTACATTTGATATCAGCAGTAAATTGAAAAACATTTATAAAAATCAATTCTAGGCAGGGATTTTCCTTGAGGTCTTGTGACAAATCTTCCAAAATTTCCAGCTTTAAGTAATTATGATTATATTAATCAAGAAATTCAGATGACTCAAGCATAAGGAAAATTATCCTTAAATTGATGTTGGTAAGAATGCATTTAATGATAAGAAAGTAGCTATAAAGTAACCCCACACTTTGCAAGATTCTCTCAGCTGCAAAATAGTAGCAGCAATCAAAAAGAAAGTAGTTATTAACCGGTATTACGAAAAGTAGCTTATCACATGTACAATAACAGCTTTGCTGGTAATAAGATTAACATTGCATAAAATGTAAATTAATGTAAACATGACAAATTTGTATATAATTTGTATTTTTCCCACTAATACAAACCTGGAGTAATATATTGGATATTCTTTCGGTAAAGCTGGAAGGTAGCCAATTAGACTTTTTGGTCAAGGTGGCAACCCTACCCAGACACTGGGTAGGGATACCAGCCACCTGTATACTGTAAACACTCACGGAGCGGTGAACTAGTCACTTTTTCTTTCCAGGCAGGACTTATTGGGCGACAGGTGATGGCGGGACAATGTATGTACATAACACTAGGTTTGTATTAGTTAGGGAAAAATACAAATTATCAACAAATTTGTCATTGTTCACCAAACTAACTAACCTTCAGTTATTTATTGGATGACTCGTCCTTAGGTGGGTGGACAAGTCCAACTACTGGCATAGTCATGGACCCAGGGTTTGCCTAGTACAGTATTAGACTGTAACCAAGGGAAAACCTTGCCAGCTTGCTTATCAATACAAAAGAGAATAGCAGCAGCCTGGGCAATACTCGATGTGAGATATAGCATATGAATGTCTCGGTAAAAATGTTCCTTACACATAAAAACAGGTTTCCCAATGTTTACCTCACGGGACGCATAGGGGACATGAACAAGTACATAAATTAAATTATACTAGCCTACACAAGGGAAATGGTTATTACCTGCAGTAGTTGAAGCCAGCTTGCAGAGGGATCCATGGTGCTGTGCTCCAAGAAAAGGGAAGATGAACGAAAAAAAGACCAGACATATTTTATTCATCCCAGACTTAGCCCGAGTAACCAATGCCTTCAACCAACTGCTACCGTCCAATAGGGAGCCTAAGGTACTTTAAACCACTTGTTGAGCAGCCACCATAGGACCAATAGAAAACTTATCCAGTCTCCTGTGGGTCACATCTTGTAGATTGTGCTGTGAACGTAGTTTGAAGTTCCAAATAGCTGCTTTTAGCAACACAGAAATTGCGTTTGAATGCCAGGGATGTACTGATACGCTGACATCATGAGCTCTAGGTCTGTGAGCCAGAGGATGTTCCTAGCTGAAACAGTTTTTAGTGATCCTTCTTTTAGTTCTAACCTAACAAACAACGATGTTAATCGGGGTCAGGTTGCTGTTGTTTGTTTAAGGTAGTACCTCAAACTCCTTACTGGGCCGAGTAAAGATTGATCTAGATCATTGGTTACTGATTGTAGACTCTTATCTAGTTTCTCAGACGTGAAATCTCCACCTCCGGCATCTGCCCATGGAAACTACCTATCATGGTATCCCGACATTTAAGGATGGCCTCTTCCCATCCGTTAACTGCACAGTCCGACAGAAACTCCAACGTAAGAGTATCCGATAAAAGGAAGGCTTCCAAGGACTTCCTTGTGGATTCCTTAGATAAATCTTTGGGACGCACGATTCGTCCTAATGCTCCAAACCATAGATCGAGCCAAGAAGCAGCCTCAGTGGCATACTTTGCACCTTTCTCTATGTTCAGGAGCTCAGATGCTGAGAGAGAAGTTCTCAATGAAGAGAGAGTGAGTAGGAATACCCCTAGTCAGCTATTCGACTAAGGAGTCAAGAGTCAAAGTTTAACGAGGCTCGTTTTCGATCTCATTATACTTCCTTTGAAGTATAAAAAGGAAGTGGGAGAGACCGTGAGGAGGAACCTGCTTTCAGGGAATGAGAAGTTCCTGCTATCTGTGAGATATCCTTCCTCCTAGCAGCCATCAGACCCTTCGACCAGGGCAAAACTGCAAAACTGCACTAGTCTCTACAAGCCAAAGAGAAAGACTAGTTCACCATTCCATGAGTATATATAAAGGTGGCTAGTACCCTTGCCATCCCCTACCCAGTGTCTAGGTAAGGTTGCTACCTCACACCTAAAAGTCTAATTGGGTACCTTCCAGCTTTGCTGAAAGAATATCCAATAAATAACGGAAGGTTTGTTAGTTTCGTGAACAAAATCGTTTTCCTTCTGTCTTCCTTTCAGTTTGTAAAATAAACTTCCTATTTTGCTTGCAAATCCCAAATAAGAATTTTGTTTATCAAAAGATTTTTTCTCAGTTAACAAAAATGCCTACCATGTCACATAAAAGTTTGCTTCAACACAGAAAATTTTAACAGCTACATTCATATCTTCATAAAGGGAATGTAAACTCACCAAAAAGGCCAATTGCAACAGATATCAGCCCAAGCGCCATGGCCTTATCTTTAGGATCCACACACCGCAGCGTTACTAACATTCCGCCGACCTCTGATGTGGAATGTATTAATACGAAAAAGGAGAAGATTATGACGTACCTGGAACAAATATATATGTAAGTGAACACAGAAAGTTTGGGATACATAAGATTAAGCCGATGTATTTACAACTAGTATTAAACGTCATAAATATATTTCAAATGAATCCGTAAATAAAACCTAAATACTGTATACACAACAAAATAAGAGAAATCATATGGCACTTTAAAGTAACTATCAAGAGTGGACAACTACAATAAAACTTGTGGAATTGAAGGAAAAGATTGTATCAAAAGCTGTAAACTACTTAAAAATGAAATAGGTTTTGTATTCCTGACTTACCATACAAAATTACTACAATTCAGTTCACATAAACGTAGTTCTGCTGTTAGTACACCCTCCGGCAGACATTCACAGTCTGAGAACTAATACAAAAGTAAAAAAAAGGCAATCAGTACATATCTCTGAAATTTAGGTCACAAATAACCTGTTTTAATTTTTTATATTTATTCTAATTTTGTAAAGTAGGTCGACCCTTTTAATGGACAACCTAACCAGTTAATTAATATTTCTAAATTTTGAAAATAAAAAATATAGTTTCCATTAAACTTTTACCAACTTTCTTCAAAAACAATTTTATACTTTCAGTATATACACAAGAATACAAATGCCAATAAGCAGATCAGTGCTAGGTCATCAGACCAAACATTAATAAAACTAAATAACCTTACTACTGTAATATATATTCATGATTTGAACCATAAGCAATAACTGAAAGTTCAGGGTGTAGCACCAAGAAAGAAAAACTTTATTACCGTGAGTTTTTTTGTGCCTGCAGCAATAGTAGCATTTTTGCAACCTAGATGACAAGCAGAAAAATGAGTCTTCTCACTGGAATCACAAACTGGAGCATATAGATCATCATCGCAACTGCTACAGTTGCGTTTACATGGAAGAGTAAAGTGCTTCCCTTGACTGCAAAGAGAAACAGAAATTTATCCAAACTCGAGTCAGTACAACATGAAGGCTCTTGGGAAAATATTCATGATGAGATACAGAAATCACAACATATATGGGAGACTAATTAAAGAGCCAAGATTTCTTTACTTACAACTTGATGAAGATCAGAAATATTGTATATGTATATTCCACCAGGTAAGCAACTCAGTGGTCTAGTTACGCTATAAGGTAGGAAACTTAAGATTAATACAGCAAAACATTGCAAATTTAAACAAATATCTTCAAGCTGTACTGTAGTTTGTAAATAAAAAGCTTATAAACTTTAAGTGATAATTTTGTTAAAATAAATATTATACAGTATAGAATATTCCCATGAACTCTGTAGTTGAACACTCATGCAGTAGTAGTTTGATATTCAACGATGGGAAACAATCTCAGATGGAGTTATTAGCTTTAAAAAATGCCTTTAAATGATTTCCAAAGTTCTTTCTACATACCTCTCATTTTCCTCCAAGTAAACAAAGTCATCTGGTGTGCACCCAACAAACATAAGAATGATCATGCCTGAAATAAGTAAAATTAGAAAAAAAATTAGTTTTACTGTCTATTACATGCAATCACATTTCATTTTCATTACATAGCAACTTCTAAAATGCCATTCATATTACTAGACATTCTTGTAGATAATATAAAGGCTGATAATATGCACACTGAAAATAAATTAGCAACAGTTCTGTGTTTTTATAGAATGATTTTTATCATACAAACCCCTTATTTAGATATACCTGTACTGTATATTATAGTTAATATTAGTCACAATTTTCCAGGTTCAAAGGTATTTTGATTACCTATAGATCAAACCCTACCTAAAATCCCATATAATATCTTAGCAACAGTTCTGTGTTTTTATAGCATAATTTTTATTATATAAATTAATCATTTAGATCTACCAGTACTATATACTATACTTAATATTAGTCCCAATTTTCCAGGGTCAAAGGTACAGTATTTTGATTACCTACAGATCAAACCCTACCTGAAATCCCAAGTAAACTTGTGGCCTGCTTTGTTTCATGACAATGAAGATTATCTTAGAGGGATTGTGAATTATGAGAGCATGTACATAAATTTTTTAATGTTGTTCACATGGCCTAAGCTGTGCTTCCATCCAGACTGTAGCGAGATTGACTGTGGTTCAACCGAAAACAAAAGGAACAGAGTATAGATTAGATGACCAAACCTAGGGAGGGATCAATTATATAGAGCTTACCGAGTAAACTCTGGGTCGCGCGAACCGTGAGATTTGACGCGACAATAAACCTAGGGGTTCTATGAAATGGGAACTCAAAAACTGGCCAAGAACCTTGTTGGGCAGCCCATAGGGTCCGCGTGACGAGGACCTGAAGGTCCATGAGAGTTACAATAGCCCAGGGGCTCAGCATAACTGACGATTCAGAAGTTCAGCGTGACACCAGTCACAAGACCCCGACTGGGGTTGAGAGAGCCCGAAGGAACTATGTCACCGACACCTGATGGCAGATGGAGTTCCTCAGGAATCGCATTGTGAGAGACCACAGGGTTCACACAACGAAGAGTATGGCGAGAACCTGAAGAAACTACATCATCGATACCTGGAGGGAGATGGAATCCCTTACGTATTGTGTCATGTGAACCCAGAGGGTTCATGCGACGAGGAGCATGACAAGAACCCGAAGGAACAACGTCATCACTGCCTGGAGGGAGATGGAATCCTTCAGGCAACGTGTTGTTCTGTGGGTTTACGCGACAAAAAGGTTGACGAGAACCTGAAGGAACTATGTCATCGTTACCTGGAGGGAGATAGGTAAAAGGTAATCTAGACAGTGCATCAGCTACATCCAGGGTCCTAAAAATACATTGCACTTCAAGATCAGATTGGTAAAGGAAAATTACCTTCTTTTGACCATCATCTTCTATACTACTACCTTTTATGAAATAGGTGAAACTTCCTTTCCAATCTGTCTACCTCTGCACTACATTGGAACTTCCCTCTGGGGAAAATGCTACCACTGGGGGCGACTGCATGGGAGTAGCCATGTTTACTTAGTCAAATCAGGGTACTCGCGGTATACAGGTTGCTCTCGAGTTTTCTAGCTAACAGGTTCTTGACATCATCTTCTTTGTCTACAACATTGACCCCACATAGAAGTGGGAAAAAATTTAGATAGCATAGCAGAGGAATATCTTTATTTCATTGCAAAAAGTGCAATACCTATGACCTTGACTACCAGGGCAATTTAACAATGATCTGGTGTTGATGATGAACTGGGTTAAGTTAGAAAAGCCATTAGAACTGGTAATTGAAATAAGGATCATCATTTTAAGCATGTAAAAGTAGTTTTCTACTACAGGGTGACACAAAAAAACGGTCATCGCCTAAACTTGAATAACTTATGAAATAAGTAATCAATTCCTTTTATTTTTCCAATTTATCAAGAAAAATTAATGTTCTAAGTGTCTACCAAATTTGACCTTTGAGATGCCATGGACTATTGAGGAAAAGACATTTATAGTTGAGGCATATTTTCGGTTGAAGTCTCTCCACCCAGCTAAATTGCAATTCAAAGAACGGTTCAGATGTCAAGAATTTCTTGTCCACTCAATGATCTACAGATGGGTCTACAAGTTCAGAACCCATAGGACTGTGCATAACCTCAATTGTAAAGACACTAACAGACAAACACACTCTGGACGACCGAAATCATCAAGGACACCACACAACATTGATGCAGTCTGTGACAATCAACACCGAGTGATATGTCCAGGTGCTTGGCAAGTTCTGGACAGCACTTGGTTGAGGGAGAGGAGTCGTCAGGGTCCTGCAGTGGTTCCAGCAGGATGGTGTCACCCCCCACACTTCAAACGAATCATTGGCATGGCTACAGCAGCGTTTCCCTGACCGACTGATCAACCGCAGGTGTGACCCAGAGTGGTCGCCGCATTCACCGGACCTGAACCCATCAGATTTTTATCTCTGGGAATACCTTAAGGACAGGGTATATGGAAACAACCCCCAGACTATCCGTGACCTGAAGGCAGCAATAAGAGTGATCCCAAGGGAGGAATGCGGGAGGGTCATTGAGAACTTTGCCGGCCGGACCAAATGTGCCTGCAGCGCCGGGGAGATAATTTGGAGCACATTTTGGAGAGCCAGAGAAACAAAAAGTTTTTGTTGTACAGACTTGAAACTTTGGAGATGTCTGCTACACAGGATTGACCTAATGAAGCTAAAGTTTTGTGTCAATCTAAATAAAATTTTGGAAGTTATTCGTTTTTTGGTGATGACCGTTTTTCTTGTGTCACCTTATATTACTTGTTTACTATTATGGGATAAAGAATAATAGTAATGCCTATATGTTTGAGAAAACAGATTCTTGACTTAGCCCATGAGGGACACAAGGGTATTGTAAAATGTAAGAGTAGACTAAGACAAAAGGTGTAGTGGCCTGGTATCAACGCTGAGGTAGAAAAGTATGTAAAAAAATTGTAAAGCATGTTTGTTAATGAGTAGTAATAATAAGCCAAAACCCTTGAACCTAACTCCTTTACCAGACAGACCATGGCAACATATTGGTGTAGATATATGTGGTCCATTGCCAAGTGGTGAAAATTTGTTAGTTGCTGTAGATTATTATTCCAGATGGCTTGAAGTAGGAATATTATATTCTACTAGTCCTACTAATGTAATAAAATGTCTTTGTAATTGGTTTAAGTCCCATGGTTTGTGAGAGCTCATTGTGACTGACAATGGTACACAATTGGTTTCTTGTGAATTTAAGAGCTCTTAAAGTAAATGGCATAGTTCATGGGAAGGTGACACCATATTCTCCGCAGGCAAATGGGGAAGTGGAGAGACAAAATAGATTCATTATGAAGGCTATTCAAACAGAAAGAGCAGAAGGTAAAGAATGGAGGAAAGAATCTAATAAATTTTTTAAGGCTTGCTAATCTACTCCACATACTGTATCTAATGTTAGCCCTACTAAACTTATGTATGGTAAAAAATCATGACAAAGTTGCCCAAGATTTCTTCTGAATACCAGAAATCATGATGAAATAAGAATTAGAGACAAAAGATGTAAAGAAAAGGGGAAAGAGTATTAGGATATTAAATTTTGAGTTAAAGAGGGACAAGCGAGTGATGGTGACAGTAGTTTTGCAACAAAATAGGGAAAATAAGTCCATCAAATTTCTGTAGCGAACCTTATAAAGTGATTGAGAAAAAAGGAAACAGTGTGTAGTTTAAAGCAGAGGGAATCCAGAAGAGGAGGAATGTGACATGAAAAAAAATGAATTTTTAATATGAAAAGGAGAAATTTGAATTTTGGAATTATTATAAGGAACCCTACATTGATATTGATTTTAACAGCAGCAGTGATGATGAGTTCAATTTAGATAGTACACAAAGACAATTAATTGGAACTTTCAAGTCGTGATGATAAAGGGATTTTGACGAAGGAAAAATCTATTTCTGGGGAGAGACCTGTGGCGGCCGGTGAAAAGAGTCCTTCTTATATATCTTTTCTGATAAAACCTTCCAATTATACCAGAGAAAGATAAAAGCATGGAATGCTGAGGTTAAAACCCTCGCGCGAGCACCTTTTGGGTGTCGTGTATAAAGCAAAGGCGCGTGAAATCCACTATTCACAGGTTGTCTTCCATTTAGTTAATTCCTTCGTCAAAGGGATGGGCAAATACAAAGGCCCTAGCCAACCACCAGCGCCACACCACCCACGCCACGACACGAGCGCCATCTGAACAACATCCTTCTTTTTGGACTCATAAGTGTCGAATGTTTTTGTGGTGCTCTCGACCTTTTTTATCAATCGTGGATTTATTTGGTCATGTCCGAAGCTCCATCTTCACACATTCCAATGTTAAGTACCATAGTTTGTTTTGACAGCTTTTTATAGTACCGGGCTTTTGTTTTATATCCAGTATAGTCTGTTTTATTATTCCCGTCTGGCCCTTCACGGCGGCCATTGTTTGTTCACTTGTTTGGGAATTCATCTTTGTCTGCCCGTTTAGTACTCTATCACTTAGGTTCTTGGTTAAGTCCCTGGCCTTATGCCTTTAGAACTGTTATGATTTTTGTGTTTTTATGCTCATGGTACTTTTTGCTAGCAAGTCCAGCCTACGAACGATAGCGATCTAGCTTTGTTATTGTTTAGTACCCCCCCCTCCGGGGCGTTCGTCACTCGACTGTGCTATTTATTTTAAGTTTTAGCAGATGCTATTCTTCGTTCGTAGTTTTATCTTGATGTACTTTTTTATTTTATACATTTATAATAGTGTTGTGTGATTTTTAGTCCTGTTATTGTGTCCAAGAGAGCGAGAGCTTGGGGTCCCCGTCAATACTGTATCGGGTAGCCCCACACCAGGTAACATTATCATTAATGTTAAGAGGTCTACCAGAGTAAGAAATCCCCAAAGTTATTTGAAGGACTATATGGAGTACTGTGATACACACAGTATCCTTTGTATGTCTGCGCTGACATGTAAAGAATTTCTTTTTTTAATTTTCAGATATTCTTCACAGTTTCGTATTACATGTACAACGTACAGTGATTTGATATGCGAGATGTGCCAGACTTCCATAACTGTAATATGCATATGTTCTGGTCATAGAATGTCTCATGGACTACAGTACCTTATTTGATTTGAAGAAAGTTTAATTTAGTTTTAAGAGATGGAAATACAGCATGTGTAGGGAACATATTCACTTTATAATGCAAAAATCCAACCTTCATTGAAAATAGAATTACATCGGGTCTATCTACCAGTGACTGAGTGAAAAATTCAAGGAAAACCCTAAAAACTTTGGATACAGAAATAATTTTCCTTTTTTCATGGATTGGTATTGATGGAAATTTTTTTGAACTTACAATTTTTAAACCTGTAAAGTGAATACAATATTACAGAAATTGATAGGATTATGGCATATTTTTAGATGTGAATGCATAGTAATAACTACTGTAAAACTAATAACCTTCTAAAATAAATCATATCACTATTAATAGGAACGAATGCAAATTTGAGGATTCCCAGGCACACCTAATTATAACATGAAATACATGTTATAGTATATATCTGTATGCAAACCAGTAAAAATTTATCAAAATCATATCGGCATGATTTTTTAAAAAATTTTGTTTACCCATACCATCATAAATCAAGTTATTAAAAGACCTGATTACTTAGTTCCAACCCTTGGGACATTAAGGACCGTTCAAAAGATCGGACCACGGTACTGTACCTTTGTTCTGATTCTGGGCTTGAAGATGGCTAACCTAAACAGAATTTATTGCTCATTGACTATTTTAGTACATACATAAGTTTAAAACAATAAGAAGGTGGAAAATACTGCATTTCTTCTTTATAGCGATTACAGTTCTGTACAGTATACGATTGTTTTCCGAGCTACTGAAATTGACAAAATATTGTCTATCTGGTACAAAAACTGAAAAAAAGTTGAAAAAAATAAAGATTGATTATAAAATTACACAAATACTGTAACACCTACAATAGTGATTCTACTAAGACAGGGAACTGGCTAAATATCAGACAAAACTGTACCTGATACAATAGCTAAAATTTAAAGAAAATGAGGCTGTCACATCTGTAAAAGATGACACACTAACAACTTATGATCATCAAAGAAATGACACCAGATTATAATAATTGAGCATGCCATAATGGCAAATACTATCAAGAACTTAAAAGGGAAGAATACCAGCAGCGATTATTTTACCAACTAATGTCTGCCTCCTATATCTAAAATGTTTCTCCCAAAGGAAGTTCAATGACCCTGTACTAAAAAGAGGAAAACAAAATTTAAATCCCAAAAGGTGTTTACAAGAGTGACTTGAATGTTATACTACTTACCAATTGAGTATACAAGAGCTGTCAAGGCAATCCATCCAGCAACAGTTCTTGCGGTAGGTTTAGCTCTTCTGATTAATACTCCACTCGCAAAGATACCCAAGCCCATTACAAGAATACCGCCAATGCCTGTTGATTAAATAACGGATTTTGAGCGAAGCGAAAAATCTATTTTTGGGTGAGATAGCCATGGCGTCCTGATGGAAGGTTCCTTTATGGTAGCTTCCTTAGTTATATACCCAAGGAAGCTACCAAAAAGGAACCTTCCATCAGGACGCCATGGCTTGAGCCCAAAAAAAGGATTACAATGTTGACCAATCTAGAATATTAAGCTGTTAATATCTTTGTAAGGTTTTAAATGTTTATAAAAATTAAGCAATAATAAAATACAGTTTATAAAAAATTATGAAAAAATAATTATGATACAGCACAAGAAAAAACATTCATGGCATTTTTTAGTTAATAAAATTTTTTACAGATTGAGAAATCATCTTGTTTACCTTATCAAGAAATTTAGTAACCTTTAAAAATAAAACGAAAGTAACATTTAAAGCACTAAGAACTTTTCTCTAGAACCTTTTAAAAAGTTAGTGAAAGATAATTTTAGGAAATTAACAAGAAGTACAAAATAGGACGGTCTGAAATTTAGTATAAAGTAAAAAACTTAAAAAAAAAAAACTGGTTTCGAACAGTAATATTATTGATATCACAAAACTTCAAGATTTACTGGCATGATGTAAGTTGTTAAGTGTAAATTTCCAAAGTATGAAAAAAAAATTAAAATTAAACCAAAATATCTGTGCCAAACTCCACTAATTTGAAAACTGTTCATTTCTTCATACTAATGAAATTCAAAACCAAAGATGGACTACTGTGCTGTAAAAAAAAAAAAAAAAAAAAAAAAAAAATAACACGTTTCCTGCATAACTTAATACAATACTCTTATATTTTGATAAAATTTTGACAACTTTCACATTATGATTTTCCCTCCTGATGTCTACCTCTTCAGAGAAGAAATAACATGAAAATATTACTAAAGCTGATGAAAGGAATTTAAAATTCTTTAAAGCTTAATAATCCCCTAAATAATTTTTTTCTTTTACTTTTAAAACTCTGTTCATGAGCCTGTTCATTATTGTTCTCTTTTTTTTTTTTTCCTATAATCTTTTTTTTTTCTTTTATCGATCTTCCTTTTCAGAATTCCTTAGTGCCCCTATATTTCCCTGAAATAGGTAATATGATATTACATGAATTCTCTAACTAGGGCAAGTGAAACCTTGCAGTATATTTTGTATTTTGATATTTCTGGGATTAATTTTACCATTGATATACTGTGCAATTATTTAGTATCTGCATCCTCAGAGTAACAAGTCAAATATATTAAGGGCTCAGTTACATTTACTGCTTAAATAGTAATAAGAAGCTCTTTATGGGAACAGCAGGCTTGATTATTTTAAAAATTGTGTGTGTTAAAGGTTTTCCCTTGTGCACTGCTTTACTTTTATAAGTCAGGGGGGGCTATTTTTGATAGGGGTAAAGTTTCTTTTGCTGTACAAAAGAGCTAGAGCAAGACCTGGAGTTGGAAGGACTGGAGACAACCTCCATAAGTGGGGTCTTGCCCCCTTTGCTGAATGTCCATGTGGGCATCCCATACAGACAATGGACCACATGCAGTACTTTGGGGGTGTGACCAGGGGCCAATCTGTACAGATTTGGACCGCTACGAATGTAAACAGGCAGCTACGCAGTGGATACAATGTTGGCGCGATAAGATATAATTATGATAAGGCTGTGCATTGCTTTTTTATAGCTCATGGGACTAATTATGATGTGACCAAAGACAACGCCCATTTTTTTTACAAAATTAGGGCATGGTCATTTCTCCATTACAATTTTGATGGATACAAAAAAAAATTCAACTATTAATCACAGTCATTTTAGTGAAATTACTCCTATTACCAAGTCTTGTTTGTTGACTATATTCCTAAAGGGATGGACACCAGACAGAAGTGAGGAGCACAATGAATCCCCCAGTCTCATCAAAACAGATATTACATGCTAGTTGGTTACATTTTTCCATGAGGCTAACCAGCATCTTAAAATATGATCAAGATGGTTATGAAAACAATCATCCACTCGTAAAGAAGTGTAATATTATGGGGTTGAACTGTGGGACTACGATTAGTTAATGTATTTTGGTAATCAAAATTTTGGTGGGATTGAAATCACAAAAGCACTGAAAAAAATAGCCAGAGTTACCTATTAAGACAGAGCTGATTGAGCACATTCTACAGTGAACCCTCGTTTATCGCGGTAGATAGGTTCCAGACCCGGCCGCGATAGGTAAAAATCCGCGAAGTAGTGACACCATATTTACCTATTTATTTAACATGTATATTCAGACTTTTAAAACCTCCCCTTGTACGTAGTACTGTTAACAAACTACCCTTTAATGTACAGAAAACACTTAATGCATGTACTACAGTACCCTAAACTAAAACAGGCACAAATATTAAAGGCGATTTTATATCATGCGTTTCCTAAACACGCCAAAAAGCACGATAAAAAATGGCAACCAATGTTTTGTTTACGTTTCTCTGATCATAATGAAGAAACAAACGCATTTACTGTACACATCTGTGTATAGGTTAGTTTTTGCATCGATTATATTGATTATTCAGTACAGTATGTTGATTTTGTTATTACCAATATGTATATATATATGGGTTATGAAAAAAATCCGCGAAGTGGTGAATCCGCGATGGTCGAACCGCGAAGTAGCGAGGGTTCACTGTATTTACATAGTTAGTAATTTTGTTGTCATGAAAAATGTCTGTACTTTACAGTACTTAATTTTATTAATTTTGTCTTATATACAGTACTGGAATGTGTGCTACAGGTTCTTTCGAAGCCGCTTACCTAACTATGTTTTACGAAAATAGAATATGCCTTCATCCGAATAATATACTTCTAACCCCCTTTACCTTTGGCTCTTGGCCTTCTAGCTTTTTGCCATTCTAACAGGTTTTACAATGAACCTGGATGTAAAATGATGTTTAGTCATAACAGCATGTGTAAGATCACTGGCAATTTTTATTTTTTTTTCAGAGGATCGACTTGGACTTACTTTACTCTCAAACAAATTACTACATATAATTGAGAATCGTGAACATTTCAAGAACCTTGTTTTGTATTATTTGTAGATGTACAAGTCGTAAACTTCTTTAGAAGAATTAACTTCAGAGTTCATGAGAGTTTCCTTCCTACACTGATGAGGATAGTTACCCGAATTTTCCAAAATAAGAAAAAATAAGAAATTAAATAAGAAGACATCTCTTCATTGTGTCCTTTTACAATTTGAAATGTTTGCGACAAAAAAAAGTTTAACATTATTGTAGGATTGATTAAAACTTAATAAAAAATATAAGTAAACCAACCTGATACCATAGCTGCATTGTGAACAGGAAGGCGAAATTGACTCTCTAGATACTTAGGAAGAAACGTGTATAAGCCAGCTATAGGCAATATATGTAAAACGCTGCTAGCTGTGCGTAACATGAGGATTTCATTCTTCAAGAGTCGTCGCACAGCCCGTGGGAAATCTGAATGAAATAAAAGGTCAATATATAAGTGATAGGCAATACATTATATGAAATTGGATATCTTTTTGCTTTCAGAGTAGTTTATATTTTGCTGTGTCATCTGGTAAATACTTATCAAATTGTTAAGCAATTGGAAAGAATGATCGTAAACTTAAATCTTGCAGTTTGCAAGAAAACATTAGCAATAAAAAATAGCAGCAAGTTTGAATATTTTAAAAGGGTTGATCTTTATCACATATTATTACTTAACCTGCTCTTAAATAACTGATAGTTTACAATAGTGATAAATTTATAAAAATATCTACAGTACATTTAATGATTCCCACAAAAAAAGCAAGATGTTGAAAAGACTAAAACCATAACTTAACCATTATCTCAATCCAACTATTTTCAGTTTATTTTTCCATACAGGGCTGCTTTCTTTAAGGGTTGTAGTATTCTACTTTAACCAACTTTGGTTGGTGCTTGGCTTAAAAGGATAAATAATATTAGCAGCAGCAGAAGTAGACGAAAAACTAAAAATAACTGGGATTTTAAAATCTTGGTCAGTAAAAATCTTCAATCAATTGGAGAATGATGAGGCACTGAGAAAATGTGAAAGCTCCAGACTTTAATATACAGTAAACTAACACTGTATCATCTTCTTTTTTGTCTGCATCTTTTCCCACTTACGTGGGGTCGATGTTTCTGCCCAGCGTTCTCCATCTACCTCTGTCCCACACTTCATCACCTGTTAATCCCTTTGATCGAAGGTCATCCTTAAACGAACACTGTATTTGATTTCTTATTATTAATACCCAATAATGTCAACTGGAAAAACTCTGAAGAATGACTACACATACCTCTAAGAGAAGGGTTGCGAAGAGGAGCTTTGAAAACTGTACGCACTGCCTTAGGCGATGATGGCAATCTGCGAGGAAAGGCAAACATGGCTGTGCTGGTGAAGAATAAAGCCACCGACACAAACACTAATCCTGAAAAGATATTTCAAAATGTTTATTATGCTTTTTAAAAAATACTTTTTTGGGAAAAAGTTATAATTTTCTACTAAAATATCAACCGTGCTCTGGCAAATTATTTCTTTGATAAAATAAAATTTTCTACTAAAATCTCAACTTTGCTTTGGCAAATTATTTTTTTGATGAAATACAGTTTTCTACTGAAATCTCAACTGGGCTTTGGCAAATTATTTCTTTGATAAAATAAAATTTTCTACTAAAATCTGAACTGTGCTTTGGTGAATTCTTTGATAAGATAAAATTTTCTACTAAAATATCAACCATGCATTGAGAAATTATTTCTGGTGAGAAAATAAATTTTCTATTAAAATGTCAACAGTACTTTGGGAAAATTATTTCTTGGAAAATATTTATATTTTCTACCAAAATGTCGATAGTGCTTTGGAAAAACTAAATTTTCCATTATATGTTGATTGTGGTTTGGTAATTATCATTTTTCAAGTATTAATTCAGCTAATGCACCAACTAGCTAGCAACTTAAACAGGAAATAACCAACTAAATACCAGAACATAAAGTACATAGGTGTGACTTTCAAAGTTCAAAGTATAAACACATATCTTAAAAGTTTAATTCATGGTGTGACTTTCAAATTTTAAAGTATAAACATCTCAAAACAGTTCAATTCATGGTGTGACTTTAAATTTCAAAGTATAAACATCTCAAAACACTTCAATTCATGGTGTGACTTCCAAAGTTCAAAGTATAAACATCTCAAAACAGTTCAATTCATGGTGTGACTTTCAAAGTTCAAAGTATAAACACATATCTTAAAACAGTTTAATTCATGGTGTGACTTTCAAAGTTCAAAGTATAAACACACCTTTCAAAATAGTTCAATTTATGGTGTGACTTTCAAAGTTCAAAGTATAAACATCTCAAAACACTTCAATTCATGGTGTGACTTTCAAAGTATAAACACACATCTTGAAACAGTTCAATTCAAAGCGTGACTTTCAAATTTCAAAGTATAAACATCTCAAAACAGTTCAATTTGTGGTGTGACTTCCAAAGTTCAAAGTATAAACATTTCAAAACTGTTCAATTCATGGTGTGACTTTCAAAGTTCAAAGTATAAACACACATCTTAAAACTGTTCAATTCATGGTGTGTCTTTCAAAGTTCAAAGTATAAACACACATCTTAAAACAGTTCAATTCATGGTGTGACTTTCAAAGTATAAACACACATCTTAAATCCATTCAATTCATAGAGTGACTTTGAAAGTTCAAAGTATAAATACACCTCTCAAAACAGTTCAATTCATGGTGTGACTTCCAAAGTTCAAAGTATAAACATCTCAAAACAGTTCAATTCATGGTGTGACTTTCAAAGTTCAAAGTACAAAAATCTCAAAACAGTTCAATTTGTGGTGTGACTTTCAAAGTTCAAAGTATAAACACACATCTCAAAACACTTCAATTCATGGTGTGACTTTCAAAGTTAAAAAATCTCAAAACATTTCAATTCATGGTGTGACTTTCAAACTCCAAAGTATGAACACACATATCTCTAAGGTGATTAAAAAAATATTATTCAGCATGCTTACCTAGCCACCAAGCACCAATCCATCTGGGATCACTGGTGGTAATGCCAGGATCTGTCATAGGATTTACGTAGAGACGAGTACAGACAGATCCTAATACAAAACCTAGCGTTGGACCCAGGATTCTTACACCGCTCGTTCCAGCTGTTGGTAAAAATAAAAATTTATTATTAATTAAAATAACACTTAAAATTTAGATGCAGAATTTCCTAGATTAAAAATCTGAATAGTTTTATAAATATATTGCAGGACACTCCTTTTATCAATTTAAGAGCTATAAATCTGATTAGTTTTATAAATATATTGTGGGACTTTCCTTTTATCAGTTTAGAGTTTTAAATCTGACTAATTCTATAAATATTTTGTGGAACTTTTCTTTTATCAGTTTAGAGTTATAAATCTGACTAGTTATATGAATATATGTGGAATTTAACTTTAATCAGCTTGAGAAGTTTCATATAGATATAAATTCCTTCAAGTTAGTCTGATAACCATCATATTTGAAAGAAATTTCCTCATATCAGATTGATAAGTTTCCTGAGCAAAAGACCAATTTCAATTAGATTTCAGAAATACGTCACACTATATATAACGTCTCCTACTTAAGATTTAACAGTAAATGAGAAATACGTGATATGAAATGTTGAATACTCTGAACGATCAAGATAAAATGACAGTGTGAGGTCCTGTGGATAGTAGGATTACCCTGCTGTATAGGATGGGGAAAACAGGCGACAAAGTGAAGTAAGTACTTCGTTGCCTTTGGCAGAAATTCTCAGAATTCTTCAAAGCATTACAGCGTCCTTGATAACTCAGTTAAACCTTCAAAGCATTACAGCGTCCTTGATAACTCAGTTAAACCTTCAAAGCATTACTGCGTACTTGATAACTCAGTTAAACCTTCAAAGCATTACTGCGTACTTGATAACTCAGTTAAACCTTCAAAGCATTACTGCGTACTTGATAACTCCGTTAAACCTTCATGAAAAGCAGAACTTCCAACAGAAATTTAATATAGAACATGGTAAAGCACACCCTTGTATTTTTCATTCTTTCCCACTCAGTAAAACCAAGAGTTTAGTATCTTGCATTGAAAAAAAAAAAAAAAACATGAATATATTACTGGGCACATTTAGGGTTGTTTACATATTCAAAACAGGCCCTTGAATAAACTTACAGTCTCTCTAATCTCTGAAATAAGAGATTCACTATCGTACTTAAACCACAATAAAAAAACAAAATACTAAACTTATGTTGTTCTTGAAAGAGCGCGCCTCATATTAAAAACAAAATATATCCAAAGAAAACTTTTCTTAAAATATGGAGATTAATCTTCCGTAATTTTAACTTTCATGAAGAATTATATACATATATATATATATATATATATATATATATATATATATATATATATATACACCGTGTGTGTGTGTGTATTTGAGGCCCTTGGCGTTTATAAGAGTAGGAGGAGGAGTTGATGATGATGATGAT